>NW_026870622.1:0-298441 GCF_963576545.1 Limanda limanda
CATAGGAGAAAGAGATATTCTTGAATAACTTTTTTTGTGAAGGTCGGAGAGACTTGCAAGTAGGCTCTACCCCACTAAATGGGGTAGCGCGCATCGATCGGTACCATCCTTGAGCTTCTCCGACTTTCGGAAGGGTTAGGGTTAGGGTTAGGGATGAAAGCACATAGGAGAAAGAGATATTCTTGAATAACTTTTTTGGTGAAGGTCGGAGAGACTTGCAAGTAGGCTCTACCCCCACTAAATGGGGTTGCGCTCATCGATCAGTACCATCCTTTGAGCTTCTCCGACTTTCGGAAGGGTTAGGGTTAGGTTAGGGATGAAAGCACATAGGAGAAAGAGATATTCTTGAATAACTTTTTTTTGTGAAGGTCGGAGAGACTTGCAAGTAGGCTCTACCCCCACTAAATGGGGTAGCGCGCATCGATCGGTACCATCCTTGAGCTTCTCCGACTTTCGGAAGGGTTAGGGTTAGGGTTAGGGAATGAAAGCACATAGGAGAAAGAGATATTCTTGAATAACTTTTTTTGTGAAGGTCGGAGAGACTGCAAGTAGGCTCTACCCCCACTAATGGGGTAGTGCACATCGATCGGTACCATCCTTGAGCTTCTCCGACTTTCGGAAGGGTTAGGGTTTAGGTTAGGGATGAAAGCACATAGGAGAAAGAGATATTCTTGAATAACTTTTTTTGTGAAGGTCGGAGAGACTTGCAAGTAGGCTCTACCCCCACTAAATGGGGTAGTGCGCATCGATCGGTACCATCCTTGAGCTTCTCCGACTTTCGGAAGGGTTAGGGTTAGGGATGAAAGCACATAGGAGAAAGAGATATTCTTGAATAACTTTTTTTGGTGAAGGTCGGAGAGACTTGCAAGTAGGCTCTACCCCCACTAAATGGGGTAGCGCGCATCGATCGGTACCATCCTTGAGCTTCTCCGACTTTCGGAAGGGTTAGGGTTAGGGTTAGGGATGAAAGCACATAGGAGAAAGAGATATTCTTGAATAACTTTTTTTGTGAAGGTCGGAGAGACTTGCAAGTAGGCTATACCCCCACTAAATGGGGTAGCGCGCATCGATCGGTACCATCCTTGAGCTTCTCCGACTTTCGGAAGGGTTAGGGTTAGGGTTAGGGATGAAAGCACATAGGAGAAAGAGATATTCTTGAATAACTTTTTTGTGAAGGTCGGAGAGACTTGCAAGTAGGCTCTACCCCCTTTAAATGGGGTAGCGCGCATCGATCGGTACCATCCTTGAGCTTCTCCGACTTTCGAAGGGTTAGGGTTAGGGTTAGGGATGAAAGCACATAGGAGAAAGAGATATTCTTGAATAACTTTTTTTGTGAAGGTCGGAGAGACTTGCAAGTAGGCTCTACCCCCACTAAATGGGGTAGCGCGCATCGATCGGTACCATCCTTGAGCTTCTCCGACTTTCGGAAGGGTTAGGGTTAGGGTTAGGGATGAAAGCACATAGGAGAAAGAGATATTCTTGAATAACTTTTTTTGTGAAGGTCGGAGAGACTTGCAAGTAGGCTCTACCCCCACTAAATGGGGTAGCGCACATCGATCGGTACCATCCTTGAGCTTCTCCGACTTTCGGAAGGGTTAGGGTTAGGGTTAGGATGAAAGCACATAGGAGAAAGAGATATTCTTGAATAACTTTTTTTGTGAAGGTCGAGAGACTTGGAAAGTGGTTGCATCTGGACTAATTTGGGTCCTGCGGATCGATTGGTACCATCCCCGAGCTTGTACGACCTTCTGAAGAGGTCGACCGACGAAATTCCCCCCAAATCTGAGGAGATATTCTTGAATAACTTTTTTTGTGAAGGTCGGAGAGACTTGCAAGTAGGCTCTACCCCCACTAAATGGGGTAGCGCGCATCGATCGGTACAATCCTTGAGCTTCTCCGACTTTCGGAAGGGTTAGGGTTAGGGTTAAGGGATGAAAGCACATAGGAGAAAGAGATATTCTTGAATAACTTTTTTTGTGAAGGTCGGAGAGACTTGCAAGTAGGCTCTACCCCCACTAAATGGGGTAGCGCGCATCGATCGGTACCATCCTTGAGCTTCTCCGACTTTCGGAAGGGTTAGGGTTAGGGTTAGGGATGAAAGCACATAGGAGAAAGAGATATTCTTGAATAACTTTTTTTGTGAAGGTCGGAGAGACTTGCAAGTAGGCTATACCCCCACTAAATGGGGTAGCGCGCATCGATCGGTACCATCCTTGAGCTTCTCCGACTTTCGGAAGGGTTAGGGTTAGGGTTAGGGATGAAAGCACATAGGAGAAAGAGATATTCTTGAATAACTTTTTTTGTGAAGGTCGGAGAGACTTGCAAGTAGGCTCTACCCCCTTTAAATGGGGTAGCGCGCATCGATCGGTACCATCCTTGAGCTTCTCCGACTTTCGGAAGGGTTAGGGTTAGGGTTAGGGATGAAAAGCACATAGGAGAAAGAGATATTCTTGAATAACTTTTTTTGTGAAGGTCGGAGAGACTTGCAAGTAGGCTCTACCCCCACTAAATGGGGTAGCGCGCATCGATCGGTACCATCCTTGAGCTTCTCCGACTTTCGGAAGGTTAGGGTTAGGGTTAGGGATGAAAGCACATAGGAGAAAGAGATATTCTTGAATAACTTTTTTGTGAAGGTCGGAGAGACTTGCAAGTAGGCTCTACCCCCACTAAATGGGGTAGCGCACATCGATCGGTACCATCCTTGAGCTTCTCCGACTTTCGGAAGGGTTAGGGTTAGGGTTAGGGATGAAAGCACATAGGAGAAAGAGATATTCTTGAATAACTTTTTTTGTGAAGGTCGGAGAGACTTGGAAAGTGGTTGCATCTGGACTAAATTTGGGTCCTGCGGATCGATTGGTACCATCCCCGAGCTTGTACGACCTTCTGAAGAGGTCGACCGACGAAATTCCCCCAAATCTGAGGAGATATTCTTGAATAACTTTTTTTGTGAAGGTCGGAGAGACTTGCAAGTAGGCTCTACCCCCACTAAATGGGGTAGCGCGCATCGATCGGTACAATCCTTGAGCTTCTCCGACTTTCGGAAGGGTTAGGGTTAGGGTTAGGGATGAAAGCACATAGGAGAAAGAGATATTCTTGAATAACTTTTTTGTGAAGGTCGGAGAGACTTGCAAGTAGGCTCTACCCCCACTAAATGGGGTAGCGCGCATCGATCGGTACCATCCTTGAGCTTCTCCGACTTTCGGAAGGGTTAGGTTAGGGTTAGGGATGAAAGCACATAGGAGAAAGAGATATTCTTGAATAACTTTTTTTGTGAAGGTCGGAGAGACTTGGAAAGTGGTTGCATCTGGACTAATTTGGGTCCTGCAGATCGATTGGTACCATCCCCGAGCTTGTACGACCTTCGGAAGAGGTCGACCGACGAAATTCCCCCAAATCTGAGGAGATATTCTTGAATAACCTTTTTTTGTGAAGGTCGGAGAGACTTGCAAGTAGGCTCTACCCCCACTAAATGGGGTTGCGCGCATCGATCAGTACAATCCTTGAGCTTCTCCGACTTTTGGAAGGGTTAGGGTTAGGGTTAGGGATGAAAGCACATAGGAGAAAGAGATATTCTTGAATAACTTTTTTTGTGAAGGTCGGAGAGACTTGCAAGTAGGCTCTACCCCCACTAAATGGGGTAGCGCGCATCGATCGGTACCATCCTTGAGCTTCTCGACTTTCGGAAGGGTTAGGGTTAGGGTTAGGGATGAAAGCACATAGGAGAAAGAGATATTCTTGAATAACTTTTTTTGTGAAGGTCGGAGAGACTTGCAAGTAGGCTCTACCCCCACTAAATGGGGTAGCGCGCATCGATCGGTACCATCCTTGAGCTTCTCCGACTTTCGGAAGGGTAGGGTTAGGGTTAGGGATGAAAGCACATAGGAGAAAGAGATATTCTTGAATAACTTTTTTTGTGAAGGTCGGAGAGACTTGCAAGTAGGCTCTACCCCCACTAAATGGGGTAGCGCGCATCGGTACCATCCTTGAGCTTCTCCGACTTTCGGAAGGGTTAGGGTTAGGGTTAGGGATGAAAGCACATAGGAGAAAGAGATATTCTTGAATAACTTTTTTTGTGAAGGTCGGAGAGACTTGCAAGTAGGCTCTACCCCCACTAAATGGGGTAGCGCGCATCGATCGGTACCATCCTTGAGCTTCTCCGACTTTCGGAAGGGTTAGGGTTAGGGTTAGGGATGAAAGCACATAGGAGAAAGAGATATTCTTGAATAACTTTTTTGGTGAAGGTCGGAGAGACTTGCAAGTAGGCTCTACCCCACTAAATGGGGTTGCGCGCATCGATCAGTACCATCCTTGAGCTTCTCCGACTTTCGGAAGGGTTAGGGTTAGGGTTAGGGATGAAAGCACATAGGAGAAAGAGATATTCTTGAATAACTTTTTTGTGAAGGTCGGGAGAGACTTGCAAGTAGGCTCTACCCCCACTAAATGGGGTAGCGCGCATCGATCGGTACCATCCTTGAGCTTCTCCGACTTTCGGAAGGGTTAGGGTTAGGGTTAGGGATGAAAGCACATAGGAGAAAGAGATATTCTTGAATAACTTTTTTTGTGAAGGTCGGAGAGACTTGCAAGTAGGCTCTACCCCCACTAAATGGGGTAGTGCACATCGATCGGTACCATCTTTGAGCTTCTCCGACTTTCGGAAGGGTTAGGGTTAGGGTTAGGGATGAAAGCACATAGGGAGAAAGAGATATTCTTGAATAACTTTTTTTGTGAAGGTCGGGAGAGACTTGCAAGTAGGCTCTACCCCCACTAAATGGGGTAGTGCGCATCGATCGGTACCATCCTTGAGCTTCTCCGACTTTCGGAAGGGTTAGGGTTAGGGATGAAAGCACATAGGAGAAAGAGATATTCTTGAATAACTTTTTTTGTGAAGGTCGGAGAGACTTGCAAGTAGGCTCTACCCCCACTAAATGGGGTAGCGCGCATCGATCGGTACCATCCTTGAGCTTCTCCGACTTTCGGAAGGGTTAGGGTTAGGGTTAGGGATGAAAGCACATAGGAGAAAGAGATATTCTTGAATAACTTTTTTTGTGAAGGTCGGAGAGACTTGCAAGTAGGCTATACCCCCCACTAAATGGGGTAGCGCGCATCGATCGGTACCATCCTTGAGCTTCTCCGACTTTCGGAAGGGTTAGGGTTAGGGTTAGGGATGAAAGCACATAGGAGAAAGAGATATTCTTGAATAACTTTTTTTGTGAAGGTCGGAGAGACTTGCAAGTAGGCTCTACCCCCTTTAAATGGGGTAGCGCGCATCGATCGGTACCATCCTTGAGCTTCTCCGACTTTCGGAAGGGTTAGGGTTAGGGTTAGGGATGAAAGCACATAGGAGAAAGAGATATTCTTGAATAACTTTTTTTGTGAAGGTCGGAGAGACTTGCAAGTAGGCTCTACCCCCACTAAATGGGGTAGCGCGCATCGATCGGTACCATCCTTGAGCTTCTCCGACTTTCGGAAGGGTTAGGGTTAGGGTTAGGGATGAAAGCACATAGGAGAAAGAGATATTCTTGAATAACTTTTTTTGTGAAGGTCGGAGAGACTTGCAAGTAGGCTCTACCCCCACTAAATGGGGTAGCGCACATCGATCGGTACCATCCTTGAGCTTCTCCGACTTTCGGAAGGGTTAGGGTTAGGGGTTAGGGATGAAAGCACATAGGAGAAAGAGATATTCTTGAATAACTTTTTTTGTGAAGGTCGGAGAGACTTGGAAAGTGGTTGCATCTGGACTAATTTGGGTCCTGCGGATCGATTGGTACCATCCCCGAGCTTGTACGACCTTCTGAAGAGGTCGACCGACGAAATTCCCCCAAAATCTGAGGAGATATTCTTGAATAACTTTTTTTGTGAAGGTCGGAGAGACTTGCAAGTAGGCTCTACCCCCACTAAATGGGGTAGCGCGCATCGATCGGTACAATCCTTGAGCTTCTCCGACTTTCGGAAGGGTTAGGGTTAGGGTTAGGGATGAAAGCACATAGGAGAAAGAGATATTCTTGAATAACTTTTTTTGTGAAGGTCGGAGAGACTTGCAAGTAGGCTCTACCCCCACTAAATGGGGTAGCGCGCATCGATCGGTACCATCCTTGAGCTTCTCCGACTTTCGGAAGGGTTAGGGTTAGGGTTAGGGATGAAAGCACATAGGAGAAAGAGATATTCTTGAATAACTTTTTTTTGTGAAGGTCGGAGAGACTTGCAAGTAGGCTATACCCCCACTAAATGGGGTAGCGCGCATCGATCGGTACCATCCTTGAGCTTCTCCGACTTTCGGAAGGGTTAGGGTTAGGGGTTAGGGATGAAAGCACATAGGAGAAAGAGATATTCTTGAATAACTTTTTTTGTGAAGGTCGGAGAGACTTGCAAGTAGGCTCTACCCCTTTAAATGGGGTAGCGCGCATCGATCGGTACCATCCTTGAGCTTCTCCGACTTTCGGAAGGGTTAGGGTTAGGGTTAGGGATGAAAGCACATAGGAGAAAGAGATATTCTTGAATAACTTTTTTTGTGAAGGTCGGAGAGACTTGCAAGTAGGCTCTACCCCCACTAAATGGGGTAGCGCGCATCGATCGGTACCATCCTTGAGCTTCTCCGACTTTCGGAAGGGTTAGGGTTAGGGTTAGGGATGAAAGCACATAGGAGAAAGAGATATTCTTGAATAACTTTTTTTGTGAAGGTCGGAGAGACTTGCAAGTAGGCTCTACCCCCACTAAATGGGGTAGCGCACATCGATCGGTACCATCCTTGAGCTTCTCCGACTTTCGGAAGGGTTAGGGTTAGGGTTAGGGATTGAAAGCACATAGGAGAAAGAGATATTCTTGAATAACTTTTTTTGTGAAGGTCGGAGAGACTTGGAAAGTGGTTGCATCTGGACTAATTTGGGTCCTGCGGATCGATTGGTACCATCCCCGAGCTTGTACGACCTTCTGAAGAGGTCGACCGACGAAATTCCCCCCAAATCTGAGGAGATATTCTTGAATAACTTTTTTTGTGAAGGTCGGAGAGACTTGCAAGTAGGCTCTACCCCCACTAAATGGGGTAGCGCGCATCGATCGGTACAATCCTTGAGCTTCTCCGACTTTCGGAAGGGTTAGGGTTAGGGATGAAAGCACATAGGAGAAAGAGATATTCTTGAATAACTTTTTTTGTGAAGGTCGGAGAGACTTGCAAGTAGGCTCTACCCCCACCTAAATGGGGTAGCGCGCATCGATCGGTACCATCCTTGAGCTTCTCCGACTTTCGGAAGGGTTAGGGTTAGGGTTAGGGATGAAAGCACATAGGAGAAAGAGATATTCTTGAATAACTTTTTTTGTGAAGGTCGGAGAGACTTGGAAAGTGGTTGCATCTGGACTAATTTGGGTCCTGCAGATCGATTGGTACCATCCCCGAGCTTGTACGACCTTCGGAAGAGGTCGACCGACGAAATTCCCCCAAATCTGAGGAGATATTTCTTGAATACTTTTTTTGTGAAGGTCGGAGAGACTTGCAAGTAGGCTCTACCCCCACTAAATGGGGTTGCGCGCATCGATCAGTACAATCCTTGAGCTTCTCCGACTTTTGGAAGGGTTAGGGTTAGGGTTAGGGATGAAAGCACATAGGAGAAAGAGATATTCTTGAATAACTTTTTTTGTGAAGGTCGGAGAGACTTGCAAGTAGGCTCTACCCCCACTAAATGGGGTAGCGCGCATCGATCGGTACCATCCTTGAGCTTCTCCGACTTTCGGAAGGGTTAGGGTTAGGGTTAGGGATGAAAGCACATAGGAGAAAGAGATATTCTTGAATAACTTTTTTTGTGAAGGTCGGAGAGACTTGCAAGTAGGCTCTACCCCCACTAAATGGGGTAGCGCGCATCGATCGGTACCATCCTTGAGCTTCTCCGACTTTCGGAAGGGTTAGGGTTAGGGTTAGGGATGAAAGCACATAGGAGAAAGAGATATTCTTGAATAACTTTTTTTGTGAAGGTCGGAGAGACTTGCAAGTAGGCTCTACCCCCACTAAATGGGGTAGCGCGCATCGATCGGTACCATCCTTGAGCTTCTCCGACTTTCGGAAGGGTTAGGGTTAGGGTTAGGGATGAAAGCACATAGGAGAAAGAGATATTCTTGAATAACTTTTTTTGTGAAGGTCGGAGAGACTTGCAAGTAGGCTCTACCCCCACTAAATGGGGTAGCGCGCATCGATCGGTACCATCCTTGAGCTTCTCCGACTTTCGGAAGGGTTAGGGTTAGGGTTAGGGATGAAAGCACATAGGAGAAAGAGATATTCTTGAATAACTTTTTTGGTGAAGGTCGGAGAGACTTGCAAGTAGGCTCTACCCCCACTAAATGGGGTAGCGCGCATCGATCGGTACCATCCTTGAGCTTCTCCGACTTTCGGAAGGGTTAGGGTTAGGGTTAGGGATGAAAGCACATAGGAGAAAGAGATATTCTTGAATAACTTTTTTTGTGAAGGTCGGAGAGACTTGGAAAGTGGTTGCATCTGGACTAATTTGGGTCCTGCGGATCGATTGGTACCATCCCCGAGCTTGTACGACCTTCGGAAGAGGTCGACCGACGAAATTCCCCCAAATCTGAGGAGATATTCTTGAATAACTTTTTTGTGAAGGTCGGAGAGACTTGCAAGTAGGCTCTACCCCCACTAAATGGGGTTGCGCGCATCGATCAGTACAATCCTTGAGCTTCTCCGACTTTTGGAAGGGTTAGGGTTAGGGTTAGGGATGAAAGCACATAGGAGAAAGAGATATTCTTGAATAACTTTTTTTGTGAAGGTCGGAGAGACTTGCAAGTAGGCTCTACCCCCACTAAATGGGGTAGCGCGCATCGATCGGTACCATCCTTGAGCTTCTCCGACTTTCGGAAGGGTTAGGGTTAGGGTTAGGGATGAAAGCACATAGGAGAAGAGATATTCTTGAATAACTTTTTTTGTGAAGGTCGGAGAGGACTTGCAAGTAGGCTCTACCCCCACTAAATGGGGTAGCGCGCATCGATCGGTACCATCCTTGAGCTTCTCCGACTTTCGGAAGGGTTAGGGTTAGGGTTAGGGATGAAAGCACATAGGAGAAAGAGATATTCTTGAATAACTTTTTTGTGAAGGTCGGAGAGACTTGCAAGTAGGCTCTACCCCACTAAATGGGGTAGCGCGCATCGATCGGTACCATCCTTGAGCTTCTCCGACTTTCGGAAGGGTTAGGGTTAGGGTTAGGGATGAAAGCACATAGGAGAAAGAGATATTCTTGAATAACTTTTTTTGTGAAGGTCGGAGAGACTTGCAAGTAGGCTCTACCCCCACTAAATGGGGTAGCGCGCATCGATCGGTACCATCCTTGAGCTTCTCCGACTTTCGGAAGGGTTAGGGTTAGGGTTAGGGATGAAAGCACATAGGAGAAAGAGATATTCTTGAATAACTTTTTTGGTGAAGGTCGGAGAGACTTGCAAGTAGGCTCTACCCCCACTAAATGGGGTAGCGCGCATCGATCGGTACCATCCTTGAGCTTCTCCGACTTTCGGAAGGGTTAGGGTTAGGGTTAGGGATGAAAGCACATAGGAGAAAGAGATATTCTTGAATAACTTTTTTTGTGAAGGTCGGAGAGACTTGGAAAGTGGTTGCATCTGGACTAATTTGGGTCCTGCGGATCGATTGGTACCATCCCCGAGCTTGTACGACCTTCGGAAGAGGTCGACCGACGAAATTCCCCCAAATCTGAGGAGATATTCTTGAATAACTTTTTTTGTGAAGGTCGGAGAGACTTGCAAGTAGGCTCTACCCCCACTAAATGGGGTAGCGCGCATCGATCAGTACCATCCTTGAGCTTCTCCGACTTTCGGAAGGGTTAGGGTTAGGGTTAGGGATGAAAGCACATAGGAGAAAGAGATATTCTTGAATAACTTTTTTTGTGAAGGTCGGAGAGACTTGGAAAGTGGTTGCATCTGGACTAATTTGGGTCCTGCGGATCGATTGGTACCATCCCCGAGCTTGTACGACCTTCGGAAAAGGTCGACCGACGAAATTCCCCCAAATCTGAGGAGATATTCTTGAATAACTTTTTTTGTGAAGGTCGGAGAGACTTGCAAGTAGGCTCTACCCCCACTAAATGGGGTAGCGCGCATCGATCGGTACCATCCTTGAGCTTCTCCGACTTTCGGAAGGGTTAGGGTTAGGGTTAGGGATGAAAGCACATAGGAGAAAGAGATATTCTTGAATAACTTTTTTTGTGAAGGTCGGAGAGACTTGGAAAGTGGTTGCATCTGGACTAATTTGGGTCCTGCGGATCGATTGGTACCATCCCCGAGCTTGTACGACCTTCGGAAGAGGTCGACCGACGAAATTCCCCCAAATCTGAGGAGATATTCTTGAATAACTTTTTTTGTGAAGGTCGGAGAGACTTGCAAGTAGGCTCTACCCCCACTAAATGGGGTAGCGCGCATCGATCAGTACCATCCTTGAGCTTCTCCGACTTTCGGAAGGGTTAGGGTTAGGGTTAGGGATGAAAGCACATAGGAGAAAGAGATATTCTTGAATAACTTTTTTTGTGAAGGTCGGAGAGACTTGCAAGTAGGCTCTACCCCCACTAAATGGGGTAGCGCGCATCGATCGGTACCATCCTTGAGCTTCTCCGACTTTCGGAAGGGTTAGGGTTAGGGTTAGGGATGAAAGCACATAGGAGAAAGAGATATTCTTGAATAACTTTTTTTGTGAAGGTCGGAGAGACTTGCAAGTAGGCTCTACCCCCACTAAATAGGGTAGCGCGCATCGATCGGTACCATCCTTGAGCTTCTCCGACTTTCGGAAGGGTTAGGGTTAGGGTTAGGGATGAAAGCACATAGGAGAAAGAGATATTCTTGAATAACTTTTTTTGTGAAGGTCGGAGAGACTTGGAAAGTGGTTGCATCTGGACTAATTTGGGTCCTGCGGATCGATTGGTACCATCCCCGAGCTTGTACGACCTTCGAAAGAGGTCGACCGACGAAATTCCCCCAAATCTGAGGAGATATTCTTGAATAACTTTTTTTGTGAAGGTCGGAGAGACTTGCAAGTAGGCTCTACCCCCACTAAATGGGGTAGCGCACATCGATCGGTACCATCCTTGAGCTTCTCCGACTTTCGGAAGGGTTAGGGTTAGGGTTAGGGATGAAAGCACATAGGAGAAAGAGATATTCTTGAATAACTTTTTTTGTGAAGGTCGGAGAGACTTGCAAGTAGGCTCTACCCCCACTAAATGGGGTAGCGCGCATCGATCGGTACCATCCTTGAGCTTCTCCGACTTTCGGAAGGGTTAGGGTTAGGGTTAGGGATGAAAGCACATAGGAGAAAGAGATATTCTTGAATAACTTTTTTTGTGAAGGTCGGAGAGACTTGCAAGTAGGCTCTACCCCCACTAAATAGGGTAGCGCGCATCGATCGGTACCATCCTTGAGCTTCTCCGACTTTCGGAAGGGTTAGGGTTAGGGTTAGGGATGAAAGCACATAGGAGAAAGAGATATTCTTGAATAACTTTTTTTGTGAAGGTCGGAGAGACTTGGAAAGTGGTTGCATCTGGACTAATTTGGGTCCTGCGGATCGATTGGTACCATCCCCGAGCTTGTACGACCTTCGGAAGAGGTCGACCGACGAAATTCCCCCAAATCTGAGGAGATATTCTTGAATAACTTTTTTTGTGAAGGTCGGAGAGACTTGCAAGTAGGCTCTACCCCCACTAAATGGGGTAGCGCACATCGATCGGTACCATCCTTGAGCTTCTCCGACTTTCGGAAGGGTTAGGGTTAGGGTTAGGGATGAAAGCACATAGGAGAAAGAGATATTCTTGAATAACTTTTTTTGTGAAGGTCGGAGAGACTTGCAAGTAGGCTCTACCCCCACTAAATGGGGTAGCGCGCATCGATCGGTACCATCCTTGAGCTTCTCCGACTTTCGGAAGGGTTAGGGTTAGGGTTAGGGATGAAAGCACATAGGAGAAAGAGATATTCTTGAATAACTTTTTTTGTGAAGGTCGGAGAGACTTGCAAGTAGGCTCTACCCCCACTAAATGGGGTAGCGCGCATCGATCGGTACCATCCTTGAGCTTCTCCGACTTTCGGAAGGGTTAGGGTTAGGGTTAGGGATGAAAGCACATAGGAGAAAGAGATATTCTTGAATAACTTTTTTTGTGAAGGTCGGAGAGACTTGCAAGTAGGCTCTACCCCCACTAAATGGGGTAGCGCGCATCGATCGGTACCATCCTTGAGCTTCTCCGACTTTCGGAAGGGTTAGGGTTAGGGTTAGGGATGAAAGCACATAGGAGAAAGAGATATTCTTGAATAACTTTTTTTGTGAAGGTCGGAGAGACTTGCAAGTAGGCTCTACCCCCACTAAATAGGGTAGCGCGCATCGATCGGTACCATCCTTGAGCTTCTCCGACTTTCGGAAGGGTTAGGGTTAGGGTTAGGGATGAAAGCACATAGGAGAAAGAGATATTCTTGAATAACTTTTTTTGTGAAGGTCGGAGAGACTTGGAAAGTGGTTGCATCTGGACTAATTTGGGTCCTGCGGATCGATTGGTACCATCCCCGAGCTTGTACGACCTTCGAAAGAGGTCGACCGACGAAATTCCCCCAAATCTGAGGAGATATTCTTGAATAACTTTTTTTGTGAAGGTCGGAGAGACTTGCAAGTAGGCTCTACCCCCACTAAATGGGGTAGCGCACATCGATCGGTACCATCCTTGAGCTTCTCCGACTTTCGGAAGGGTTAGGGTTAGGGTTAGGGATGAAAGCACATAGGAGAAAGAGATATTCTTGAATAACTTTTTTTGTGAAGGTCGGAGAGACTTGCAAGTAGGCTCTACCCCCACTAAATGGGGTAGCGCGCATCGATCGGTACCATCCTTGAGCTTCTCCGACTTTCGGAAGGGTTAGGGTTAGGGTTAGGGATGAAAGCACATAGGAGAAAGAGATATTCTTGAATAACTTTTTTTGTGAAGGTCGGAGAGACTTGGAAAGTGGTTGCATCTGGACTAATTTGGGTCCTGCGGATCGATTGGTACCATCCCCGAGCTTGTACGACCTTCGGAAGAGGTCGACCGACGAAATTCCCCCAAATCTGAGGAGATATTCTTGAATAACTTTTTTTGTGAAGGTCGGAGAGACTTGCAAGTAGGCTCTACCCCCACTAAATGGGGTAGCGCACATCGATCGGTACCATCCTTGAGCTTCTCCGACTTTCGGAAGGGTTAGGGTTAGGGTTAGGGATGAAAGCACATAGGAGAAAGAGATATTCTTGAATAACTTTTTTTGTGAAGGTCGGAGAGACTTGCAAGTAGGCTCTACCCCCACTAAATGGGGTAGCGCGCATCGATCGGTACCATCCTTGAGCTTCTCCGACTTTCGGAAGGGTTAGGGTTAGGGATGAAAGCACATAGGAGAAAGAGATATTCTTGAATAACTTTTTTTGTGAAGGTCGGAGAGACTTGCAAGTAGGCTCTACCCCCACTAAATGGGGTAGCGCGCATCGATCGGTACCATCCTTGAGCTTCTCCGACTTTCGGAAGGGTTAGGGTTAGGGTTAGGGATGAAAGCACATAGGAGAAAGAGATATTCTTGAATAACTTTTTTGGTGAAGGTCGGAGAGACTTGCAAGTAGGCTCTACCCCCACTAAATGGGGTAGCGCGCATCGATCGGTACCATCCTTGAGCTTCTCCGACTTTCGGAAGGGTTAGGGTTAGGGTTAGGGATGAAAGCACATAGGAGAAAGAGATATTCTTGAATAACTTTTTTTGTGAAGGTCGGAGAGACTTGGAAAGTGGTTGCATCTGGACTAATTTGGGTCCTGCGGATCGATTGGTACCATCCCCGAGCTTGTACGACCTTCGGAAGAGGTCGACCGACGAAATTCCCCCAAATCTGAGGAGATATTCTTGAATAACTTTTTTTGTGAAGGTCGGAAAGACTTGCAAGTAGGCTCTACCCCCACTAAATGGGGTAGCGCGCATCGATCGGTACCATCCTTGAGCTTCTCCGACTTTCGGAAGGGTTAGGGTTAGGGTTAGGGATGAAAGCACATAGGAGAAAGAGATATTCTTGAATAACTTTTTTTGTGAAGGTCGGAGAGACTTGCAAGTAGGCTCTACCCCCACTAAATGGGGTAGCGCGCATCGATCGGTACCATCCTTGAGCTTCTCCGACTTTCGGAAGGGTTAGGGTTAGGGTTAGGGATGAAAGCACATAGGAGAAAGAGATATTCTTGAATAACTTTTTTTGTGAAGGTCGGAGAGACTTGCAAGTAGGCTCTACCCCCACTAAATGGGGTAGCGCGCATCGATCGGTACCATCCTTGAGCTTCTCCGACTTTCGGAAGGGTTAGGGTTAGGGTTAGGGATGAAAGCACATAGGAGAAAGAGATATTCTTGAATAACTTTTTTGGTGAAGGTCGGAGAGACTTGCAAGTAGGCTCTACCCCCACTAAATGGGGTAGCGCGCATCGATCGGTACCATCCTTGAGCTTCTCCGACTTTCGGAAGGGTTAGGGTTAGGGTTAGGGATGAAAGCACATAGGAGAAAGAGATATTCTTGAATAACTTTTTTTGTGAAGGTCGGAGAGACTTGGAAAGTGGTTGCATCTGGACTAATTTGGGTCCTGCGGATCGATTGGTACCATCCCCGAGCTTGTACGACCTTAGGAAGAGGTCGACCGACGAAATTCCCCCAAATCTGAGGAGATATTCTTGAATAACTTTTTTTGTGAAGGTCGGAGAGACTTGCAAGTAGGCTCTACCCCCACTAAATGGGGTAGCGCGCATCGATCGGTACCATCCTTGAGCTTCTCCGACTTTCGGAAGGGTTAGGGTTAGGGTTAGGGATGAAAGCACATAGGAGAAAGAGATATTCTTGAATAACTTTTTTTGTGAAGGTCGGAGAGACTTGCAAGTAGGCTCTACCCCCACTAAATGGGGTAGCGCGCATCGATCGGTACCATCCTTGAGCTTCTCCGACTTTCGGAAGGGTTAGGGTTAGGGTTAGGGATGAAAGCACATAGGAGAAAGAGATATTCTTGAATAACTTTTTTTGTGAAGGTCGGAGAGACTTGGAAAGTGGTTGCATCTGGACTAATTTGGGTCCTGCAGATCGATTGGTACCATCCCCGAGCTTGTACGACCTTCGGAAGAGGTCGACCGACGAAATTCCCCCAAATCTGAGGAGATATTCTTGAATAACTTTTTTTGTGAAGGTCGGAGAGACTTGCAAGTAGGCTCTACCCCCACTAAATGGGGTAGCGCACATCGATCGGTAACATCCTTGAGCTTCTCCGACTTTCGGAAGGGTTAGGGTTAGGGTTAGGGATGAAAGCACATAGGAGAAAGAGATATTCTTGAATAACTTTTTTTGTGAAGGTCGGAGAGACTTGCAAGTAGGCTCTACCCCCACTAAATGGGGTAGCGCGCATCGATCGGTACCATCCTTGAGCTTCTCCGACTTTCGGAAGGGTTAGGGTTAGGGATGAAAGCACATAGGAGAAAGAGATATTCTTGAATAACTTTTTTTGTGAAGGTCGGAGAGACTTGCAAGTAGGCTCTACCCCCACTAAATGGGGTAGCGCGCATCGATCGGTACCATCCTTGAGCTTCTCCGACTTTCGGAAGGGTTAGGGTTAGGGTTAGGGATGAAAGCACATAGGAGAAAGAGATATTCTTGAATAACTTTTTTGGTGAAGGTCGGAGAGACTTGCAAGTAGGCTCTACCCCCACTAAATGGGGTAGCGCGCATCGATCGGTACCATCCTTGAGCTTCTCCGACTTTCGGAAGGGTTAGGGTTAGGGTTAGGGATGAAAGCACATAGGAGAAAGAGATATTCTTGAATAACTTTTTTTGTGAAGGTCGGAGAGACTTGGAAAGTGGTTGCATCTGGACTAATTTGGGTCCTGCGGATCGATTGGTACCATCCCCGAGCTTGTACGACCTTCGGAAGAGGTCGACCGACGAAATTCCCCCAAATCTGAGGAGATATTCTTGAATAACTTTTTTTGTGAAGGTCGGAAAGACTTGCAAGTAGGCTCTACCCCCACTAAATGGGGTAGCGCGCATCGATCGGTACCATCCTTGAGCTTCTCCGACTTTCGGAAGGGTTAGGGTTAGGGTTAGGGATGAAAGCACATAGGAGAAAGAGATATTCTTGAATAACTTTTTTTGTGAAGGTCGGAGAGACTTGCAAGTAGGCTCTACCCCCACTAAATGGGGTAGCGCGCATCGATCGGTACCATCCTTGAGCTTCTCCGACTTTCGGAAGGGTTAGGGTTAGGGTTAGGGATGAAAGCACATAGGAGAAAGAGATATTCTTGAATAACTTTTTTTGTGAAGGTCGGAGAGACTTGCAAGTAGGCTCTACCCCCACTAAATAGGGTAGCGCGCATCGATCGGTACCATCCTTGAGCTTCTCCGACTTTCGGAAGGGTTAGGGTTAGGGTTAGGGATGAAAGCACATAGGAGAAAGAGATATTCTTGAATAACTTTTTTTGTGAAGGTCGGAGAGACTTGGAAAGTGGTTGCATCTGGACTAATTTGGGTCCTGCGGATCGATTGGTACCATCCCCGAGCTTGTACGACCTTCGGAAGAGGTCGACCGACGAAATTCCCCCAAATCTGAGGAGATATTCTTGAATAACTTTTTTTGTGAAGGTCGGAGAGACTTGCAAGTAGGCTCTACCCCCACTAAATGGGGTAGCGCACATCGATCGGTACCATCCTTGAGCTTCTCCGACTTTCGGAAGGGTTAGGGTTAGGGTTAGGGATGAAAGCACATAGGAGAAAGAGATATTCTTGAATAACTTTTTTTGTGAAGGTCGGAGAGACTTGCAAGTAGGCTCTACCCCCACTAAATGGGGTAGCGCGCATCGATCGGTACCATCCTTGAGCTTCTCCGACTTTCGGAAGGGTTAGGGTTAGGGTTAGGGATGAAAGCACATAGGAGAAAGAGATATTCTTGAATAACTTTTTTTGTGAAGGTCGGAGAGACTTGGAAAGTGGTTGCATCTGGACTAATTTGGGTCCTGCGGATCGATTGGTACCATCCCCGAGCTTGTACGACCTTCGGAAGAGGTCGACCGACGAAATTCCCCCAAATCTGAGGAGATATTCTTGAATAACTTTTTTTGTGAAGGTCGGAGAGACTTGCAAGTAGGCTCTACCCCCACTAAATGGGGTAGCGCACATCGATCGGTACCATCCTTGAGCTTCTCCGACTTTCGGAAGGGTTAGGGTTAGGGTTAGGGATGAAAGCACATAGGAGAAAGAGATATTCTTGAATAACTTTTTTTGTGAAGGTCGAAGAGACTTGCAAGTAGGCTCTACCCCCACTAAATGGGGTAGCGCGCATCGATCGGTACCATCCTTGAGCTTCTCCGACTTTCGGAAGGGTTAGGGTTAGGGTTAGGGATGAAAGCACATAGGAGAAAGAGATATTCTTGAATAACTTTTTTTGTGAAGGTCGGAGAGACTTGCAAGTAGGCTCTACCCCCACTAAATGGGGTAGCGCGCATCGATCGGTACCATCCTTGAGCTTCTCCGACTTTCGGAAGGGTTAGGGTTAGGGTTAGGGATGAAAGCACATAGGAGAAAGAGATATTCTTGAATAACTTTTTTGGTGAAGGTCGGAGAGACTTGCAAGTAGGCTCTACCCCCACTAAATGGGGTAGCGCGCATCGATCGGTACTATCCTTGAGCTTCTCCGACTTTCGGAAGGGTTAGGGTTAGGGTTAGGGATGAAAGCACATAGGAGAAAGAGATATTCTTGAATAACTTTTTTTGTGAAGGTCGGAGAGACTTGGAAAGTGGTTGCATCTGGACTAATTTGGGTCCTGCGGATCGATTGGTACCATCCCCGAGCTTGTACGACCTTAGGAAGAGGTCGACCGACGAAATTCCCCCAAATCTGAGGAGATATTCTTGAATAACTTTTTTTGTGAAGGTCGGAGAGACTTGCAAGTAGGCTCTACCCCCACTAAATGGGGTAGCGCGCATCGATCGGTACCATCCTTGAGCTTCTCCGACTTTCGGAAGGGTTAGGGTTAGGGTTAGGGATGAAAGCACATAGGAGAAAGAGATATTCTTGAATAACTTTTTTTGTGAAGGTCGGAGAGACTTGCAAGTAGGCTCTACCCCCACTAAATGGGGTAGCGCGCATCGATCGGTACCATCCTTGAGCTTCTCCGACTTTCGGAAGGGTTAGGGTTAGGGTTAGGGATGAAAGCACATAGGAGAAAGAGATATTCTTGAATAACTTTTTTTGTGAAGGTCGGAGAGACTTGGAAAGTGGTTGCATCTGGACTAATTTGGGTCCTGCAGATCGATTGGTACCATCCCCGAGCTTGTACGACCTTCGGAAGAGGTCGACCGACGAAATTCCCCCAAATCTGAGGAGATATTCTTGAATAACTTTTTTTGTGAAGGTCGGAGAGACTTGCAAGTAGGCTCTACCCCCACTAAATGGGGTAGCGCACATCGATCGGTACCATCCTTGAGCTTCTCCGACTTTCGGAAGGGTTAGGGTTAGGGTTAGGGATGAAAGCACATAGGAGAAAGAGATATTCTTGAATAACTTTTTTTGTGAAGGTCGGAGAGACTTGCAAGTAGGCTCTACCCCCACTAAATGGGGTAGCGCGCATCGATCGGTACCATCCTTGAGCTTCTCCGACTTTCGGAAGGGTTAGGGTTAGGGATGAAAGCACATAGGAGAAAGAGATATTCTTGAATAACTTTTTTTGTGAAGGTCGGAGAGACTTGCAAGTAGGCTCTACCCCCACTAAATGGGGTAGCGCGCATCGATCGGTACCATCCTTGAGCTTCTCCGACTTTCGGAAGGGTTAGGGTTAGGGTTAGGGATGAAAGCACATAGGAGAAAGAGATATTCTTGAATAACTTTTTTTGTGAAGGTCGGAGAGACTTGCAAGTAGGCTCTACCCCCACTAAATGGGGTAGCGCACATCGATCGGTACCATCCTTGAGCTTCTCCGACTTTCGGAAGGGTTAGGGTTAGGGTTAGGGATGAAAGCACATAGGAGAAAGAGATATTCTTGAATAACTTTTTTTGTGAAGGTCGGAGAGACTTGCAAGTAGGCTCTACCCCCACTAAATAGGGTAGCGCGCATCGATCGGTACCATCCTTGAGCTTCTCCGACTTTCGGAAGGGTTAGGGTTAGGGTTAGGGATGAAAGCACATAGGAGAAAGAGATATTCTTGAATAACTTTTTTTGTGAAGGTCGGAGAGACTTGGAAAGTGGTTGCATCTGGACTAATTTGGGTCCTGCGGATCGATTGGTACCATCCCCGAGCTTGTACGACCTTCGGAAGAGGTCGACCGACGAAATTCCCCCAAATCTGAGGAGATATTCTTGAATAACTTTTTTTGTGAAAGTCGGAGAGACTTGCAAGTAGGCTCTACCCCCACTAAATGGGGTAGCGCACATCGATCGGTACCATCCTTGAGCTTCTCCGACTTTCGGAAGGGTTAGGGTTAGGGTTAGGGATGAAAGCACATAGGAGAAAGAGATATTCTTGAATAACTTTTTTTGTGAAGGTCGGAGAGACTTGCAAGTAGGCTCTACCCCCACTAAATGGGGTAGCGCGCATCGATCGGTACCATCCTTGAGCTTCTCCGACTTTCGGAAGGGTTAGGGTTAGGGTTAGGGATGAAAGCACATAGGAGAAAGAGATATTCTTGAATAACTTTTTTTGTGAAGGTCGGAGAGACTTGCAAGTAGGCTCTACCCCCACTAAATAGGGTAGCGCGCATCGATCGGTACCATCCTTGAGCTTCTCCGACTTTCGGAAGGGTTAGGGTTAGGGTTAGGGATGAAAGCACATAGGAGAAAGAGATATTCTTGAATAACTTTTTTTGTGAAGGTCGGAGAGACTTGGAAAGTGGTTGCATCTGGACTAATTTGGGTCCTGCGGATCGATTGGTACCATCCCCGAGCTTGTACGACCTTCGGAAGAGGTCGACCGACGAAATTCCCCCAAATCTGAGGAGATATTCTTGAATAACTTTTTTTGTGAAGGTCGGAGAGACTTGCAAGTAGGCTCTACCCCCACTAAATGGGGTAGCGCACATCGATCGGTACCATCCTTGAGCTTCTCCGACTTTCGGAAGGGTTAGGGTTAGGGATGAAAGCACATAGGAGAAAGAGATATTCTTGAATAACTTTTTTTGTGAAGGTCGGAGAGACTTGCAAGTAGGCTCTACCCCCACTAAATGGGGTAACGCGCATCGATCAGAACCATCCTTGAGCTTCTCCGACTTTCGGAAGGGTTAGGGTTAGGGATGAAAGCACATAGGAGAAAGAGATATTCTTGAATAACTTTTTTTGTGAAGGTCGGAGAGACTTGCAAGTAGGCTCTACCCCCACTAAATAGGGTAGCGCGCATCGATCGGTACCATCCTTGAGCTTCTCCGACTTTCGGAAGGGTTAGGGTTAGGGTTAGGGATGAAAGCACATAGGAGAAAGAGATATTCTTGAATAACTTTTTTTGTGAAGGTCGGAGAGACTTGGAAAGTGGTTGCATCTGGACTAATTTGGGTCCTGCGGATCGATTGGTACCATCCCCGAGCTTGTACGACCTTCGGAAGAGGTCGACCGACGAAATTCCCCCAAATCTGAGGAGATATTCTTGAATAACTTTTTTTGTGAAGGTCGGAGAGACTTGCAAGTAGGCTCTACCCCCACTAAATGGGGTAGCGCACATCGATCGGTACCATCCTTGAGCTTCTCCGACTTTCGGAAGGGTTAGGGTTAGGGTTAGGGATGAAAGCACATAGGAGAAAGAGATATTCTTGAATAACTTTTTTTGTGAAGGTCGGAGAGACTTGCAAGTAGGCTCTACCCCCACTAAATGGGGTAGCGCGCATCGATCGGTACCATCCTTGAGCTTCTCCGACTTTCGGAAGGGTTAGGGTTAGGGTTAGGGATGAAAGCACATAGGAGAAAGAGATATTCTTGAATAACTTTTTTTGTGAAGGTCGGAGAGACTTGCAAGTAGGCTCTACCCCCACTAAATGGGGTAGCGCGCATCGATCGGTACCATCCTTGAGCTTCTCCGACTTTCGGAAGGGTTAGGGTTAGGGTTAGGGATGAAAGCACATAGGAGAAAGAGATATTCTTGAATAACTTTTTTTGTGAAGGTCGGAGAGACTTGCAAGTAGGCTCTACCCCCACTAAATGGGGTAGCGCGCATCGATCGGTACCATCCTTGAGCTTCTCCGACTTTCGGAAGGGTTAGGGTTAGGGTTAGGGATGAAAGCACATAGGAGAAAGAGATATTCTTGAATAACTTTTTTGGTGAAGGTCGGAGAGACTTGCAAGTAGGCTCTACCCCCACTAAATGGGGTAGCGCGCATCGATCGGTACCATCCTTGAGCTTCTCCGACTTTCGGAAGGGTTAGGGTTAGGGTTAGGGATGAAAGCACATAGGAGAAAGAGATATTCTTGAATAACTTTTTTTGTGAAGGTCGGAGAGACTTGGAAAGTGGTTGCATCTGGACTAATTTGGGTCCTGCGGATCGATTGGTACCATCCCCGAGCTTGTACGACCTTCGGAAGAGGTCGACCGACGAAATTCCCCCAAATCTGAGGAGATATTCTTGAATAACTTTTTTTGTGAAGGTCGGAGAGACTTGCAAGTAGGCTCTACCCCCACTAAATGGGGTAGCGCACATCGATCGGTACCATCCTTGAGCTTCTCCGACTTTCGGAAGGGTTAGGGTTAGGGTTAGGGATGAAAGCACATAGGAGAAAGAGATATTCTTGAATAACTTTTTTTGTGAAGGTCGGAGAGACTTGCAAGTAGGCTCTACCCCCACTAAATGGGGTAGCGCGCATCGATCGGTACCATCCTTGAGCTTCTCCGACTTTCGGAAGGGTTAGGGTTAGGGTTAGGGATGAAAGCACATAGGAGAAAGAGATATTCTTGAATAACTTTTTTTGTGAAGGTCGGAGAGACTTGCAAGTAGGCTCTACCCCCACTAAATGGGGTAGCGCGCATCGATCGGTACCATCCTTGAGCTTCTCCGACTTTCGGAAGGGTTAGGGTTAGGGTTAGGGATGAAAGCACATAGGAGAAAGAGATATTCTTGAATAACTTTTTTGGTGAAGGTCGGAGAGACTTGCAAGTAGGCTCTACCCCCACTAAATGGGGTAGCGCGCATCGATCGGTACCATCCTTGAGCTTCTCCGACTTTCGGAAGGGTTAGGGTTAGGGTTAGGGATGAAAGCACATAGGAGAAAGAGATATTCTTGAATAACTTTTTTTGTGAAGGTCGGAGAGACTTGGAAAGTGGTTGCATCTGGACTAATTTGGGTCCTGCGGATCGATTGGTACCATCCCCGAGCTTGTACGACCTTCGGAAGAGGTCGACCGACGAAATTCCCCCAAATCTGAGGAGATATTCTTGAATAACTTTTTTTGTGAAGGTCGGAGAGACTTGCAAGTAGGCTCTACCCCCACTAAATGGGGTAGCGCGCATCGATCGGTACCATCCTTGAGCTTCTCCGACTTTCGGAAGGGTTAGGGTTAGGGTTAGGGATGAAAGCACATAGGAGAAAGAGATATTCTTGAATAACTTTTTTTGTGAAGGTCGGAGAGACTTGCAAGTAGGCTCTACCCCCACTAAATGGGGTAGCGCGCATCGATCGGTACCATCCTTGAGCTTCTCCGACTTTCGGAAGGGTTAGGGTTAGGGTTAGGGATGAAAGCACATAGGAGAAAGAGATATTCTTGAATAACTTTTTTTGTGAAGGTCGGAGAGACTTGCAAGTAGGCTCTACCCCCACTAAATAGGGTAGCGCGCATCGATCGGTACCATCTTTGAGCTTCTCCGACTTTCGGAAGGGTTAGGGTTAGGGTTAGGGATGAAAGCACATAGGAGAAAGAGATATTCTTGAATAACTTTTTTTGTGAAGGTCGGAGAGACTTGGAAAGTGGTTGCATCTGGACTAATTTGGGTCCTGCGGATCGATTGGTACCATCCCCGAGCTTGTACGACCTTCGGAAGAGGTCGACCGACGAAATTCCCCCAAATCTGAGGAGATATTCTTGAATAACTTTTTTTGTGAAGGTCGGAGAGACTTGCAAGTAGGCTCTACCCCCACTAAATGGGGTAGCGCACATCGATCGGTACCATCCTTGAGCTTCTCCGACTTTCGGAAGGGTTAGGGTTAGGGTTAGGGATGAAAGCACATAGGAGAAAGAGATATTCTTGAATAACTTTTTTTGTGAAGGTCGGAGAGACTTGCAAGTAGGCTCTACCCCCACTAAATGGGGTAGCGCGCATCGATCGGTACCATCCTTGAGCTTCTCCGACTTTCGGAAGGGTTAGGGTTAGGGTTAGGGATGAAAGCACATAGGAGAAAGAGATATTCTTGAATAACTTTTTTTGTGAAGGTCGGAAAGACTTGCAAGTAGGCTCTACCCCCACTAAATAGGGTAGCGCGCATCGATCGGTACCATCCTTGAGCTTCTCCGACTTTCGGAAGGGTTAGGGTTAGGGTTAGGGATGAAAGCACATAGGAGAAAGAGATATTCTTGAATAACTTTTTTTGTGAAGGTCGGAGAGACTTGGAAAGTGGTTGCATCTGGACTAATTTGGGTCCTGCGGATCGATTGGTACCATCCCCGAGCTTGTACGACCTTCGGAAGAGGTCGACCGACGAAATTCCCCCAAATCTGAGGAGATATTCTTGAATAACTTTTTTTGTGAAGGTCGGAGAGACTTGCAAGTAGGCTCTACCCCCACTAAATGGGGTAGCGCACATCGATCGGTACCATCCTTGAGCTTCTCCGACTTTCGGAAGGGTTAGGGTTAGGGTTAGGGATGAAAGCACATAGGAGAAAGAGATATTCTTGAATAACTTTTTTTGTGAAGGTCGGAGAGACTTGCAAGTAGGCTCTACCCCCACTAAATGGGGTAGCGCGCATCGATCAGTACCATCCTTGAGCTTCTCCGACTTTTGGAAGGGTTAGGGTTAGGGTTAGGGATGAAAGCACATAGGAGAAAGAGATATTCTTGAATAACTTTTTTTGTGAAGGTCGGAGAGACTTGCAAGTAGGCTCTACCCCCACTAAATGGGGTAGCGCGCATCGATCGGTACCATCCTTGAGCTTCTCCGACTTTCGGAAGGGTTAGGGTTAGGGTTAGGGATGAAAGCACATAGGAGAAAGAGATATTCTTGAATAACTTTTTTTGTGAAGGTCGGAGAGACTTGCAAGTAGGCTCTACCCCCACTAAATGGGGTAGCGCGCATCGATCAGTACCATCCTTGAGCTTCTCCGACTTTCGGAAGGGTTAGGGTTAGGGTTAGGGATGAAAGCACATAGGAGAAAGAGATATTCTTGAATAACTTTTTTTGTGAAGGTCGGAGAGACTTGCAAGTAGGCTCTACCCCCACTAAATGGGGTAGCGCGCATCGATCGGTACCATCCTTGAGCTTCTCCGACTTTCGGAAGGGTTAGGGTTAGGGTTAGGGATGAAAGCACATAGGAGAAAGAGATATTCTTGAATAACTTTTTTTGTGAAGGTCGGAGAGACTTGGAAAGTGGTTGCATCTGGACTAATTTGGGTCCTGCGGATCGATTGGTACCATCCCCGAGCTTGTACGACCTTCGGAAGAGGTCGACCGACGAAATTCCCCCAAATCTGAGGAGATATTCTTGAATAACTTTTTTTGTGAAGGTCGGAGAGACTTGCAAGTAGGCTCTACCCCCACTAAATGGGGTAGCGCACATCGATCGGTACCATCCTTGAGCTTCTCCGACTTTCGGAAGGGTTAGGGTTAGGGTTAGGGATGAAAGCACATAGGAGAAAGAGATATTCTTGAATAACTTTTTTTGTGAAGGTCGGAGAGACTTGCAAGTAGGCTCTACCCCCACTAAATGGGGTAGCGCGCATCGATCGGTACCATCCTTGAGCTTCTCCGACTTTCTGAAGGGTTAGGGTTAGGGTTAGGGATGAAAGCACATAGGAGAAAGAGATATTCTTGAATAACTTTTTTTGTGAAGGTCGGAGAGACTTGGAAAGTGGTTGCATCTGGACTAATTTGGGTCCTGCGGATCGATTGGTACCATCCCCGAGCTTGTACGACCTTCGGAAGAGGTCGACCGACGAAATTCCCCCAAATCTGAGGAGATATTCTTGAATAACTTTTTTTGTGAAGGTCGGAGAGACTTGCAAGTAGGCTCTACCCCCACTAAATGGGGGTGCGCGCATCGATCGGTACCATCCTTGAGCTTCTCCGACTTTCGGAAGGGTTAGGGTTAGGGTTAGGGATGAAAGCACATAGGAGAAAGAGATATTCTTGAATAACTTTTTTTGTGAAGGTCGGAGAGACTTGAAAGTAGGCTCTACCCCCACTAAATGGGGTAGCGCGCATCGATCGGTACCATCCTTGAGCTTCTCCGACTTTCGGAAGGGTTAGGGTTAGGGTTAGGGATGAAAGCACATAGGAGAAAGAGATATTCTTGAATAACTTTTTTGGTGAAGGTCGGAGAGACTTGCAAGTAGGCTCTACCCCCACTAAATGGGGTAGCGCGCATCGATCGGTACCATCCTTGAGCTTCTCCGACTTTCGGAAGGGTTAGGGTTAGGGTTAGGGATGAAAGCACATAGGAGAAAGAGATATTCTTGAATAACTTTTTTTGTGAAGGTCGGAGAGACTTGGAAAGTGGTTGCATCTGGACTAATTTGGGTCCTGCGGATCGATTGGTACCATCCCCGAGCTTGTACGACCTTAGGAAGAGGTCGACCGACGAAATTCCCCCAAATCTGAGGAGATATTCTTGAATAACTTTTTTTGTGAAGGTCGGAGAGACTTGCAAGTAGGCTCTACCCCCACTAAATGGGGTAGCGCGCATCGATCGGTACCATCCTTGAGCTTCTCCGACTTTCGGAAGGGTTAGGGTTAGGGTTAGGGATGAAAGCACATAGGAGAAAGAGATATTCTTGAATAACTTTTTTTGTGAAGGTCGGAGAGACTTGCAAGTAGGCTCTACCCCCACTAAATGGGGTAGCGCGCATCGATCGGTACCATCCTTGAGCTTCTCCGACTTTCGGAAGGGTTAGGGTTAGGGTTAGGGATGAAAGCACATAGGAGAAAGAGATATTCTTGAATAACTTTTTTTGTGAAGGTCGGAGAGACTTGGAAAGTGGTTGCATCTGGACTAATTTGGGTCCTGCAGATCGATTGGTACCATCCCCGAGCTTGTACGACCTTCGGAAGAGGTCGACCGACGAAATTCCCCCAAATCTGAGGAGATATTCTTGAATAACTTTTTTTGTGAAGGTCGGAGAGACTTGCAAGTAGGCTCTACCCCCACTAAATGGGGTAGCGCACATCGATCGGTACCATCCTTGAGCTTCTCCGACTTTCGGAAGGGTTAGGGTTAGGGTTAGGGATGAAAGCACATAGGAGAAAGAGATATTCTTGAATAACTTTTTTTGTGAAGGTCGGAGAGACTTGCAAGTAGGCTCTACCCCCACTAAATGGGGTAGCGCGCATCGATCGGTACCATCCTTGAGCTTCTCCGACTTTCGGAAGGGTTAGGGTTAGGGATGAAAGCACATAGGAGAAAGAGATATTCTTGAATAACTTTTTTTGTGAAGGTCGGAGAGACTTGCAAGTAGGCTCTACCCCCACTAAATGGGGTAGCGCGCATCGATCGGTACCATCCTTGAGCTTCTCCGACTTTCGGAAGGGTTAGGGTTAGGGTTAGGGATGAAAGCACATAGGAGAAAGAGATATTCTTGAATAACTTTTTTGGTGAAGGTCGGAGAGACTTGCAAGTAGGCTCTACCCCCACTAAATGGGGTAGCGCGCATCGATCGGTACCATCCTTGAGCTTCTCCGACTTTCGGAAGGGTTAGGGTTAGGGTTAGGGATGAAAGCACATAGGAGAAAGAGATATTCTTGAATAACTTTTTTTGTGAAGGTCGGAGAGACTTGGAAAGTGGTTGCATCTGGACTAATTTGGGTCCTGCGGATCGATTGGTACCATCCCCGAGCTTGTACGACCTTAGGAAGAGGTCGACCGACGAAATTCCCCCAAATCTGAGGAGATATTCTTGAATAACTTTTTTTGTGAAGGTCGGAGAGACTTGCAAGTAGGCTCTACCCCCACTAAATGGGGTAGCGCGCATCGATCGGTACCATCCTTGAGCTTCTCCGACTTTCGGAAGGGTTAGGGTTAGGGTTAGGGATGAAAGCACATAGGAGAAAGAGATATTCTTGAATAACTTTTTTTGTGAAGGTCGGAGAGACTTGCAAGTAGGCTCTACCCCCACTAAATGGGGTAGCGCGCATCGATCGGTACCATCCTTGAGCTTCTCCGACTTTCGGAAGGGTTAGGGTTAGGGTTAGGGATGAAAGCACATAGGAGAAAGAGATATTCTTGAATAACTTTTTTTGTGAAGGTCGGAGAGACTTGCAAGTAGGCTCTACCCCCACTAAATAGGGTAGCGCGCATCGATCGGTACCATCCTTGAGCTTCTCCGACTTTCGGAAGGGTTAGGGTTAGGGTTAGGGATGAAAGCACATAGGAGAAAGAGATATTCTTGAATAACTTTTTTTGTGAAGGTCGGAGAGACTTGGAAAGTGGTTGCATCTGGACTAATTTGGGTCCTGCGGATCGATTGGTACCATCCCCGAGCTTGTACGACCTTCGGAAGAGGTCGACCGACGAAATTCCCCCAAATCTGAGGAGATATTCTTGAATAACTTTTTTTGTGAAAGTCGGAGAGACTTGCAAGTAGGCTCTACCCCCACTAAATGGGGTAGCGCGCATCGATCGGTACCATCCTTGAGCTTCTCCGACTTTCGGAAGGGTTAGGGTTAGGGTTAGGGATGAAAGCACATAGGAGAAAGAGATATTCTTGAATAACTTTTTTTGTGAAGGTCGGAGAGACTTGCAAGTAGGCTCTACCCCCACTAAATGGGGTAGCGCGCATCGATCGGTACCATCCTTGAGCTTCTCCGACTTTCGGAAGGGTTAGGGTTAGGGTTAGGGATGAAAGCACATAGGAGAAAGAGATATTCTTGAATAACTTTTTTTGTGAAGGTCGGAGAGACTTGCAAGTAGGCTCTACCCCCACTAAATAGGGTAGCGCGCATCGATCGGTACCATCCTTGAGCTTCTCCGACTTTCGGAAGGGTTAGGGTTAGGGTTAGGGATGAAAGCACATAGGAGAAAGAGATATTCTTGAATAACTTTTTTTGTGAAGGTCGGAGAGACTTGGAAAGTGGTTGCATCTGGACTAATTTGGGTCCTGCGGATCGATTGGTACCATCCCCGAGCTTGTACGACCTTCGGAAGAGGTCGACCGACGAAATTCCCCCAAATCTGAGGAGATATTCTTGAATAACTTTTTTTGTGAAGGTCGGAGAGACTTGCAAGTAGGCTCTACCCCCACTAAATGGGGTAGCGCACATCGATCGGTACCATCCTTGAGCTTCTCCGACTTTCGGAAGGGTTAGGGTTAGGGATGAAAGCACATAGGAGAAAGAGATATTCTTGAATAACTTTTTTTGTGAAGGTCGGAGAGACTTGCAAGTAGGCTCTACCCCCACTAAATGGGGTAACGCGCATCGATCGGAACCATCCTTGAGCTTCTCCGACTTTCGGAAGGGTTAGGGTTAGGGTTAGGGATGAAAGCACATAGGAGAAAGAGATATTCTTGAATAACTTTTTTTGTGAAGGTCGGAGAGACTTGCAAGTAGGCTCTACCCCCACTAAATAGGGTAGCGCGCATCGATCGGTACCATCCTTGAGCTTCTCCGACTTTCGGAAGGGTTAGGGTTAGGGTTAGGGATGAAAGCACATAGGAGAAAGAGATATTCTTGAATAACTTTTTTTGTGAAGGTCGGAGAGACTTGGAAAGTGGTTGCATCTGGACTAATTTGGGTCCTGCGGATCGATTGGTACCATCCCCGAGCTTGTACGACCTTCGGAAGAGGTCGACCGACGAAATTCCCCCAAATCTGAGGAGATATTCTTGAATAACTTTTTTTGTGAAGGTCGGAGAGACTTGCAAGTAGGCTCTACCCCCACTAAATGGGGTAGCGCACATCGATCGGTACCATCCTTGAGCTTCTCCGACTTTCGGAAGGGTTAGGGTTAGGGTTAGGGATGAAAGCACATAGGAGAAAGAGATATTCTTGAATAACTTTTTTTGTGAAGGTCGGAGAGACTTGCAAGTAGGCTCTACCCCCACTAAATGGGGTAGCGCGCATCGATCGGTACCATCCTTGAGCTTCTCCGACTTTCGGAAGGGTTAGGGTTAGGGTTAGGGATGAAAGCACATAGGAGAAAGAGATATTCTTGAATAACTTTTTTTGTGAAGGTCGGAGAGACTTGCAAGTAGGCTCTACCCCCACTAAATGGGGTAGCGCGCATCGATCGGTACCATCCTTGAGCTTCTCCGACTTTCGGAAGGGTTAGGGTTAGGGTTAGGGATGAAAGCACATAGGAGAAAGAGATATTCTTGAATAACTTTTTTGGTGAAGGTCGGAGAGACTTGCAAGTAGGCTCTACCCCCACTAAATGGGGTAGCGCGCATCGATCGGTACCATCCTTGAGCTTCTCCGACTTTCGGAAGGGTTAGGGTTAGGGTTAGGGATGAAAGCACATAGGAGAAAGAGATATTCTTGAATAACTTTTTTTGTGAAGGTCGGAGAGACTTGGAAAGTGGTTGCATCTGGACTAATTTGGGTCCTGCGGATCGATTGGTACCATCCCCGAGCTTGTACGACCTTCGGAAGAGGTCGACCGACGAAATTCCCCCAAATCTGAGGAGATATTCTTGAATAACTTTTTTTGTGAAGGTCGGAGAGACTTGCAAGTAGGCTTTACCCCCACTAAATGGGGTAGCGCACATCGATCGGTACCATCCTTGAGCTTCTCCGACTTTCGGAAGGGTTAGGGTTAGGGTTAGGGATGAAAGCACATAGGAGAAAGAGATATTCTTGAATAACTTTTTTTGTGAAGGTCGGAGAGACTTGCAAGTAGGCTCTACCCCCACTAAATGGGGTAGCGCGCATCGATCGGTACCATCCTTGAGCTTCTCCGACTTTCGGAAGGGTTAGGGTTAGGGTTAGGGATGAAAGCACATAGGAGAAAGAGATATTCTTGAATAACTTTTTTTGTGAAGGTCGGAGAGACTTGCAAGTAGGCTCTACCCCCACTAAATGGGGTAGCGCGCATCGATCGGTACCATCCTTGAGCTTCTCCGACTTTCGGAAGGGTTAGGGTTAGGGTTAGGGATGAAAGCACATAGGAGAAAGAGATATTCTTGAATAACTTTTTTGGTGAAGGTCGGAGAGACTTGCAAGTAGGCTCTACCCCCACTAAATGGGGTAGCGCGCATCGATCGGTACCATCCTTGAGCTTCTCCGACTTTCGGAAGGGTTAGGGTTAGGGTTAGGGATGAAAGCACATAGGAGAAAGAGATATTCTTGAATAACTTTTTTTGTGAAGGTCGGAGAGACTTGGAAAGTGGTTGCATCTGGACTAATTTGGGTCCTGCGGATCGATTGGTACCATCCCCGAGCTTGTACGACCTTCGGAAGAGGTCGACCGACGAAATTCCCCCAAATCTGAGGAGATATTCTTGAATAACTTTTTTTGTGAAGGTCGGAGAGACTTGCAAGTAGGCTCTACCCCCACTAAATGGGGTAGCGCGCATCGATCGGTACCATCCTTGAGCTTCTCCGACTTTCGGAAGGGTTAGGGTTAGGGTTAGGGATGAAAGCACATAGGAGAAAGAGATATTCTTGAATAACTTTTTTTGTGAAGGTCGGAGAGACTTGCAAGTAGGCTCTACCCCCACTAAATGGGGTAGCGCGCATCGATCGGTACCATCCTTGAGCTTCTCCGACTTTCGGAAGGGTTAGGGTTAGGGTTAGGGATGAAAGCACATAGGAGAAAGAGATATTCTTGAATAACTTTTTTTGTGAAGGTCGGAGAGACTTGCAAGTAGGCTCTACCCCCACTAAATAGGGTAGCGCGCATCGATCGGTACCATCTTTGAGCTTCTCCGACTTTCGGAAGGGTTAGGGTTAGGGTTAGGGATGAAAGCACATAGGAGAAAGAGATATTCTTGAATAACTTTTTTTGTGAAGGTCGGAGAGACTTGGAAAGTGGTTGCATCTGGACTAATTTGGGTCCTGCGGATCGATTGGTACCATCCCCGAGCTTGTACGACCTTCGGAAGAGGTCGACCGACGAAATTCCCCCAAATCTGAGGAGATATTCTTGAATAACTTTTTTTGTGAAGGTCGGAGAGACTTGCAAGTAGGCTCTACCCCCACTAAATGGGGTAGCGCACATCGATCGGTACCATCCTTGAGCTTCTCCGACTTTCGGAAGGGTTAGGGTTAGGGTTAGGGATGAAAGCACATAGGAGAAAGAGATATTCTTGAATAACTTTTTTTGTGAAGGTCGGAGAGACTTGCAAGTAGGCTCTACCCCCACTAAATGGGGTAGCGCGCATCGATCGGTACCATCCTTGAGCTTCTCCGACTTTCGGAAGGGTTAGGGTTAGGGTTAGGGATGAAAGCACATAGGAGAAAGAGATATTCTTGAATAACTTTTTTTGTGAAGGTCGGAAAGACTTGCAAGTAGGCTCTACCCCCACTAAATAGGGTAGCGCGCATCGATCGGTACCATCCTTGAGCTTCTCCGACTTTCGGAAGGGTTAGGGTTAGGGTTAGGGATGAAAGCACATAGGAGAAAGAGATATTCTTGAATAACTTTTTTTGTGAAGGTCGGAGAGACTTGGAAAGTGGTTGCATCTGGACTAATTTGGGTCCTGCGGATCGATTGGTACCATCCCCGAGCTTGTACGACCTTCGGAAGAGGTCGACCGACGAAATTCCCCCAAATCTGAGGAGATATTCTTGAATAACTTTTTTTGTGAAGGTCGGAGAGACTTGCAAGTAGGCTCTACCCCCACTAAATGGGGTAGCGCACATCGATCGGTACCATCCTTGAGCTTCTCCGACTTTCGGAAGGGTTAGGGTTAGGGTTAGGGATGAAAGCACATAGGAGAAAGAGATATTCTTGAATAACTTTTTTTGTGAAGGTCGGAGAGACTTGCAAGTAGGCTCTACCCCCACTAAATGGGGTAGCGCGCATCGATCAGTACCATCCTTGAGCTTCTCCGACTTTTGGAAGGGTTAGGGTTAGGGTTAGGGATGAAAGCACATAGGAGAAAGAGATATTCTTGAATAACTTTTTTTGTGAAGGTCGGAGAGACTTGCAAGTAGGCTCTACCCCCACTAAATGGGGTAGCGCGCATCGATCGGTACCATCCTTGAGCTTCTCCGACTTTCGGAAGGGTTAGGGTTAGGGTTAGGGATGAAAGCACATAGGAGAAAGAGATATTCTTGAATAACTTTTTTTGTGAAGGTCGGAGAGACTTGCAAGTAGGCTCTACCCCCACTAAATGGGGTAGCGCGCATCGATCGGTACCATCCTTGAGCTTCTCCGACTTTCGGAAGGGTTAGGGTTAGGGTTAGGGATGAAAGCACATAGGAGAAAGAGATATTCTTGAATAACTTTTTTTGTGAAGGTCGGAGAGACTTGCAAGTAGGCTCTACCCCCACTAAATGGGGTAGCGCGCATCGATCGGTACCATCCTTGAGCTTCTCCGACTTTCGGAAGGGTTAGGGTTAGGGTTAGGGATGAAAGCACATAGGAGAAAGAGATATTCTTGAATAACTTTTTTTGTGAAGGTCGGAGAGACTTGGAAAGTGGTTGCATCTGGACTAATTTGGGTCCTGCGGATTGATTGGTACCATCCCCGAGCTTGTACGACCTTCGGAAGAGGTCGACCGACGAAATTCCCCCAAATCTGAGGAGATATTCTTGAATAACTTTTTTTGTGAAGGTCGGAGAGACTTGCAAGTAGGCTCTACCCCCACTAAATGGGGTAGCGCACATCGATCGGTACCATCCTTGAGCTTCTCCGACTTTCGGAAGGGTTAGGGTTAGGGTTAGGGATGAAAGCACATAGGAGAAAGAGATATTCTTGAATAACTTTTTTTGTGAAGGTCGGAGAGACTTGCAAGTAGGCTCTACCCCCACTAAATGGGGTAGCGCGCATCGATCGGTACCATCCTTGAGCTTCTCCGACTTTCTGAAGGGTTAGGGTTAGGGTTAGGGATGAAAGCACATAGGAGAAAGAGATATTCTTGAATAACTTTTTTTGTGAAGGTCGGAGAGACTTGGAAAGTGGTTGCATCTGGACTAATTTGGGTCCTGCGGATCGATTGGTACCATCCCCGAGCTTGTACGACCTTCGGAAGAGGTCGACCGACGAAATTCCCCCAAATCTGAGGAGATATTCTTGAATAACTTTTTTTGTGAAGGTCGGAGAGACTTGCAAGTAGGCTCTACCCCCACTAAATGGGGTTGCGCGCATCGATCGGTACCATCCTTGAGCTTCTCCGACTTTCGGAAGGGTTAGGGTTAGGGTTAGGGATGAAAGCACATAGGAGAAAGAGATATTCTTGAATAACTTTTTTTGTGAAGGTCGGAGAGACTTGAAAGTAGGCTCTACCCCCACTAAATGGGGTAGCGCGCATCGATCGGTACCATCCTTGAGCTTCTCCGACTTTCGGAAGGGTTAGGGTTAGGGTTAGGGATGAAAGCACATAGGAGAAAGAGATATTCTTGAATAACTTTTTTTGTGAAGGTCGGAGAGACATGAAAAGTGGTTGCATCTGGACTAATTTGGGTCCTGCGGATCGATTGGTACCATCCCCGAGCTTGTACGACCTTCGGAAGAGGTCGACCGACGAAATTCCCCCAAATCTGAGGAGATATTCTTGAATAACTTTTTTTGTGAAGGTCGGAGAGACTTGCAAGTAGGCTGTACCCCCACTAAATGGGGTTGCGCGCATCGATCGGTACCATCCTTGAGCTTCTCCGACTTTCGGAAGGGTTAGGGTTAGGGTTAGGGATGAAAGCACATAGGAGAAAGAGATATTCTTGAATAACTTTTTTTGTGAAGGTCGGAGAGACTTGCAAGTAGGCTCTACCCCCACTAAATGGGGTAGCGCGCATCGATCGGTACCATCCTTGAGCTTCTCCGACTTTCGGAAGGGTTAGGGTTAGGGTTAGGGATGAAAGCACATAGGAGAAAGAGATATTCTTGAATAACTTTTTTTGTGAAGGTCGGAGAGACTTGGAAAGTGGTTGCATCTGGACTAATTTGGGTCCTGCGGATCGATTGGTACCATCCCCGAGCTTGTACGACCTTCGGAAGAGGTCGACCGACGAAATTCCCCCAAATCTGAGGAGATATTCTTGAATTACTTTTTTTGTGAAGGTCGGAGAGACTTGCAAGTAGGCTCTACCCCCACTAAATGGGGTAATGCGCATCGATCAGTACCATCCTTGAGCTTCTCCGACTTTTGGAAGGGTTAGGGTTAGGGTTAGGGATGAAAGCACATAGGAGAAAGAGATATTCTTGAATAACTTTTTTTGTGAAGGTCGGAGAGACTTGCAAGTAGGCTCTACCCCCACTAAATGGGGTAGCGCGCATCGATCGGTACCATCCTTGAGCTTCTCCGACTTTCGGAAGGGTTAGGGTTAGGGATGAAAGCACATAGGAGAAAGAGATATTCTTGAATAACTTTTTTTGTGAAGGTCGGAGAGACTTGGAAAGTGGTTGCATCTGGACTAATTTGGGTCCTGCGGATCGATTGGTACCATCCCCGAGCTTGTACGACCTTCGGAAGAGGTCGACCGACGAAATTCCCCCAAATCTGAGGAGATATTCTTGAATAACTTTTTTTGTGAAGGTCGGAGAGACTTGCAAGTAGGCTCTACCCCCACTAAATGGGGTAGCGCACATCGATCGGTACCATCCTTGAGCTTCTCCGACTTTCGGAAGGGTTAGGGTTAGGGTTAGGGATGAAAGCACATAGGAGAAAGAGATATTCTTGAATAACTTTTTTTGTGAAGGTCGGAGAGACTTGCAAGTAGGCTCTACCCCCACTAAATGGGGTAGCGCGCATCGATCGGTACCATCCTTGAGCTTCTCCGACTTTCGGAAGGGTTAGGGTTAGGGTTAGGGATGAAAGCACATAGGAGAAAGAGATATTCTTGAATAACTTTTTTTGTGAAGGTCGGAGAGACTTGGAAAGTGGTTGCATCTGGACTAATTTGGGTCCTGCGGATCGATTGGTACCATCCCCGAGCTTGTACGACCTTCGGAAGAGGTCGACCGACGAAATTCCCCCAAATCTGAGGAGATATTCTTGAATAACTTTTTTTGTGAAGGTCGGAGAGACTTGCAAGTAGGCTCTACCCCCACTAAATGGGGTTGCGCGCATCGATCGGTACCATCCTTGAGCTTCTCCGACTTTCGGAAGGGTTAGGGTTAGGGTTAGGGATGAAAGCACATAGGAGAAAGAGATATTCTTGAATAACTTTTTTTGTGAAGGTCGGAAAGACTTGCAAGTAGGCTCTACCCCCACTAAATGGGGTAGCGCGCATCGATCGGTACCATCCTTGAGCTTCTCCGACTTTCGGAAGGGTTAGGGTTAGGGTTAGGGATGAAAGCACATAGGAGAAAGAGATATTCTTGAATAACTTTTTTTGTGAAGGTCGGAGAGACTTGGAAAGTGGTTGCATCTGGACTAATTTGGGTCCTGCAGATCGATTGGTACCATCCCCGAGCTTGTACGACCTTCGGAAGAGGTCGACCGACGAAATTCCCCCAAATCTGAGGAGATATTCTTGAATAACTTTTTTTTTGAAGGTCGGAGAGACTTGCAAGTAGGCTCTACCCCCACTAAATGGGGTTGCGCGCATCGATCGGTACCATCCTTGAGCTTCTCCGACTTTCGGAAGGGTTAGGGTTAGGGTTAGGGATGAAAGCACATAGGAGAAAGAGATATTCTTGAATAACTTTTTTTGTGAAGGTCGGAGAGACTTGCAAGTAGGCTCTACCCCCACTAAATGGGGTAGCGCACATCGATCGGTACCATCCTTGAGCTTCTCCGACTTTCGGAAGGGTTAGGGTTAGTGTTAGGGATGAAAGCACATAGGAGAAAGAGATATTCTTGAATAACTTTTTTTGTGAAGGTCGGAGAGACTTGGAAAGTGGTTGCATCTGGACTAATTTGGGTCCTGCGGATCGATTGGTACCATCCCCGAGCTTGTACGACCTTCGGAAGAGGTCGACCGACGAAATTCCCCCAAATCTGAGGAGATATTCTTGAATTACTTTTTTTGTGAAGGTCGGAGAGACTTGCAAGTAGGCTCTACCCCCACTAAATGGGGTTGCGCGCATCGATCGGTACCATCCTTGAGCTTCTCCGACTTTCGGAAGGGTTAGGGTTAGGGTTAGGGATGAAAGCACATAGGAGAAAGAGATATTCTTGAATAACTTTTTTTGTGAAGGTCGGAGAGACTTGGAAAGTGGTTGCATCTGGACTAATTTGGGTCCTGCAGATCGATTGGTACCATCCCCGAGCTTGTACGACCTTCGGAAGAGGTCGACCGACGAAATTCCCCCAAATCTGAGGAGATATTCTTGAATAACTTTTTTTGTGAAGGTCGGAGAGACTTGCAAGTAGGCTCTACCCCCACTAAATGGGGTTGCGCGCATCGATCGGTACCATCCTTGAGCTTCTCCGACTTTCGGAAGGGTTAGGGTTAGGGTTAGGGATGAAAGCACATAGGAGAAAGAGATATTCTTGAATAACTTTTTTTGTGAAGGTCGGAGAGACTTGCAAGTAGGCTCTACTCCCACTAAATGGGGTAGCGCGCATCGATCGGTACCATCCTTGAGCTTCTCCGACTTTCGGAAGGGTTAGGGTTAGGGTTAGGGATGAAAGCACATAGGAGAAAGAGATATTCTTGAATAACTTTTTTTGTGAAGGTCGGAGAGACTTGGAAAGTGGTTGCATCTGGACTAATTTGGGTCCTGCAGATCGATTGGTACCATCCCCGAGCTTGTACGACCTTCGGAAGAGGTCGACCGACGAAATTCCCCCAAATCTGAGGAGATATTCTTGAATAACTTTTTTTGTGAAGGTCGGAGAGACTTGCAAGTAGGCTCTACCCCCACTAAATGGGGTTGCGCGCATCGATCGGTACCATCCTTGAGCTTCTCCGACTTTCGGAAGGGTTAGGGTTAGGGTTAGGGATGAAAGCACATAGGAGAAAGAGATATTCTTGAATAACTTTTTTTGTGAAGGTCGGAGAGACTTGCAAGTAGGCTCTACCCCCACTAAATGGGGTAGCGCGCATCGATCGGTACCATCCTTGAGCTTCTCCGACTTTCGGAAGGGTTAGGGTTAGGGTTAGGGATGAAAGCACATAGGAGAAAGAGATATTCTTGAATAACTTTTTTTGTGAAGGTCGGAGAGACTTGGAAAGTGGTTGCATCTGGACTAATTTGGGTCCTGCGGATCGATTGGTACCATCCCCGAGCTTGTACGACCTTCGGAAGAGGTCGACCGACGAAATTCCCCCAAATCTGAGGAGATATTCTTGAATTACTTTTTTTGTGAAGGTCGGAGAGACTTGCAAGTAGGCTCTACCCCCACTAAATGGGGTAATGCGCATCGATCAGTACCATCCTTGAGCTTCTCCGACTTTTGGAAGGGTTAGGGTTAGGGTTAGGGATGAAAGCACATAGGAGAAAGAGATATTCTTGAATAACTTTTTTTGTGAAGGTCGGAGAGACTTGCAAGTAGGCTCTACCCCCACTAAATGGGGTAGCGCGCATCGATCGGTACCATCCTTGAGCTTCTCCGACTTTCGGAAGGGTTAGGGTTAGGGATGAAAGCACATAGGAGAAAGAGATATTCTTGAATAACTTTTTTTGTGAAGGTCGGAGAGACTTGGAAAGTGGTTGCATCTGGACTAATTTGGGTCCTGCGGATCGATTGGTACCATCCCCGAGCTTGTACGACCTTCGGAAGAGGTCGACCGACGAAATTCCCCCAAATCTGAGGAGATATTCTTGAATTACTTTTTTTGTGAAGGTCGGAGAGACTTGCAAGTAGGCTCTACCCCCACTAAATGGGGTTGCGCGCATCGATCGGTACCATCCTTGAGCTTCTCCGACTTTCGGAAGGGTTAGGGTTAGGGTTAGGGATGAAAGCACATAGGAGAAAGAGATATTCTTGAATAACTTTTTTTGTGAAGGTCGGAGAGACTTGCAAGTAGGCTCTACCCCCACTAAATGGGGTAGCGCGCATCGATCGGTACCATCCTTGAGCTTCTCCGACTTTCGGAAGGGTTAGGGTTAGGGTTAGGGATGAAAGCACATAGGAGAAAGAGATATTCTTGAATAACTTTTTTTGTGAAGGTCGGAGAGACTTGCAAGTAGGCTCTACCCCCACTAAATGGGGTAGCGCGCATCGATCGGTACCATCCTTGAGCTTCTCCGACTTTCGGAAGGGTTAGGGTTAGGGTTAGGGATGAAAGCACATAGGAGAAAGAGATATTCTTGAATAACTTTTTTTGTGAAGGTCGGAGAGACTTGCAAGTAGGCTCTACCCCCACTAAATGGGGTAGCGCGCATCGATCGGTACCATCCTTGAGCTTCTCCGACTTTCGGAAGGGTTAGGGTTAGGGTTAGGGATGAAAGCACATAGGAGAAAGAGATATTCTTGAATAACTTTTTTTGTGAAGGTCGGAGAGACTTGGAAAGTGGTTGCATCTGGACTAATTTGGGTCCTGCGAATCGATTGGTACCATCCCCGAGCTTGTACGACCTTCGGAAGAGGTCGAGCGACGAAATTCCCCCAAATCTGAGGAGATATTCTTGAATAACTTTTTTTGTGAAGGTCGGAGAGACTTGCAAGTAGGCTCTACCCCCACTAAATGGGGTAGCGCGCATCGATCGGTACCATCCTTGAGCTTCTCCGACTTTCGGAAGGGTTAGGGTTAGGGTTAGGGATGAAAGCACATAGGAGAAAGAGATATTCTTGAATAACTTTTTTTGTGAAGGTCGGAGAGACTTGCAAGTAGGCTCTACCCCCACTAAATAGGGTAGCGCGCATCGATCGGTACCATCCTTGAGCTTCTCCGACTTTCGGAAGGGTTAGGGTTAGGGTTAGGGATGAAAGCACATAGGAGAAAGAGATATTCTTGAATAACTTTTTTTGTGAAGGTCGGAGAGACTTGAAAAGTGGTTGCATCTGGACTAATTTGGGTCCTGCGGATCGATTGGTACCATCCCCGAGCTTGTACGACCTTCGGAAGAGGTCGACCGACGAAATTCCCCCAAATCTGAGGAGATATTCTTGAATAACTTTTTTTGTGAAGGTCGGAGAGACTTGCAAGTAGGCTCTACCCCCACTAAATGGGGTAGCGCACATCGATCGGTACCATCCTTGAGCTTCTCCGACTTTCGGAAGGGTTAGGGTTAGGGATGAAAGCACATAGGAGAAAGAGATATTCTTGAATAACTTTTTTTGTGAAGGTCGGAGAGACTTGCAAGTAGGCTCTACCCCCACTAAATGGGGTAGCGCGCATCGATCGGTACCATCCTTGAGCTTCTCCGACTTTCGGAAGGGTTAGGGTTAGGGTTAGGGATGAAAGCACATAGGAGAAAGAGATATTCTTGAATAACTTTTTTTGTGAAGGTCGGAAAGACTTGCAAGTAGGCTCTACCCCCACTAAATAGGGTAGCGCGCATCGATCGGTACCATCCTTGAGCTTCTCCGACTTTCGGAAGGGTTAGGGTTAGGGTTAGGGATGAAAGCACATAGGAGAAAGAGATATTCTTGAATAACTTTTTTTGTGAAGGTCGGAAAGACTTGCAAGTAGGCTCTACCCCCACTAAATGGGGTAGCGCGCATCGATCGGTACCATCCTTGAGCTTCTCCGACTTTCGGAAGGGTTAGGGTTAGGGTTAGGGATGAAAGCACATAGGAGAAAGAGATATTCTTGAATAACTTTTTTTGTGAAGGTCGGAGAGACTTGCAAGTAGGCTCTACCCCCACTAAATGGGGTAGCGCGCATCGATCGGTACCATCCTTGAGCTTCTCCGACTTTCGGAAGGGTTAGGGTTAGGGTTAGGGATGAAAGCACATAGGAGAAAGAGATATTCTTGAATAACTTTTTTTGTGAAGGTCGGAGAGACTTGCAAGTAGGCTCTACCCCCACTAAATGGGGTAGCGCGCATCGATCGGTACCATCCTTGAGCTTCTCCGACTTTCGGAAGGGTTAGGGTTAGGGTTAGGGATGAAAGCACATAGGAGAAAGAGATATTCTTGAATAACTTTTTTTGTGAAGGTCGGAGAGACTTGCAAGTAGGCTCTACCCCCACTAAATGGGGTAGCGCGCATCGATCGGTACCATCCTTGAGCTTCTCCGACTTTCGGAAGGGTTAGGGTTAGGGTTAGGGATGAAAGCACATAGGAGAAAGAGATATTCTTGAATAACTTTTTTTGTGAAGGTCGGAGAGACTTGGAAAGTGGTTGCATCTGGACTAATTTGGGTCCTGCGGATCGATTGGTACCATCCCCGAGCTTGTACGACCTTCGGAAGAGGTCGACCGACGAAATTCCCCCAAATCTGAGGAGATATTCTTGAATAACTTTTTTTGTGAAGGTCGGAGAGACTTGCAAGTAGGCTCTACCCCCACTAAATGGGGTAGCGCGCATCGATCGGTACCCTCCTTGAGCTTCTCCGACTTTCGGAAGGGTTAGGGTTAGGGTTAGGGATGAAAGCACATAGGAGAAAGAGATATTCTTGAATAACTTTTTTTGTGAAGGTCGGAGAGACTTGCAAGTATTCTCTACCCCCACTAAATAGGGTAGCGCGCATCGATCGGTACCATCCTTGAGCTTCTCCGACTTTCGGAAGGGTTAGGGTTAGGGTTAGGGATGAAAGCACATAGGAGAAAGAGATATTCTTGAATAACTTTTTTTGTGAAGGTCGGAGAGACTTGGAAAGTGGTTGCATCTGGACTAATTTGGGTCCTGCGGATCGATTGGTACCATCCCCGAGCTTGTACGACCTTCGGAAGAGGTCGACCGACGAAATTCCCCCAAATCTGAGGAGATATTCTTGAATAACTTTTTTTGTGAAGGTCGGAGAGACTTGCAAGTAGGCTCTACCCCCACTAAATGGGGTAGCGCACATCGATCGGTACCATCCTTGAGCTTCTCCGACTTTCGGAAGGGTTAGGGTTAGGGTTAGGGATGAAAGCACATAGGAGAAAGAGATATTCTTGAATAACTTTTTTTGTGAAGGTCGGAGAGACTTGCAAGTAGGCTCTACCCCCACTAAATGGGGTAGCGCGCATCGATCGGTACCATCCTTGAGCTTCTCCGACTTTCGGAAGGGTTAGGGTTAGGGTTAGGGATGAAAGCACATAGGAGAAAGAGATATTCTTGAATAACTTTTTTTGTGAAGGTCGGAAAGACTTGCAAGTAGGCTCTACCCCCACTAAATAGGGTAGCGCGCATCGATCGGTACCATCCTTGAGCTTCTCCGACTTTCGGAAGGGTTAGGGTTAGGGTTAGGGATGAAAGCACATAGGAGAAAGAGATATTCTTGAATAACTTTTTTTGTGAAGGTCGGAGAGACTTGCAAGTAGGCTCTACCCCCACTAAATGGGGTAGCGCGCATCGATCGGTACCATCCTTGAGCTTCTCCGACTTTCGGAAGGGTTAGAGTTAGGGTTAGGGATGAAAGCACATAGGAGAAAGAGATATTCTTGAATAACTTTTTTTGTGAAGGTCGGAGAGACTTGCAAGTAGGCTCTACCCCCACTAAATGGGGTAGCGCGCATCGATCGGTACCATCCTTGAGCTTCTCCGACTTTCGGAAGGGTTAGGGTTAGGGTTAGGGATGAAAGCACATAGGAGAAAGAGATATTCTTGAATAACTTTTTTTGTGAAGGTCGGAGAGACTTGCAAGTAGGCTCTACCCCCACTAAATGGGGTAGCGCGCATCGATCGGTACCATCCTTGAGCTTCTCCGACTTTCGGAAGGGTTAGGGTTAGGGTTAGGGATGAAAGCACATAGGAGAAAGAGATATTCTTGAATAACTTTTTTTGTGAAGGTCGGAGAGACTTGCAAGTAGGCTCTACCCCCACTAAATGGGGTAGCGCGCATCGATCGGTACCATCCTTGAGCTTCTCCGACTTTCGGAAGGGTTAGGGTTAGGGTTAGGGATGAAAGCACATAGGAGAAAGAGATATTCTTGAATAACTTTTTTTGTGAAGGTCGGAGAGACTTGGAAAGTGGTTGCATCTGGACTAATTTGGGTCCTGCGGATCGATTGGTACCATCCCCGAGCTTGTACGACCTTCGAAAGAGGTCGACCGACGAAATTCCCCCAAATCTGAGGAGATATTCTTGAATAACTTTTTTTGTGAAGGTCGGAGAGACTTGCAAGTAGGCTCTACCCCCACTAAATGGGGTAGCGCGCATCGATCGGTACCATCCTTGAGCTTCTCCGACTTTCGGAAGGGTTAGGGTTAGGGTTAGGGATGAAAGCACATAGGAGAAAGAGATATTCTTGAATAACTTTTTTTGTGAAGGTCGGAGAGACTTGCAAGTAGGCTCTACCCCCACTAAATGGGGTAGCGCGCATCGATCGGTACCATCCTTGAGCTTCTCCGACTTTCGGAAGGGTTAGGGTTAGGGATGAAAGCACATAGGAGAAAGAGATATTCTTGAATAACTTTTTTTGTGAAGGTCGGAGAGACTTGCAAGTAGGCTCTACCCCCACTAAATGGGGTTGCGCGCATCGATCGGTACCATCCTTGAGCTTCTCCGACTTTCGGAAGGGTTAGGGTTAGGGTTAGGGATGAAAGCACATAGGAGAAAGAGATATTCTTGAATAACTTTTTTTGTGAAGGTCGGAGAGACTTGCAAGTAGGCTCTACCCCCACTAAATGTGGTAGCACGCATCGATCGGTACCATCCTTGAGCTTCTCCGACTTTCGGAAGGGTTAGGGTTAGGGTTAGGGATGAAAGCACATAGGAGAAAGAGATATTCTTGAATAACTTTTTTTGTGAAGGTCGGAGAGACTTGGAAAGTGGTTGCATCTGGACTAATTTGGGTCCTGCGGATCGATTGGTACCATCCCCGAGCTTGTACGACCTTCGGAAGAGGTCGACCGACGAAATTCCCCCAAATCTGAGGAGATATTCTTGAATAACTTTTTTTTTGAAGGTCGGAGAGACTTGCAAGTAGGCTCTACCCCCACTAAATGGGGTTGCGCGCATCGATCGGTACCATCCTTGAGCTTCTCCGACTTTCGGAAGGGTTAGGGTTAGGGTTAGGGATGAAAGCACATAGGAGAAAGAGATATTCTTGAATAACTTTTTTTGTGAAGGTCGGAGAGACTTGCAAGTAGGCTCTACCCCCACTAAATGGGGTAGCGCGCATCGATCGGTACCATCCTTGAGCTTCTCCGACTTTCGGAAGAGTTAGGGTTAGGGTTAGGGATGAAAGCACATAGGAGAAAGAGATATTCTTGAATAACTTTTTTTGTGAAGGTCGGAGAGACTTGGAAAGTGGTTGCATCTGGACTAATTTGGGTCCTGCGGATCGATTGGTACCATCCCCGAGCTTGTACGACCTTCGGAAGAGGTCGACCGACGAAATTCCCCCAAATCTGAGGAGATATTCTTGAATTACTTTTTTTGTGAAGGTCGGAGAGACTTGCAAGTAGGCTCTACCCCCACTAAATGGGGTTGCGCGCATCGATCGGTACCATCCTTGAGCTTCTCCGACTTTCGGAAGGGTTAGGGTTAGGGTTAGGGATGAAAGCACATAGGAGAAAGAGATATTCTTGAATAACTTTTTTTGTGAAGGTCGGAGAGACTTGCAAGTAGGCTCTACCCCCACTAAATGGGGTAGCGCGCATCGATCGGTACCATCCTTGAGCTTCTCCGACTTTCGGAAGGGTTAGGGTTAGGGTTAGGGATGAAAGCACATAGGAGAAAGAGATATTCTTGAATAACTTTTTTTGTGAAGGTCGGAGAGACTTGCAAGTAGGCTCTACCCCCACTAAATGGGGTAGCGCGCATCGATCGGTACCATCCTTGAGCTTCTCCGACTTTCGGAAGGGTTAGGGTTAGGGTTAGGGATGAAAGCACATAGGAGAAAGAGATATTCTTGAATAACTTTTTTTGTGAAGGTCGGAGAGACTTGCAAGTAGGCTCTACCCCCACTAAATGGGGTAGCGCACATCGATCGGTACCATCCTTGAGCTTCTCCGACTTTCGGAAGGGTTAGGGTTAGGGTTAGGGATGAAAGCACATAGGAGAAAGAGATATTCTTGAATAACTTTTTTTGTGAAGGTCGGAGAGACTTGGAAAGTGGTTGCATCTGGACTAATTTGGGTCCTGCGGATCGATTGGTACCATCCCCGAGCTTGTACGACCTTCGGAAGAGGTCGACCGACGAAATTCCCCCAAATCTGAGGAGATATTCTTGAATTACTTTTTTTGTGAAGGTCGGAGAGACTTGCAAGTAGGCTCTACCCCCACTAAATGGGGTTGCGCGCATCGATCGGTACCATCCTTGAGCTTCTCCGACTTTCGGAAGGGTTAGGGTTAGGGTTAGGGATGAAAGCACATAGGAGAAAGAGATATTCTTGAATAACTTTTTTTGTGAAGGTCGGAGAGACTTGGAAAGTGGTTGCATCTGGACTAATTTGGGTCCTGCAGATCGATTGGTACCATCCCCGAGCTTGTACGACCTTCGGAAGAGGTCGACCGACGAAATTCCCCCAAATCTGAGGAGATATTCTTGAATAACTTTTTTTGTGAAGGTCGGAGAGACTTGCAAGTAGGCTCTACCCCCACTAAATGGGGTTGCGCGCATCGATCTGTACCATCCTTGAGCTTCTCCGACTTTCGGAAGGGTTAGGGTTAGGGTTAGGGATGAAAGCACATAGGAGAAAGAGATATTCTTGAATAACTTTTTTTGTGAAGGTCGGAGAGACTTGCAAGTAGGCTCTACCCCCACTAAATGGGGTAGCGCGCATCGATCGGTACCATCCTTGAGCTTCTCTGACTTTCGGAAGGGTTAGGGTTAGGGTTAGGGATGAAAGCACATAGGAGAAAGAGATATTCTTGAATAACTTTTTTTGTGAAGGTCGGAGAGACTTGGAAAGTGGTTGCATCTGGACTAATTTGGGTCCTGCGGATCGATTGGTACCATCCCCGAGCTTGTACGACCTTCGGAAGAGGTCGACCGACGAAATTCCCCCAAATCTGAGGAGATATTCTTGAATAACTTTTTTTGTGAAGGTCGGAGAGACTTGCAAGTAGGCTCTACCCCCACTAAATGGGGTTGCGCGCATCGATCGGTACCATCGTTGAGCTTCTCCGACTTTCGGAAGGGTTAGGGTTAGGGTTAGGGATGAAAGCACATAGGAGAAAGAGATATTCTTGAATAACTTTTTTTGTGAAGGTCGGAGAGACTTGCAAGTAGGCTCTACCCCCACTAAATGGGGTAGCGCGCATCGATCGGTACCATCCTTGAGCTTCTCCGACTTTCGGAAGAGTTAGGGTTAGGGTTAGGGATGAAAGCACATAGGAGAAAGAGATATTCTTGAATAACTTTTTTTGTGAAGGTCGGAGAGACTTGGAAAGTGGTTGCATCTGGACTAATTTGGGTCCTGCGGATCGATTGGTACCATCCCCGAGCTTGTACGACCTTCGGAAGAGGTCGACCAACGAAATTCCCCCAAATCTGAGGAGATATTCTTGAATTACTTTTTTTGTGAAGGTCGGAGAGACTTGCAAGTAGGCTCTACCCCCACTAAATGGGGTTGCGCGCATCGATCGGTACTATCCTTGAGCTTCTCCGACTTTCGGAAGGGTTAGGGTTAGGGTTAGGGATGAAAGCACATAGGAGAAAGAGATATTCTTGAATAACTTTTTTTGTGAAGGTCGGAGAGACTTGCAAGTAGGCTCTACCCCCACTAAATGGGGTAGCGCGCATCGATCGGTACTATCCTTGAGCTTCTCCGACTTTCGGAAGGGTTAGGGTTAGGGTTAGGGATGAAAGCACATAGGAGAAAGAGATATTCTTGAATAACTTTTTTTGTGAAGGTCGGAGAGACTTGCAAGTAGGCTCTACCCCCACTAAATGGGGTAGCGCGCATCGATCGGTACCATCTTTGAGCTTCTCCGACTTTCGGAAGGGTTAGGGTTAGGGTTAGGGATGAAAGCACATAGGAGAAAGAGATATTCTTGAATAACTTTTTTTGTGAAGGTCGGAGAGACTTGCAAGTAGGCTCTACCCCCACTAAATGGGGTAGCGCGCATCGATCGGTACCATCCTTGAGCTTCTCCGACTTTCGGAAGGGTTAGGGTTAGGGTTAGGGATGAAAGCACATAGGAGAAAGAGATATTCTTGAATAACTTTTTTTGTGAAGGTCGGAGAGACTTGGAAAGTGGTTGCATCTGGACTAATTTGGGTCCTGCGAATCGATTGGTACCATCCCCGAGCTTGTACGACCTTCGGAAGAGGTCGACCGACGAAATTCCCCCAAATCTGAGGAGATATTCTTGAATAACTTTTTTTGTGAAGGTCGGAGAGACTTGCAAGTAGGCTCTACCCCCACTAAATGGGGTAGCGCGCATCGATCGGTACCATCCTTGAGCTTCTCCGACTTTCGGAAGGGTTAGGGTTAGGGTTAGGGATGAAAGCACATAGGAGAAAGAGATATTCTTGAATAACTTTTTTTGTGAAGGTCGGAGAGACTTGCAAGTAGGCTCTACCCCCACTAAATAGGGTAGCGCGCATCGATCGGTACCATCCTTGAGCTTCTCCGACTTTCGGAAGGGTTAGGGTTAGGGTTAGGGATGAAAGCACATAGGAGAAAGAGATATTCTTGAATAACTTTTTTTGTGAAGGTCGGAGAGACTTGAAAAGTGGTTGCATCTGGACTAATTTGGGTCCTGCGGATCGATTGGTACCATCCCCGAGCTTGTACGACCTTCGGAAGAGGTCGACCGACGAAATTCCCCCAAATCTGAGGAGATATTCTTGAATAACTTTTTTTGTGAAGGTCGGAGAGACTTGCAAGTAGGCTCTACCCCCACTAAATGGGGTAGCGCACATCGATCGGTACCATCCTTGAGCTTCTCCGACTTTCGGAAGGGTTAGGGTTAGGGATGAAAGCACATAGGAGAAAGAGATATTCTTGAATAACTTTTTTTGTGAAGGTCGGAGAGACTTGCAAGTAGGCTCTACCCCCACTAAATGGGGTAGCGCGCATCGATCGGTACCATCCTTGAGCTTCTCCGACTTTCGGAAGGGTTAGGGTTAGGGTTAGGGATGAAAGCACATAGGAGAAAGAGATATTCTTGAATAACTTTTTTTGTGAAGGTCGGAAAGACTTGCAAGTAGGCTCTACCCCCACTAAATAGGGTAGCGCGCATCGATCGGTACCATCCTTGAGCTTCTCCGACTTTCGGAAGGGTTAGGGTTAGGGTTAGGGATGAAAGCACATAGGAGAAAGAGATATTCTTGAATAACTTTTTTTGTGAAGGTCGGAAAGACTTGCAAGTAGGCTCTACCCCCACTAAATGGGGTAGCGCGCATCGATCGGTACCATCCTTGAGCTTCTCCGACTTTCGGAAGGGTTAGGGTTAGGGTTAGGGATGAAAGCACATAGGAGAAAGAGATATTCTTGAATAACTTTTTTTGTGAAGGTCGGAGAGACTTGCAAGTAGGCTCTACCCCCACTAAATGGGGTAGCGCGCATCGATCGGTACCATCCTTGAGCTTTTCCGACTTTCGGAAGGGTTAGGGTTAGGGTTAGGGATGAAAGCACATAGGAGAAAGAGATATTCTTGAATAACTTTTTTTGTGAAGGTCGGAGAGACTTGGAAAGTGGTTGCATCTGGACTAATTTGGGTCCTGCGAATCGATTGGTACCATCCCCGAGCTTGTACGACCTTCGGAAGAGGTCGACCGACGAAATTCCCCCAAATCTGAGGAGATATTCTTGAATAACTTTTTTTGTGAAGGTCGGAGAGACTTGCAAGTAGGCTCTACCCCCACTAAATGGGGTAGCGCGCATCGATCGGTACCATCCTTGAGCTTCTCCGACTTTCGGAAGGGTTAGGGTTAGGGTTAGGGATGAAAGCACATAGGAGAAAGAGATATTCTTGAATAACTTTTTTTGTGAAGGTCGGAGAGACTTGCAAGTAGGCTCTACCCCCACTAAATGGGGTAGCGCACATCGATCGGTACCATCCTTGAGCTTCTCCGACTTTCGGAAGGGTTAGGGTTAGGGTTAGGGATGAAAGCACATAGGAGAAAGAGATATTCTTGAATAACTTTTTTTGTGAAGGTCGGAGAGACTTGGAAAGTGGTTGCATCTGGACTAATTTGGGTCCTGCGGATCGATTGGTACCATCCCCGAGCTTGTACGACCTTCGGAAGAGGTCGACCGACGAAATTCCCCCAAATCTGAGGAGATATTCTTGAATTACTTTTTTTGTGAAGGTCGGAGAGACTTGCAAGTAGGCTCTACCCCCACTAAATGGGGTTGCGCGCATCGATCGGTACCATCCTTGAGCTTCTCCGACTTTCGGAAGGGTTAGGGTTAGGGTTAGGGATGAAAGCACATAGGAGAAAGAGATATTCTTGAATAACTTTTTTTGTGAAGGTCGGAGAGACTTGGAAAGTGGTTGCATCTGGACTAATTTGGGTCCTGCAGATCGATTGGTACCATCCCCGAGCTTGTACGACCTTCGGAAGAGGTCGACCGACGAAATTCCCCCAAATCTGAGGAGATATTCTTGAATAACTTTTTTTGTGAAGGTCGGAGAGACTTGCAAGTAGGCTCTACCCCCACTAAATGGGGTTGCGCGCATCGATCTGTACCATCCTTGAGCTTCTCCGACTTTCGGAAGGGTTAGGGTTAGGGTTAGGGATGAAAGCACATAGGAGAAAGAGATATTCTTGAATAACTTTTTTTGTGAAGGTCGGAGAGACTTGCAAGTAGGCTCTACCCCCACTAAATGGGGTAGCGCGCATCGATCGGTACCATCCTTGAGCTTCTCTGACTTTCGGAAGGGTTAGGGTTAGGGTTAGGGATGAAAGCACATAGGAGAAAGAGATATTCTTGAATAACTTTTTTTGTGAAGGTCGGAGAGACTTGGAAAGTGGTTGCATCTGGACTAATTTGGGTCCTGCGGATCGATTGGTACCATCCCCGAGCTTGTACGACCTTCGGAAGAGGTCGACCGACGAAATTCCCCCAAATCTGAGGAGATATTCTTGAATAACTTTTTTTGTGAAGGTCGGAGAGACTTGCAAGTAGGCTCTACCCCCACTAAATGGGGTTGCGCGCATCGATCGGTACCATCGTTGAGCTTCTCCGACTTTCGGAAGGGTTAGGGTTAGGGTTAGGGATGAAAGCACATAGGAGAAAGAGATATTCTTGAATAACTTTTTTTGTGAAGGTCGGAGAGACTTGCAAGTAGGCTCTACCCCCACTAAATGGGGTAGCGCGCATCGATCGGTACCATCCTTGAGCTTCTCCGACTTTCGGAAGAGTTAGGGTTAGGGTTAGGGATGAAAGCACATAGGAGAAAGAGATATTCTTGAATAACTTTTTTTGTGAAGGTCGGAGAGACTTGGAAAGTGGTTGCATCTGGACTAATTTGGGTCCTGCGGATCGATTGGTACCATCCCCGAGCTTGTACGACCTTCGGAAGAGGTCGACCAACGAAATTCCCCCAAATCTGAGGAGATATTCTTGAATTACTTTTTTTGTGAAGGTCGGAGAGACTTGCAAGTAGGCTCTACCCCCACTAAATGGGGTTGCGCGCATCGATCGGTACCATCCTTGAGCTTCTCCGACTTTCGGAAGGGTTAGGGTTAGGGTTAGGGATGAAAGCACATAGGAGAAAGAGATATTCTTGAATAACTTTTTTTGTGAAGGTCGGAGAGACTTGCAAGTAGGCTCTACCCCCACTAAATGGGGTAGCGCGCATCGATCGGTACTATCCTTGAGCTTCTCCGACTTTCGGAAGGGTTAGGGTTAGGGTTAGGGATGAAAGCACATAGGAGAAAGAGATATTCTTGAATAACTTTTTTTGTGAAGGTCGGAGAGACTTGCAAGTAGGCTCTACCCCCACTAAATGGGGTAGCGCGCATCGATCGGTACCATCTTTGAGCTTCTCCGACTTTCGGAAGGGTTAGGGTTAGGGTTAGGGATGAAAGCACATAGGAGAAAGAGATATTCTTGAATAACTTTTTTTGTGAAGGTCGGAGAGACTTGCAAGTAGGCTCTACCCCCACTAAATGGGGTAGCGCGCATCGATCGGTACCATCCTTGAGCTTCTCCGACTTTCGGAAGGGTTAGGGTTAGGGTTAGGGATGAAAGCACATAGGAGAAAGAGATATTCTTGAATAACTTTTTTTGTGAAGGTCGGAGAGACTTGGAAAGTGGTTGCATCTGGACTAATTTGGGTCCTGCGAATCGATTGGTACCATCCCCGAGCTTGTACGACCTTCGGAAGAGGTCGACCAACGAAATTCCCCCAAATCTGAGGAGATATTCTTGAATTACTTTTTTTGTGAAGGTCGGAGAGACTTGCAAGTAGGCTCTACCCCCACTAAATGGGGTTGCGCGCATCGATCGGTACCATCCTTGAGCTTCTCCGACTTTCGGAAGGGTTAGGGTTAGGGTTAGGGATGAAAGCACATAGGAGAAAGAGATATTCTTGAATAACTTTTTTTGTGAAGGTCGGAGAGACTTGCAAGTAGGCTCTACCCCCACTAAATGGGGTAGCGCGCATCGATCGGTACTATCCTTGAGCTTCTCCGACTTTCGGAAGGGTTAGGGTTAGGGTTAGGGATGAAAGCACATAGGAGAAAGAGATATTCTTGAATAACTTTTTTTGTGAAGGTCGGAGAGACTTGCAAGTAGGCTCTACCCCCACTAAATGGGGTAGCGCGCATCGATCGGTACCATCTTTGAGCTTCTCCGACTTTCGGAAGGGTTAGGGTTAGGGTTAGGGATGAAAGCACATAGGAGAAAGAGATATTCTTGAATAACTTTTTTTGTGAAGGTCGGAGAGACTTGCAAGTAGGCTCTACCCCCACTAAATGGGGTAGCGCGCATCGATCGGTACCATCCTTGAGCTTCTCCGACTTTCGGAAGGGTTAGGGTTAGGGTTAGGGATGAAAGCACATAGGAGAAAGAGATATTCTTGAATAACTTTTTTTGTGAAGGTCGGAGAGACTTGGAAAGTGGTTGCATCTGGACTAATTTGGGTCCTGCGAATCGATTGGTACCATCCCCGAGCTTGTACGACCTTCGGAAGAGGTCGACCGACGAAATTCCCCCAAATCTGAGGAGATATTCTTGAATAACTTTTTTTGTGAAGGTCGGAGAGACTTGCAAGTAGGCTCTACCCCCACTAAATGGGGTAGCGCGCATCGATCGGTACCATCCTTGAGCTTCTCCGACTTTCGGAAGGGTTAGGGTTAGGGTTAGGGATGAAAGCACATAGGAGAAAGAGATATTCTTGAATAACTTTTTTTGTGAAGGTCGGAGAGACTTGCAAGTAGGCTCTACCCCCACTAAATAGGGTAGCGCGCATCGATCGGTACCATCCTTGAGCTTCTCCGACTTTCGGAAGGGTTAGGGTTAGGGTTAGGGATGAAAGCACATAGGAGAAAGAGATATTCTTGAATAACTTTTTTTGTGAAGGTCGGAGAGACTTGAAAAGTGGTTGCATCTGGACTAATTTGGGTCCTGCGGATCGATTGGTACCATCCCCGAGCTTGTACGACCTTCGGAAGAGGTCGACCGACGAAATTCCCCCAAATCTGAGGAGATATTCTTGAATAACTTTTTTTGTGAAGGTCGGAGAGACTTGCAAGTAGGCTCTACCCCCACTAAATGGGGTAGCGCACATCGATCGGTACCATCCTTGAGCTTCTCCGACTTTCGGAAGGGTTAGGGTTAGGGATGAAAGCACATAGGAGAAAGAGATATTCTTGAATAACTTTTTTTGTGAAGGTCGGAGAGACTTGCAAGTAGGCTCTACCCCCACTAAATGGGGTAGCGCGCATCGATCGGTACCATCCTTGAGCTTCTCCGACTTTCGGAAGGGTTAGGGTTAGGGTTAGGGATGAAAGCACATAGGAGAAAGAGATATTCTTGAATAACTTTTTTTGTGAAGGTCGGAAAGACTTGCAAGTAGGCTCTACCCCCACTAAATAGGGTAGCGCGCATCGATCGGTACCATCCTTGAGCTTCTCCGACTTTCGGAAGGGTTAGGGTTAGGGTTAGGGATGAAAGCACATAGGAGAAAGAGATATTCTTGAATAACTTTTTTTGTGAAGGTCGGAAAGACTTGCAAGTAGGCTCTACCCCCACTAAATGGGGTAGCGCGCATCGATCGGTACCATCCTTGAGCTTCTCCGACTTTCGGAAGGGTTAGGGTTAGGGTTAGGGATGAAAGCACATAGGAGAAAGAGATATTCTTGAATAACTTTTTTTGTGAAGGTCGGAGAGACTTGCAAGTAGGCTCTACCCCCACTAAATGGGGTAGCGCGCATCGATCGGTACCATCCTTGAGCTTTTCCGACTTTCGGAAGGGTTAGGGTTAGGGTTAGGGATGAAAGCACATAGGAGAAAGAGATATTCTTGAATAACTTTTTTTGTGAAGGTCGGAGAGACTTGGAAAGTGGTTGCATCTGGACTAATTTGGGTCCTGCGAATCGATTGGTACCATCCCCGAGCTTGTACGACCTTCGGAAGAGGTCGACCGACGAAATTCCCCCAAATCTGAGGAGATATTCTTGAATAACTTTTTTTGTGAAGGTCGGAGAGACTTGCAAGTAGGCTCTACCCCCACTAAATGGGGTAGCGCGCATCGATCGGTACCATCCTTGAGCTTCTCCGACTTTCGGAAGGGTTAGGGTTAGGGTTAGGGATGAAAGCACATAGGAGAAAGAGATATTCTTGAATAACTTTTTTTGTGAAGGTCGGAGAGACTTGCAAGTAGGCTCTACCCCCACTAAATGGGGTAGCGCACATCGATCGGTACCATCCTTGAGCTTCTCCGACTTTCGGAAGGGTTAGGGTTAGGGTTAGGGATGAAAGCACATAGGAGAAAGAGATATTCTTGAATAACTTTTTTTGTGAAGGTCGGAGAGACTTGGAAAGTGGTTGCATCTGGACTAATTTGGGTCCTGCGGATCGATTGGTACCATCCCCGAGCTTGTACGACCTTCGGAAGAGGTCGACCGACGAAATTCCCCCAAATCTGAGGAGATATTCTTGAATTACTTTTTTTGTGAAGGTCGGAGAGACTTGCAAGTAGGCTCTACCCCCACTAAATGGGGTTGCGCGCATCGATCGGTACCATCCTTGAGCTTCTCCGACTTTCGGAAGGGTTAGGGTTAGGGTTAGGGATGAAAGCACATAGGAGAAAGAGATATTCTTGAATAACTTTTTTTGTGAAGGTCGGAGAGACTTGGAAAGTGGTTGCATCTGGACTAATTTGGGTCCTGCAGATCGATTGGTACCATCCCCGAGCTTGTACGACCTTCGGAAGAGGTCGACCGACGAAATTCCCCCAAATCTGAGGAGATATTCTTGAATAACTTTTTTTGTGAAGGTCGGAGAGACTTGCAAGTAGGCTCTACCCCCACTAAATGGGGTTGCGCGCATCGATCGGTACCATCCTTGAGCTTCTCCGACTTTCGGAAGGGTTAGGGTTAGGGTTAGGGATGAAAGCACATAGGAGAAAGAGATATTCTTGAATAACTTTTTTTGTGAAGGTCGGAGAGACTTGCAAGTAGGCTCTACCCCCACTAAATGGGGTAGCGCGCATCGATCGGTACCATCCTTGAGCTTCTCTGACTTTCGGAAGGGTTAGGGTTAGGGTTAGGGATGAAAGCACATAGGAGAAAGAGATATTCTTGAATAACTTTTTTTGTGAAGGTCGGAGAGACTTGGAAAGTGGTTGCATCTGGACTAATTTGGGTCCTGCGGATCGATTGGTACCATCCCCGAGCTTGTACGACCTTCGGAAGAGGTCGACCGACGAAATTCCCCCAAATCTGAGGAGATATTCTTGAATAACTTTTTTTGTGAAGGTCGGAGAGACTTGCAAGTAGGCTCTACCCCCACTAAATGGGGTTGCGCGCATCGATCGGTACCATCCTTGAGCTTCTCCGACTTTCGGAAGGGTTAGGGTTAGGGTTAGGGATGAAAGCACATAGGAGAAAGAGATATTCTTGAATAACTTTTTTTGTGAAGGTCGGAGAGACTTGCAAGTAGGCTCTACCCCCACTAAATGGGGTAGCGCGCATCGATCGGTACCATCCTTGAGCTTCTCCGACTTTCGGAAGAGTTAGGGTTAGGGTTAGGGATGAAAGCACATAGGAGAAAGAGATATTCTTGAATAACTTTTTTTGTGAAGGTCGGAGAGACTTGGAAAGTGGTTGCATCTGGACTAATTTGGGTCCTGCGGATCGATTGGTACCATCCCCGAGCTTGTACGACCTTCGGAAGAGGTCGACCAACGAAATTCCCCCAAATCTGAGGAGATATTCTTGAATTACTTTTTTTGTGAAGGTCGGAGAGACTTGCAAGTAGGCTCTACCCCCACTAAATGGGGTTGCGCGCATCGATCGGTACCATCCTTGAGCTTCTCCGACTTTCGGAAGGGTTAGGGTTAGGGTTAGGGATGAAAGCACATAGGAGAAAGAGATATTCTTGAATAACTTTTTTTGTGAAGGTCGGAGAGACTTGCAAGTAGGCTCTACCCCCACTAAATGGGGTAGCGCGCATCGATCGGTACCATCCTTGAGCTTCTCCGACTTTCGGAAGGGTTAGGGTTAGGGTTAGGGATGAAAGCACATAGGAGAAAGAGATATTCTTGAATAACTTTTTTTGTGAAGGTCGGAGAGACTTGCAAGTAGGCTCTACCCCCACTAAATGGGGTAGCGCGCATCGATCGGTACCATCCTTGAGCTTCTCCGACTTTCGGAAGGGTTAGGGTTAGGGTTAGGGATGAAAGCACATAGGAGAAAGAGATATTCTTGAATAACTTTTTTTGTGAAGGTCGGAGAGACTTGCAAGTAGGCTCTACCCCCACTAAATGGGGTAGCGCGCATCGATCGGTACCATCCTTGAGCTTCTCCGACTTTCGGAAGGGTTAGGGTTAGGGTTAGGGATGAAAGCACATAGGAGAAAGAGATATTCTTGAATAACTTTTTTTGTGAAGGTCGGAGAGACTTGGAAAGTGGTTGCATCTGGACTAATTTGGGTCCTGCGAATCGATTGGTACCATCCCCGAGCTTGTACGACCTTCGGAAGAGGTCGACCGACGAAATTCCCCCAAATCTGAGGAGATATTCTTGAATAACTTTTTTTGTGAAGGTCGGAGAGACTTGCAAGTAGGCTCTACCCCCACTAAATGGGGTAGCGCGCATCGATCGGTACCATCCTTGAGCTTCTCCGACTTTCGGAAGGGTTAGGGTTAGGGTTAGGGATGAAAGCACATAGGAGAAAGAGATATTCTTGAATAACTTTTTTTGTGAAGGTCGGAGAGACTTGCAAGTAGGCTTTACCCCCACTAAATAGGGTAGCGCGCATCGATCGGTACCATCCTTTAGCTTCTCCGACTTTCGGAAGGGTTAGGGTTAGGGTTAGGGATGAAAGCACATAGGAGAAAGAGATATTCTTGAATAACTTTTTTTGTGAAGGTCGGAGAGACTTGAAAAGTGGTTGCATCTGGACTAATTTGGGTCCTGCGGATCGATTGGTACCATCCCCGAGCTTGTACGACCTTCGGAAGAGGTCGACCGACGAAATTCCCCCAAATCTGAGGAGATATTCTTGAATAACTTTTTTTGTGAAGGTCGGAGAAACTTGCAAGTAGGCTCTACCCCCACTAAATGGGGTAGCGCACATCGATCGGTACCATCCTTGAGCTTCTCCGACTTTCGGAAGGGTTAGGGTTAGGGATGAAAGCACATAGGAGAAAGAGATATTCTTGAATAACTTTTTTTGTGAAGGTCGGAGAGACTTGCAAGTAGGCTCTACCCCCACTAAATGGGGTAGCGCGCATCGATCGGTACCATCCTTGAGCTTCTCCGACTTTCGGAAGGGTTAGGGTTAGGGTTAGGGATGAAAGCACATAGGAGAAAGAGATATTCTTGAATAACTTTTTTTGTGAAGGTCGGAAAGACTTGCAAGTAGGCTCTACCCCCACTAAATAGGGTAGCGCGCATCGATCGGTACCATCCTTGAGCTTCTCCGACTTTCGGAAGGGTTAGGGTTAGGGTTAGGGATGAAAGCACATAGGAGAAAGAGATATTCTTGAATAACTTTTTTTGTGAAGGTCGGAAAGACTTGCAAGTAGGCTCTACCCCCACTAAATGGGGTAGCGCGCATCGATCGGTACCATCCTTGAGCTTCTCCGACTTTCGGAAGGGTTAGGGTTAGGGTTAGGGATGAAAGCACATAGGAGAAAGAGATATTCTTGAATAACTTTTTTTGTGAAGGTCGGAGAGACTTGCAAGTAGGCTCTACCCCCACTAAATGGGGTAGCGCGCATCGATCGGTACCATCCTTGAGCTTCTCCGACTTTCGGAAGGGTTAGGGTTAGGGTTAGGGATGAAAGCACATAGGAGAAAGAGATATTCTTGAATAACTTTTTTTGTGAAGGTCGGAGAGACTTGCAAGTAGGCTCTACCCCCACTAAATGGGGTAGCGCGCATCGATCGGTACCATCCTTGAGCTTCTCCGACTTTCGGAAGGGTTAGGGTTAGGGTTAGGGATGAAAGCACATAGGAGAAAGAGATATTCTTGAATAACTTTTTTTGTGAAGGTCGGAGAGACTTGCAAGTAGGCTCTACCCCCACTAAATGGGGTAGCGCGCATCGATCGGTACCATCCTTGAGCTTCTCCGACTTTCGGAAGGGTTAGGGTTAGGGTTAGGGATGAAAGCACATAGGAGAAAGAGATATTCTTGAATAACTTTTTTTGTGAAGGTCGGAGAGACTTGGAAAGTGGTTGCATCTGGACTAATTTGGGTCCTGCGGATCGATTGGTACCATCCCCGAGCTTGTACGACCTTCGGAAGAGGTCGACCGACGAAATTCCCCCAAATCTGAGGAGATATTCTTGAATAACTTTTTTTGTGAAGGTCGGAGAGACTTGCAAGTAGGCTCTACCCCCACTAAATGGGGTAGCGCGCATCGATCGGTACCCTCCTTGAGCTTCTCCGACTTTCGGAAGGGTTAGGGTTAGGGTTAGGGATGAAAGCACATAGGAGAAAGAGATATTCTTGAATAACTTTTTTTGTGAAGGTCGGAGAGACTTGCAAGTAGGCTCTACCCCCACTAAATAGGGTAGCGCGCATCGATCGGTACCATCCTTGAGCTTCTCCGACTTTCGGAAGGGTTAGGGTTAGGGTTAGGGATGAAAGCACATAGGAGAAAGAGATATTCTTGAATAACTTTTTTTGTGAAGGTCGGAGAGACTTGGAAAGTGGTTGCATCTGGACTAATTTGGGTCCTGCGGATCGATTGGTACCATCCCCGAGCTTGTACGACCTTCGGAAGAGGTCGACCGACGAAATTCCCCCAAATCTGAGGAGATATTCTTGAATAACTTTTTTTGTGAAGGTCGGAGAGACTTGCAAGTAGGCTCTACCCCCACTAAATGGGGTAGCGCACATCGATCGGTACCATCCTTGAGCTTCTCCGACTTTCGGAAGGGTTAGGGTTAGGGTTAGGGATGAAAGCACATAGGAGAAAGAGATATTCTTGAATAACTTTTTTTGTGAAGGTCGGAGAGACTTGCAAGTAGGCTCTACCCCCACTAAATGGGGTAGCGCGCATCGATCGGTACCATCCTTGAGCTTCTCCGACTTTCGGAAGGGTTAGGGTTAGGGTTAGGGATGAAAGCACATAGGAGAAAGAGATATTCTTGAATAACTTTTTTTGTGAAGGTCGGAAAGACTTGCAAGTAGGCTCTACCCCCACTAAATAGGGTAGCGCGCATCGATCGGTACCATCCTTGAGCTTCTCCGACTTTCGGAAGGGTTAGGGTTAGGGTTAGGGATGAAAGCACATAGGAGAAAGAGATATTCTTGAATAACTTTTTTTGTGAAGGTCGGAGAGACTTGCAAGTAGGCTCTACCCCCACTAAATGGGGTAGCGCGCATCGATCGGTACCATCCTTGAGCTTCTCCGACTTTCGGAAGGGTTAGGGTTAGGGTTAGGGATGAAAGCACATAGGAGAAAGAGATATTCTTGAATAACTTTTTTTGTGAAGGTCGGAGAGACTTGCAAGTAGGCTCTACCCCCACTAAATGGGATAGCGCGCATCGATCGGTACCATCCTTGAGCTTCTCCGACTTTCGGAAGGGTTAGGGTTAGGGTTAGGGATGAAAGCACATAGGAGAAAGAGATATTCTTGAATAACTTTTTTTGTGAAGGTCGGAGAGACTTGCAAGTAGGCTCTACCCCCACTAAATGGGGTAGCGCGCATCGATCGGTACCATCCTTGAGCTTCTCCGACTTTCGGAAGGGTTAGGGTTAGGGTTAGGGATGAAAGCACATAGGAGAAAGAGATATTCTTGAATAACTTTTTTTGTGAAGGTCGGAGAGACTTGCAAGTAGGCTCTACCCCCACTAAATGGGGTAGCGCGCATCGATCGGTACCATCCTTGAGCTTCTCCGACTTTCGGAAGGGTTAGGGTTAGGGTTAGGGATGAAAGCACATAGGAGAAAGAGATATTCTTGAATAACTTTTTTTGTGAAGGTCGGAGAGACTTGGAAAGTGGTTGCATCTGGACTAATTTGGGTCCTGCGGATCGATTGGTACCATCCCCGAGCTTGTACGACCTTCGAAAGAGGTCGACCGACGAAATTCCCCCAAATCTGAGGAGATATTCTTGAATAACTTTTTTTGTGAAGGTCGGAGAGACTTGCAAGTAGGCTCTACCCCCACTAAATGGGGTAGCGCGCATCGATCAGTACCATCCTTGAGCTTCTCCGACTTTCGGAAGGGTTAGGGTTAGGGTTAGGGATGAAAGCACATAGGAGAAAGAGATATTCTTGAATAACTTTTTTTGTGAAGGTCGGAGAGACTTGCAAGTAGGCTCTACCCCCACTAAATGGGGTAGCGCGCATCGATCGGTACCATCCTTGAGCTTCTCCGACTTTCGGAAGGGTTAGGGTTAGGGATGAAAGCACATAGGAGAAAGAGATATTCTTGAATAACTTTTTTTGTGAAGGTCGGAGAGACTTGCAAGTAGGCTCTACCCCCACTAAATGGGGTTGCGCGCATCGATCGGTACCATCCTTGAGCTTCTCCGACTTTCGGAAGGGTTAGGGTTAGGGTTAGGGATGAAAGCACATAGGAGAAAGAGATATTCTTGAATAACTTTTTTTGTGAAGGTCGGAGAGACTTGCAAGTAGGCTCTACCCCCACTAAATGGGGTAGCGCGCATCGATCGGTACCATCCTTGAGCTTCTCCGACTTTCGGAAGGGTTAGGGTTAGGGTTAGGGATGAAAGCACATAGGAGAAAGAGATATTCTTGAATAACTTTTTTTGTGAAGGTCGGAGAGACTTGGAAAGTGGTTGCATCTGGACTAATTTGGGTCCTGCGGATCGATTGGTACCATCCCCGAGCTTGTACGACCTTCGGAAGAGGTCGACCGACGAAATTCCCCCAAATCTGAGGAGATATTCTTGAATAACTTTTTTTTTGAAGGTCGGAGAGACTTGCAAGTAGGCTCTACCCCCACTAAATGGGGTTGCGCGCATCGATCGGTACCATCCTTGAGCTTCTCCGACTTTCGGAAGGGTTAGGGTTAGGGTTAGGGATGAAAGCACATAGGAGAAAGAGATATTCTTGAATAACTTTTTTTGTGAAGGTCGGAGAGACTTGCAAGTAGGCTCTACCCCCACTAAATGGGGTAGCGCGCATCGATCGGTACCATCCTTGAGCTTCTCCGACTTTCGGAAGAGTTAGGGTTTATATTCTTGAATAACTTTTTTTGTGAAGGTCGGAGAGACTTGCAAGTAGGCTCTACCCCCACTAAATGGGGTAGCGCGCATCGATCGGTACCATCCTTGAGCTTTTCCGACTTTCGGAAGGGTTAGGGTTAGGGTTAGGGATGAAAGCACATAGGAGAAAGAGATATTCTTGAATAACTTTTTTTGTGAAGGTCGGAGAGACTTGGAAAGTGGTTGCATCTGGACTAATTTGGGTCCTGCGGATCGATTGGTACCATCCCCGAGCTTGTACGACCTTCGGAAGAGGTCGACCGACGAAATTCCCCCAAATCTGAGGAGATATTCTTGAATTACTTTTTTTGTGAAGGTCGGAGAGACTTGCAAGTAGGCTCTACCCCCACTAAATGGGGTTGCGCGCATCGATCGGTACCATCCTTGAGCTTCTCCGACTTTCGGAAGGGTTAGGGTTAGGGTTAGGGATGAAAGCACATAGGAGAAAGAGATATTCTTGAATAACTTTTTTTGTGAAGGTCGGAGAGACTTGCAAGTAGGCTCTACCCCCACTAAATGGGGTAGCGCGCATCGATCGGTACCATCCTTGAGCTTCTCCGACTTTCGGAAGGGTTAGGGTTAGGGTTAGGGATGAAAGCACATAGGAGAAAGAGATATTCTTGAATAACTTTTTTTGTGAAGGTCGGAGAGACTTGCAAGTAGGCTCTACCCCCACTAAATGGGGTAGCGCGCATCGATCGGTACCATCCTTGAGCTTCTCCGACTTTCGGAAGGGTTAGGGTTAGGGTTAGGGATGAAAGCACATAGGAGAAAGAGATATTCTTGAATAACTTTTTTTGTGAAGGTCGGAGAGACTTGCAAGTAGGCTCTACCCCCACTAAATGGGGTAGCGCGCATCGATCGGTACCATCCTTGAGCTTTTCCGACTTTCGGAAGGGTTAGGGTTAGGGTTAGGGATGAAAGCACATAGGAGAAAGAGATATTCTTGAATAACTTTTTTTGTGAAGGTCGGAGAGACTTGGAAAGTGGTTGCATCTGGACTAATTTGGGTCCTGCGAATCGATTGGTACCATCCCCGAGCTTGTACGACCTTCGGAAGAGGTCGACCGACGAAATTCCCCCAAATCTGAGGAGATATTCTTGAATAACTTTTTTTGTGAAGGTCGGAGAGACTTGCAAGTAGGCTCTACCCCCACTAAATGGGGTAGCGCGCATCGATCGGTACCATTCTTGAGCTTCTCCGACTTTCGGAAGGGTTAGGGTTAGGGTTAGGGATGAAAGCACATAGGAGAAAGAGATATTCTTGAATAACTTTTTTTGTGAAGGTCGGAGAGACTTGCAAGTAGGCTGTACCCCCACTAAATGGGGTAGCGCGCATCGATCGGTACCATCCTTGAGCTTCTCCGACTTTCGGAAGGGTTAGGGTTAGGGTTAGGGATGAAAGCACATAGGAGAAAGAGATATTCTTGAATAACTTTTTTTGTGAAGGTCGGAGAGACTTGCAAGTAGGCTCTACCCCCACTAAATGGGGTAGCGCGCATCGATCGGTACCATCCTTGAGCTTCTCCGACTTTTGGAAGGGTTAGGGTTAGGGTTAGGGATGAAAGCACATAGGAGAAAGAGATATTCTTGAATAACTTTTTTTGTGAAGGTCGGAGAGACTTGGAAAGTGGTTGCATCTGGACTAATTTGGGTCCTGCGGATCGATTGGTACCATCCCCGAGCTTGTACGACCTTCGGAAGAGGTCGACCGACGAAATTCCCCCAAATCTGAGGAGATATTCTTGAATAATTTTTTTGTGAAGGTCGGAGAGACTTGCAAGTAGGCTCTACCCCCACTAAATGGGGTAGCGCGCATCGATCGGTACCATCCTTGAGCTTCTCCGACTTTCGGAAGGGTTAGGGTTAGGGTTAGGGATGAAAGCACATAGGAGAAAGAGATATTCTTGAATAACTTTTTTTGTGAAGGTCGGAGAGACTTGGAAAGTGGTTGCATCTGGACTAATTTGGGTCCTGCGGATCGATTGGTACCATCCCCGAGCTTGTACGACCTTCGAAAGAGGTCGACCGACGAAATTCCCCCAAATCTGAGGATATATTCTTGAATAACTTTTTTTGTGAAGGTCGGAGAGACTTGCAAGTAGGCTCTACCCCCACTAAATGGGGTAGCGCGCATCGATCGGTACCATCCTTGAGCTTCTCCGACTTTCGGAAGGGTTAGGGTTAGGGTTAGGGATGAAATCACATAGGAGAAAGAGATATTCTTGAATAACTTTTTTTGTGAAGGTCGGAGAGACTTGCAAGTAGGCTCTACCCCCACTAAATGGGGTAGCGCGCATCGATCGGTTCCATCCTTGAGCTTCTCCGACTTTCGGAAGGGTTAGGGTTAGGGATGAAAGCACATAGGAGAAAGAGATATTCTTGAATAACTTTTTTTGTGAAGGTCGGAGAGACTTGCAAGTAGGCTCTACCCCCACTAAATGGGGTTGCGCGCATCGATCGGTACCATCCTTGAGCTTCTCCGACTTTCGGAAGGGTTAGGGTTAGGGTTAGGGATGAAAGCACATAGGAGAAAGAAATATTCTTGAATAACTTTTTTTGTGAAGGTCGGAGAGACTTGCAAGTAGGCTCTACCCCCACTAAATGGGGTAGCGCGCATCGATCGGTACCATCCTTGAGCTTCTCCGACTTTCGGAAGGGTTAGGGTTAGGGTTAGGGATGAAAGCACATAGGAGAAAGAGATATTCTTGAATAACTTTTTTTGTGAAGGTCGGAGAGACTTGGAAAGTGGTTGCATCTGGACTAATTTGGGTCCTGCGGATCGATTGGTACCATCCCCGAGCTTGTACGACCTTCGGAAGAGGTCGACCGACGAAATTCCCCCAAATCTGAGGAGATATTCTTGAATAACTTTTTTTTTGAAGGTCGGAGAGACTTGCAAGTAGGCTCTACCCCCACTAAATGGGGTTGCGCGCATCGATCGGTACCATCCTTGAGCTTCTCCGACTTTCGGAAGGGTTAGGGTTAGGGTTAGGGATGAAAGCACATAGGAGAAAGAGATATTCTTGAATAACTTTTTTTGTGAAGGTCGGAGAGACTTGCAAGTAGGCTCTACCCCCACTAAATGGGGTAGCGCGCATCGATCGGTACCATCCTTGAGCTTCTCCGACTTTCGGAAGAGTTAGGGTTAGGGTTAGGGATGAAAGCACATAGGAGAAAGAGATATTCTTGAATAACTTTTTTTGTGAAGGTCGGAGAGACTTGGAAAGTGGTTGCATCTGGACTAATTTGGGTCCTGCGGATCGATTGGTACCATCCCCGAGCTTGTACGACCTTCGGAAGAGGTCGACCGACGAAATTCCCCCAAATCTGAGGAGATATTCTTGAATAACTTTTTTTGTGAAGGTCGGAGAGACTTGCAAGTAGGCTCTACCCCCACTAAATGGGGTTGCGCGCATCGATCGGTACCATCCTTGAGCTTCTCCGACTTTCGGAAGGGTTAGGGTTAGGGTTAGGGATGAAAGCACATAGGAGAAAGAGATATTCTTGAATAACTTTTTTTGTGAAGGTCGGAGAGACTTGCAAGTAGGCTCTACCCCCACTAAATGGGGTAGCGCGCATCGATCGGTACCATCCTTGAGCTTCTCCGACTTTCGGAAGGGTTAGGGTTAGGGTTAGGGATGAAAGCACATAGGAGAAAGAGATATTCTTGAATAACTTTTTTTGTGAAGGTCGGAGAGACTTGCAAGTAGGCTCTACCCCCACTAAATGGGGTAGCGCGCATCGATCGGTACCATCCTTGAGCTTCTCCGACTTTCGGAAGGGTTAGGGTTAGGGTTAGGGATGAAAGCACATAGGAGAAAGAGATATTCTTGAATAACTTTTTTTGTGAAGGTCGGAGAGACTTGCAAGTAGGCTCTACCCCCACTAAATGGGGTAGCGCGCATCGATCGGTACCATCCTTGAGCTTTTCCGACTTTCGGAAGGGTTAGGGTTAGGGTTAGGGATGAAAGCACATAGGAGAAAGAGATATTCTTGAATAACTTTTTTTGTGAAGGTCGGAGAGACTTGGAAAGTGGTTGCATCTGGACTAATTTGGGTCCTGCAAATCGATTGGTACCATCCCCAAGCTTGTACGACCTTCGGAAGAGGTCGACCGACGAAATTCCCCCAAATCTGAGGAGATATTCTTGAATAACTTTTTTTGTGAAGGTCGGAGAGACTTGCAAGTAGGCTCTACCCCCACTAAATGGGGTAGCGCGCATCGATCGGTACCATCCTTGAGCTTCTCCGACTTTCGGAAGGGTTAGGGTTAGGGTTAGGGATGAAAGCACATAGGAGAAAGAGATATTCTTGAATAACTTTTTTTGTGAAGGTCGGAGAGACTTGCAAGTAGGCTCTACCCCCACTAAATGGGGTAGCGCGCATCGATCGGTACCATCCTTGAGCTTCTCCGACTTTCGGAAGGGTTAGGGTTAGGGTTAGGGATGAAAGCACATAGGAGAAAGAGATATTCTTGAATAACTTTTTTTGTGAAGGTCGGAGAGACTTGCAAGTAGGCTCTACCCCCACTAAATGGGGTAGCGCGCATCGATCGGTACCATCCTTGAGCTTCTCCGACTTTTGGAAGGGTTAGGGTTAGGGTTAGGGATGAAAGCACATAGGAGAAAGAGATATTCTTGAATAACTTTTTTTGTGAAGGTCGGAGAGACTTGGAAAGTGGTTGCATCTGGACTAATTTGGGTCCTGCGGATCGATTGGTACCATCCCCGAGCTTGTACGACCTTCGGAAGAGGTCGACCGACGAAATTCCCCCAAATCTGAGGAGATATTCTTGAATAACTTTTTTTGTGAAGGTCGGAGAGACTTGCAAGTAGGCTCTACCCCCACTAAATGGGGTAGCGCGCATCGATCGGTACCATCCTTGAGCTTCTCCGACTTTCGGAAGGGTTAGGGTTAGGGTTAGGGATGAAAGCACATAGGAGAAAGAGATATTCTTGAATAACTTTTTTTGTGAAGGTCGGAGAGACTTGCAAGTAGGCTCTACCCCCACTAAATGGGGTAGCGCACATCGATCGGTACCATCCTTGAGCTTCTCCGACTTTTGGAAGGGTTAGGGTTAGGGTTAGGGATGAAAGCACATAGGAGAAAGAGATATTCTTGAATAACTTTTTTTGTGAAGGTCGGAGAGACTTGCAAGTAGGCTCTACCCCCACTAAATGGGGTAGCGCGCATCGATCGGTACCATCCATGAGCTTCTCCGACTTTCGGAAGGGTTAGGGTTAGGGTTAGGGATGAAAGCACATAGGAGAAAGAGATATTCTTGAATAACTTTTTTTGTGAAGGTCGGAGAGACTTGGAAAGTGGTTGCATCTGGACTAATTTGGGTCCTGCGGATCGATTGGTACCATCCCCGAGCTTGTACGACCTTCGGAAGAGGTCGACCGACGAAATTCCCCCAAATCTGAGGAGATATTCTTGAATAACTTTTTTTGTGAAGGTCGGAGAGACTTGCAAGTAGGCTCTACCCCCACTAAATGGAGTAGCGCGCATCGATCGGTACCATCCTTGAGCTTCTCCGACTTTCGGAAGGGTTAGGGTTAGGGTTAGGGATGAAAGCACATAGGAGAAAGAGATATTCTTGAATAACTTTTTTTGTGAAGGTCGGAGAGACTTGGAAAGTGGTTGCATCTGGACTAATTTGGGTCCTGCGGATCGATTGGTACCATCCCCGAGCTTGTACGACCTTCGAAAGAGGTCGACCGACGAAATTCCCCCAAATCTGAGGAGATATTCTTGAATAACTTTTTTTGTGAAGGTCGGAGAGACTTGCAAGTAGGCTCTACCCCCACTAAATGGGGTAGCGCGCATCGATCGGTACCATCCTTGAGCTTCTCCGACTTTCGGAAGGGTTAGGGTTAGGGTTAGGGATGAAATCACATAGGAGAAAGAGATATTCTTGAATAACTTTTTTTGTGAAGGTCGGAGAGACTTGCAAGTAGGCTCTACCCCCACTAAATGGGGTAGCGCGCATCGACCGGTACCATCCTTGAGCTTCTCCGACTTTCGGAAGGGTTAGGGTTAGGGATGAAAGCACATAGGAGAAAGAGATATTCTTGAATAACTTTTTTTGTGAAGGTCGGAGAGACTTGCAAGTAGGCTCTACCCCCACTAAATGGGGTTGCGCGCATCGATCGGTACCATCTTTGAGCTTCTCCGACTTTCGGAAGGGTTAGGGTTAGGGTTAGGGATGAAAGCACATAGGAGAAAGAGATATTCTTGAATAACTTTTTTTGTGAAGGTCGGAGAGACTTGCAAGTAGGCTCTACCCCCACTAAATGGGGTAGCGCGCATCGATCGGTACCATCCTTGAGCTTCTCCGACTTTCGGAAGGGTTAGGGTTAGGGTTAGGGATGAAAGCACATAGGAGAAAGAGATATTCTTGAATAACTTTTTTTGTGAAGGTCGGAGAGACTTGGAAAGTGGTTGCATCTGGACTAATTTGGGTCCTGCGGATCGATTGGTACCATCCCCGAGCTTGTACGACCTTCGGAAGAGGTCGACCGACGAAATTCCCCCAAATCTGAGGAGATATTCTTGAATAACTTTTTTTTTGAAGGTCGGAGAGACTTGCAAGTAGGCTCTACCCCCACTAAATGGGGTTGCGCGCATCGATCGGTACCATCCTTGAGCTTCTCCGACTTTCGGAAGGGTTAGGGTTAGGGTTAGGGATGAAAGCACATAGGAGAAAGAGATATTCTTGAATAACTTTTTTTGTGAAGGTCGGAGAGACTTGCAAGTAGGCTCTACCCCCACTAAATGGGGTAGCGCGCATCGATCGGTACCATCCTTGAGCTTCTCCGACTTTCGGAAGAGTTAGGGTTAGGGTTAGGGATGAAAGCACATAGGAGAAAGAGATATTCTTGAATAACTTTTTTTGTGAAGGTCGGAGAGACTTGGAAAGTGGTTGCATCTGGACTAATTTGGGTCCTGCGGATCGATTGGTACCATCCCCGAGCTTGTACGACCTTCGGAAGAGGTCGACCGACGAAATTCCCCCAAATCTGAGGAGATATTCTTGAATTACTTTTTTTGTGAAGGTCGGAGAGACTTGCAAGTAGGCTCTACCCCCACTAAATGGGGTTGCGCGCATCGATCGGTACCATCCTTGAGCTTCTCCGACTTTCGGAAGGGTTAGGGTTAGGGTTAGGGATGAAAGCACATAGGAGAAAGAGATATTCTTGAATAACTTTTTTTGTGAAGGTCGGAGAGACTTGCAAGTAGGCTCTACCCCCACTAAATGGGGTAGCGCGCATCGATCGGTACCATCCTTGAGCTTCTCCGACTTTCGGAAGGGTTAGGGTTAGGGTTAGGGATGAAAGCACATAGGAGAAAGAGATATTCTTGAATAACTTTTTTTGTGAAGGTCGGAGAGACTTGCAAGTAGGCTCTACCCCCACTAAATGGGGTAGCGCGCATCGATCGGTACCATCCTTGAGCTTCTCCGACTTTCGGAAGGGTTAGGGTTAGGGTTAGGGATGAAAGCACATAGGAGAAAGAGATATTCTTGAATAACTTTTTTTGTGAAGGTCGGAGAGACTTGCAAGTAGGCTCTACCCCCACTAAATGGGGTAGCGCGCATCGATCGGTACCATCCTTGAGCTTTTCCGACTTTCGGAAGGGTTAGGGTTAGGGTTAGGGATGAAAGCACATAGGAGAAAGAGATATTCTTGAATAACTTTTTTTGTGAAGGTCGGAGAGACTTGGAAAGTGGTTGCATCTGGACTAATTTGGGTCCTGCGAATCGATTGGTACCATCCCCAAGCTTGTACGACCTTCGGAAGAGGTCGACCGACGAAATTCCCCCAAATCTGAGGAGATATTCTTGAATAACTTTTTTTGTGAAGGTCGGAGAGACTTGCAAGTAGGCTCTACCCCCACTAAATGGGGTAGCGCGCATCGATCGGTACCATCCTTGAGCTTCTCCGACTTTCGGAAGGGTTAGGGTTAGGGTTAGGGATGAAAGCACATAGGAGAAAGAGATATTCTTGAATAACTTTTTTTGTGAAGGTCGGAGAGACTTGCAAGTAGGCTCTACCCCCACTAAATGGGGTAGCGCGCATCGATCGGTACCATCCTTGAGCTTCTCCGACTTTCGGAAGGGTTAGGGTTAGGGTTAGGGATGAAAGCACATAGGAGAAAGAGATATTCTTGAATAACTTTTTTTGTGAAGGTCGGAGAGACTTGCAAGTAGGCTCTACCCCCACTAAATGGGGTAGCGCGCATCGATCGGTACCATCCTTGAGCTTCTCCGACTTTTGGAAGGGTTAGGGTTAGGGTTAGGGATGAAAGCACATAGGAGAAAGAGATATTCTTGAATAACTTTTTTTGTGAAGGTCGGAGAGACTTGGAAAGTGGTTGCATCTGGACTAATTTGGGTCCTGCGGATCGATTGGTACCATCCCCGAGCTTGTACGACCTTCGGAAGAGGTCGACCGACGAAATTCCCCCAAATCTGAGGAGATATTCTTGAATAACTTTTTTTGTGAAGGTCGGAGAGACTTGCAAGTAGGCTCTACCCCCACTAAATGGGGTAGCGCGCATCGATCGGTACCATCCTTGAGCTTCTCCGACTTTCGGAAGGGTTAGGGTTAGGGTTAGGGATGAAAGCACATAGGAGAAAGAGATATTCTTGAATAACTTTTTTTGTGAAGGTCGGAGAGACTTGCAAGTAGGCTCTACCCCCACTAAATGGGGTAGCGCACATCGATCGGTACCATCCTTGAGCTTCTCCGACTTTTGGAAGGGTTAGGGTTAGGGTTAGGGATGAAAGCACATAGGAGAAAGAGATATTCTTGAATAACTTTTTTTGTGAAGGTCGGAGAGACTTGCAAGTAGGCTCTACCCCCACTAAATGGGGTAGCGCGCATCGATCGGTACCATCTTTGAGCTTCTCCGACTTTCGGAAGGGTTAGGGTTAGGGTTAGGGATGAAAGCACATAGGAGAAAGAGATATTCTTGAATAACTTTTTTTGTGAAGGTCGGAGAGACTTGCAAGTAGGCTCTACCCCCACTAAATAGGGTAGCGCGCATCGATCGGTACCATCCTTGAGCTTCTCCGACTTTCGGAAGGGTTAGGGTTAGGGTTAGGGATGAAAGCACATAGGAGAAAGAGATATTCTTGAATAACTTTTTTTGTGAAGGTCGGAGAGACTTGGAAAGTGGTTGCATCTGGACTAATTTGGGTCCTGCGGATCGATTGGTACCATCCCTGAGCTTGTACGACCTTCGGAAGAGGTCGACCGACGAAATTCCCCCAAATCTGAGGAGATATTCTTGAATAACTTTTTTTGTGAAGGTCGGAGAGACTTGCAAGTAGGCTCTACCCCCACTAAATGGGGTAGCGCGCATCGATCGGTACCATCCTTGAGCTTCTCCGACTTTCGGAAGGGTTAGGGTTAGGGTTAGGGATGAAAGCACATAGGAGAAAGAGATATTCTTGAATAACTTTTTTTGTGAAGGTCGGAGAGACTTGCAAGTAGGCTCTACCCCCACTAAATGGGGTAGCGCGCATCGATCGGTACCATCCTTGAGCTTCTCCGACTTTCGGAAGGGTTAGGGTTAGGGTTAGGGATGAAAGCACATAGGAGAAAGAGATATTCTTGAATAACTTTTTTTGTGAAGGTCGGAGAGACTTGCAAGTAGGCTCTACCCCCACTAAATGGGGTAGCGCGCATCGATCGGTACCATCCTTGAGCTTCTCCGACTTTTGGAAGGGTTAGGGTTAGGGTTAGGGATGAAAGCACATAGGAGAAAGAGATATTCTTGAATAACTTTTTTTGTGAAGGTCGGAGAGACTTGGAAAGTGGTTGCATCTGGACTAATTTGGGTCCTGCGGATCGATTGGTACCATCCCCGAGCTTGTACGACCTTCGGAAGAGGTCGACCGACGAAATTCCCCCAAATCTGAGGAGATATTCTTGAATAACTTTTTTTGTGAAGGTCGGAGAGACTTGCAAGTAGGCTCTACCCCCACTAAATGGGGTAGCGCGCATCGATCGGTACCATCCTTGAGCTTCTCCGACTTTCGGAAGGGTTAGGGTTAGGGTTAGGGATGAAAGCACATAGGAGAAAGAGATATTCTTGAATAACTTTTTTTGTGAAGGTCGGAGAGACTTGCAAGTAGGCTCTACCCCCACTAAATGGGGTAGCGCACATCGATCGGTACCATCCTTGAGCTTCTCCGACTTTTGGAAGGGTTAGGGTTAGGGTTAGGGATGAAAGCACATAGGAGAAAGAGATATTCTTGAATAACTTTTTTTGTGAAGGTCGGAGAGACTTGCAAGTAGGCTCTACCCCCACTAAATGGGGTAGCGCGCATCGATCGGTACCATTTTTGAGCTTCTCCGACTTTCGGAAGGGTTAGGGTTAGGGTTAGGGATGAAAGCACATAGGAGAAAGAGATATTCTTGAATAACTTTTTTTGTGAAGGTCGGAGAGACTTGGAAAGTGGTTGCATCTGGACTAATTTGGGTCCTGCGGATCGATTGGTACCATCCCCGAGCTTGTACGACCTTCGGAAGAGGTCGACCGACGAAATTCCCCCAAATCTGAGGAGATATTCTTGAATAACTTTTTTTGTGAAGGTCGGAGAGACTTGCAAGTAGGCTCTACCCCCACTAAATGGGGTTGCGCGCATCGATCGGTACCATCCTTGAGCTTCTCCGACTTTCGGAAGGGTTAGGGTTAGGGTTAGGGATGAAAGCACATAGGAGAAAGAGATATTCTTGAATAACTTTTTTTGTGAAGGTCGGAGAGACTTGCAAGTAGGCTCTACCCCCACTAAATGGGGTAGCGCGCATCGATCGGTACCATCCTTGAGCTTCTCCGACTTTCGGAAGATTTAGGGTTAGGGTTAGGGATGAAAGCACATAGGAGAAAGAGATATTCTTGAATAACTTTTTTTGTGAAGGTCGGAGAGACTTGGAAAGTGGTTGCATCTGGACTAATTTGGGTCCTGCGGATCGATTGGTACCATCCCCGAGCTTGTACGACCTTCGGAAGAGGTCGACCGACGAAATTCCCCCAAATCTGAGGAGATATTCTTGAATTACTTTTTTTGTGAAGGTCGGAGAGACTTGCAAGTAGGCTCTACCCCCACTAAATGGGGTTGCGCGCATCGATCGGTACCATCCTTGAGCTTCTCCGACTTTCGGAAGGGTTAGGGTTAGGGATGAAAGCACATAGGAGAAAGAGATATTCTTGAATAACTTTTTTTGTGAAGGTCGGAGAGACTTGCAAGTAGGCTCTACCCCCACTAAATGGGGTAGCGCGCATCGATCGGTACTATCCTTGAGCTTCTCCGACTTTCGGAAGGGTTAGGGTTAGGGTTAGGGATGAAAGCACATAGGAGAAAGAGATATTCTTGAATAACTTTTTTTGTGAAGGTCGGAGAGACTTGCAAGTAGGCTCTACCCCCACTAAATGGGGTAGCGCGCATCGATCGGTACCATCCTTGAGGTTCTCCGACTTTCGGAAGGGTTAGGGTTAGGGTTAGGGATGAAAGCACATAGGAGAAAGAGATATTCTTGAATAACTTTTTTTGTGAAGGTCGGAGAGACTTGCAAGTAGGCTCTACCCCCACTAAATGGGGTAGCGCGCATCGATCGGTACCATCCTTGAGCTTCTCTGACTTTCGGAAGGGTTAGGGTTAGGGTTAGGGATGAAAGCACATAGGAGAAAGAGATATTCTTGAATAACTTTTTTTGTGAAGGTCGGAGAGACTTGGAAAGTGGTTGCATCTGGACTAATTTGGGTCCTGCGAATCGATTGGTACCATCCCCGAGCTTGTACGACCTTCGGAAGAGGTCGACCGACGAAATTCCCCCAAATCTGAGGAGATATTCTTGAATAACTTTTTTTGTGAAGGTCGGAGAGACTTGCAAGTAGGCTCTACCCCCACTAAATGGGGTAGCGCGCATCGATCGGTACCATCCTTGAGCTTCTCCGACTTTCGGAAGGGTTAGGGTTAGGGTTAGGGATGAAAGCACATAGGAGAAAGAGATATTCTTGAATAACTTTTTTTGTGAAGGTCGGAGAGACTTGCAAGTAGGCTGTACCCCCACTAAATGGGGTAGCGCGCATCGATCGGTACCATCCTTGAGCTTCTCCGACTTTCGGAAGGGTTAGGGTTAGGGTTAGGGATGAAAGCACATAGGAGAAAGAGATATTCTTGAATAACTTTTTTTGTGAAGGTCGGAGAGACTTGCAAGTAGGCTCTACCCCCACTAAATGGGGTAGCGCGCATCGATCGGTACCATCCTTGAGCTTCTCCGACTTTTGGAAGGGTTAGGGTTAGGGATGAAAGCACATAGGAGAAAGAGATATTCTTGAATAACTTTTTTTGTGAAGGTCGGAGAGACTTGGAAAGTGGTTGCATCTGGACTAATTTGGGTCCTGCGGATCGATTGGTACCATCCCCGAGCTTGTACGACCTTCGGAAGAGGTCGACCGACGAAATTCCCCCAAATCTGAGGAGATATTCTTGAATAACTTTTTTTGTGAAGGTCGGAGAGACTTGCAAGTAGGCTCTACCCCCACTAAATGGGGTAGCGCGCATCGATCGGTACCATCCTTGAGCTTCTCCGACTTTCGGAAGGGTTAGGGTTAGGGTTAGGGATGAAAGCACATAGGAGAAAGAGATATTCTTGAATAACTTTTTTTGTGAAGGTCGGAGAGACTTGCAAGTAGGCTCTACCCCCACTAAATGGGGTAGCGCGCATCGATCGGTACCATCCTTGAGCTTCTCCGACTTTTGGAAGGGTTAGGGTTAGGGTTAGGGATGAAAGCACATAGGAGAAAGAGATATTCTTGAATAACTTTTTTTGTGAAGGTCGGAGAGACTTGCAAGTAGGCTCTACCCCCACTAAATGGGGTAGCGCGCATCGATCGGTACCATCCTTGAGCTTCTCCGACTTTCGGAAGGGTTAGGGTTAGGGTTAGGGATGAAAGCACATAGGAGAAAGAGATATTCTTGAATAACTTTTTTTGTGAAGGTCGGAGAGACTTGGAAAGTGGTTGCATCTGGACTAATTTGGGTCCTGCGGATCGATTGGTACCATCCCCGAGCTTGTACGACCTTCGGAAGAGGTCGACCGACGAAATTCCCCCAAATCTGAGGAGATATTCTTGAATAACTTTTTTTGTGAAGGTCGGAGAGACTTGCAAGTAGGCTCTACCCCCACTAAATGGGGTAGCGCGCATCGATCGGTACCATCCTTGAGCTTCTCCGACTTTCGGAAGGGTTAGGGTTAGGGTTAGGGATGAAAGCACATAGGAGAAAGAGATATTCTTGAATAACTTTTTTTGTGAAGGTCGGAGAGACTTGCAAGTAGGCTCTACCCCCACTAAATGGGGTAGCGCGCATCGATCGGTACCATCCTTGAGCTTCTCCGACTTTTGGAAGGGTTAGGGTTAGGGTTAGGGATGAAAGCACATAGGAGAAAGAGATATTCTTGAATAACTTTTTTTGTGAAGGTCGGAGAGACTTGCAAGTAGGCTCTACCCCCACTAAATGGGGTAGCGCGCATCGATCGGTACCATCCTTGAGCTTCTCCGACTTTCGGAAGGGTTAGGGTTAGGGTTAGGGATGAAAGCACATAGGAGAAAGAGATATTCTTGAATAACTTTTTTTGTGAAGGTCGGAGAGACTTGCAAGTAGGCTCTACCCCCACTAAATGGGGTAGCGCGCATCGATCGGTACCATCCTTGAGCTTCTCCGACTTTCGGAAGGGTTAGGGTTAGGGTTAGGGATGAAAGCACATAGGAGAAAGAGATATTCTTGAATAACTTTTTTTGTGAAGGTCGGAGAGACTTGCAAGTAGGCTCTACCCCCACTAAATGGGGTAGCGCGCATCGATCGGTACTATCCTTGAGCTTCTCCGACTTTCGGAAGGGTTAGGGATGAAAGCACATAGGAGAAAGAGATATTCTTGAATAACTTTTTTTGTGAAGGTCGGAGAGACTTGAAAAGTGGTTGCATCTGGACTAATTTGGGTCCTGCGGATCGATTGGTACCATCCCCGAGCTTGTAGGACCTTCGGAAGAGGTCGACCGACGAAATTCCCCCAAATCTGAGGAGATATTCTTGAATTACTTTTTTTGTGAAGGTCGGAGAGACTTGCAAGTAGGCTCTACCCCCACTAAATGGGGTTGCGCACATCGATCGGTACCATCCTTGAGCTTCTCCGACTTTCGGAAGGGTTAGGGTTAGGGTTAGGGATGAAAGCACATAGGAGAAAGAGATATTCTTGAATAACTTTTTTTGTGAAGGTCGGAGAGACTTGCAAGTAGGCTCTACCCCCACTAAATGGGGTAGCGCGCATCGATCGGTACCATCCTTGAGCTTCTCCGACTTTCGGAAGGGTTAGGGTTAGGGTTAGGGATGAAAGCACATAGGAGAAAGAGATATTCTTGAATAACTTTTTTTGTGAAGGTCGGAGAGACTTGCAAGTAGGCTCTACCCCCACTAAATGGGGTAGCGCGCATCGATCGGTACCATCCTTGAGCTTCTCCGACTTTCGGAAGGGTTAGGGTTAGGGTTAGGGATGAAAGCACATAGGAGAAAGAGATATTCTTGAATAACTTTTTTTGTGAAGGTCGGAGAGACTTGCAAGTAGGCTCTACCCCCACTAAATGGGGTAGCGCGCATCGATCAGTACCATCCTTGAGCTTCTCCGACTTTCGGAAGGGTTAGGGTTAGGGTTAGGGATGAAAGCACATAGGAGAAAGAGATATTCTTGAATAACTTTTTTTGTGAAGGTCGGAGAGACTTGCAAGTAGGCTCTACCCCCACTAAATGGGGTAGCGCGCATCGATCGGTACCATCCTTGAGCTTCTCCGACTTTCGGAAGGGTTAGGGATGAAAGCACATAGGAGAAAGAGATATTCTTGAATAACTTTTTTTGTGAAGGTCGGAGAGACTTGAAAAGTGGTTGCATCTGGACTAATTTGGGTCCTGCGGATCGATTGGTACCATCCCCGAGCTTGTACGACCTTCGGAAGAGGTCGACCGACGAAATTCCCCCAAATCTGAGGAGATATTCTTGAATTACTTTTTTTGTGAAGGTCGGAGAGACTTGCAAGTAGGCTCTACCCCCACTAAATGGGGTAGCGCGCATCGATCGGTACCATCCTTGAGGTTCTCCGACTTTCGGAAGGGTTAGGGTTAGGGTTAGGGATGAAAGCACATAGGAGAAAGAGATATTCTTGAATAACTTTTTTTGTGAAGGTCGGAGAGACTTGCAAGTAGGCTCTACCCCCACTAAATGGGGTAGCGCGCATCGATCGGTACCATCCTTGAGCTTCTCTGACTTTCGGAAGGGTTAGGGTTAGGGTTAGGGATGAAAGCACATAGGAGAAAGAGATATTCTTGAATAACTTTTTTTGTGAAGGTCGGAGAGACTTGGAAAGTGGTTGCATCTGGACTAATTTGGGTCCTGCGAATCGATTGGTACCATCCCCGAGCTTGTACGACCTTCGGAAGAGGTCGACCGACGAAATTCCCCCAAATCTGAGGAGATATTCTTGAATAACTTTTTTTGTGAAGGTCGGAGAGACTTGCAAGTAGGCTCTACCCCCACTAAATGGGGTAGCGCGCATCGATCGGTACCATCCTTGAGCTTCTCCGACTTTCGGAAGGGTTAGGGTTAGGGTTAGGGATGAAAGCACATAGGAGAAAGAGATATTCTTGAATAACTTTTTTTGTGAAGGTCGGAGAGACTTGCAAGTAGGCTGTACCCCCACTAAATGGGGTAGCGCGCATCGATCGGTACCATCCTTGAGCTTCTCCGACTTTCGGAAGGGTTAGGGTTAGGGTTAGGGATGAAAGCACATAGGAGAAAGAGATATTCTTGAATAACTTTTTTTGTGAAGGTCGGAGAGACTTGCAAGTAGGCTCTACCCCCACTAAATGGGGTAGCGCGCATCGATCGGTACCATCCTTGAGCTTCTCCGACTTTTGGAAGGGTTAGGGTTAGGGATGAAAGCACATAGGAGAAAGAGATATTCTTGAATAACTTTTTTTGTGAAGGTCGGAGAGACTTGGAAAGTGGTTGCATCTGGACTAATTTGGGTCCTGCGGATCGATTGGTACCATCCCCGAGCTTGTACGACCTTCGGAAGAGGTCGACCGACGAAATTCCCCCAAATCTGAGGAGATATTCTTGAATAACTTTTTTTGTGAAGGTCGGAGAGACTTGCAAGTAGGCTCTACCCCCACTAAATGGGGTAGCGCGCATCGATCGGTACCATCCTTGAGCTTCTCCGACTTTCGGAAGGGTTAGGGTTAGGGTTAGGGATGAAAGCACATAGGAGAAAGAGATATTCTTGAATAACTTTTTTTGTGAAGGTCGGAGAGACTTGCAAGTAGGCTCTACCCCCACTAAATGGGGTAGCGCGCATCGATCGGTACCATCCTTGAGCTTCTCCGACTTTTGGAAGGGTTAGGGTTAGGGTTAGGGATGAAAGCACATAGGAGAAAGAGATATTCTTGAATAACTTTTTTTGTGAAGGTCGGAGAGACTTGCAAGTAGGCTCTACCCCCACTAAATGGGGTAGCGCGCATCGATCGGTACCATCCTTGAGCTTCTCCGACTTTCGGAAGGGTTAGGGTTAGGGTTAGGGATGAAAGCACATAGGAGAAAGAGATATTCTTGAATAACTTTTTTTGTGAAGGTCGGAGAGACTTGGAAAGTGGTTGCATCTGGACTAATTTGGGTCCTGCGGATCGATTGGTACCATCCCCGAGCTTGTACGACCTTCGGAAGAGGTCGACCGACGAAATTCCCCCAAATCTGAGGAGATATTCTTGAATAACTTTTTTTGTGAAGGTCGGAGAGACTTGCAAGTAGGCTCTACCCCCACTAAATGGGGTAGCGCGCATCGATCGGTACCATCCTTGAGCTTCTCCGACTTTCGGAAGGGTTAGGGTTAGGGTTAGGGATGAAAGCACATAGGAGAAAGAGATATTCTTGAATAACTTTTTTTGTGAAGGTCGGAGAGACTTGCAAGTAGGCTCTACCCCCACTAAATGGGGTAGCGCGCATCGATCGGTACCATCCTTGAGCTTCTCCGACTTTTGGAAGGGTTAGGGTTAGGGTTAGGGATGAAAGCACATAGGAGAAAGAGATATTCTTGAATAACTTTTTTTGTGAAGGTCGGAGAGACTTGCAAGTAGGCTCTACCCCCACTAAATGGGGTAGCGCGCATCGATCGGTACCATCCTTGAGCTTCTCCGACTTTCGGAAGGGTTAGGGTTAGGGTTAGGGATGAAAGCACATAGGAGAAAGAGATATTCTTGAATAACTTTTTTTGTGAAGGTCGGAGAGACTTGCAAGTAGGCTCTACCCCCACTAAATGGGGTAGCGCGCATCGATCGGTACCATCCTTGAGCTTCTCCGACTTTCGGAAGGGTTAGGGTTAGGGTTAGGGATGAAAGCACATAGGAGAAAGAGATATTCTTGAATAACTTTTTTTGTGAAGGTCGGAGAGACTTGCAAGTAGGCTCTACCCCCACTAAATGGGGTAGCGCGCATCGATCGGTACTATCCTTGAGCTTCTCCGACTTTCGGAAGGGTTAGGGATGAAAGCACATAGGAGAAAGAGATATTCTTGAATAACTTTTTTTGTGAAGGTCGGAGAGACTTGAAAAGTGGTTGCATCTGGACTAATTTGGGTCCTGCGGATCGATTGGTACCATCCCCGAGCTTGTAGGACCTTCGGAAGAGGTCGACCGACGAAATTCCCCCAAATCTGAGGAGATATTCTTGAATTACTTTTTTTGTGAAGGTCGGAGAGACTTGCAAGTAGGCTCTACCCCCACTAAATGGGGTTGCGCACATCGATCGGTACCATCCTTGAGCTTCTCCGACTTTCGGAAGGGTTAGGGTTAGGGTTAGGGATGAAAGCACATAGGAGAAAGAGATATTCTTGAATAACTTTTTTTGTGAAGGTCGGAGAGACTTGCAAGTAGGCTCTACCCCCACTAAATGGGGTAGCGCGCATCGATCGGTACCATCCTTGAGCTTCTCCGACTTTCGGAAGGGTTAGGGTTAGGGTTAGGGATGAAAGCACATAGGAGAAAGAGATATTCTTGAATAACTTTTTTTGTGAAGGTCGGAGAGACTTGCAAGTAGGCTCTACCCCCACTAAATGGGGTAGCGCGCATCGATCGGTACCATCCTTGAGCTTCTCCGACTTTCGGAAGGGTTAGGGTTAGGGTTAGGGATGAAAGCACATAGGAGAAAGAGATATTCTTGAATAACTTTTTTTGTGAAGGTCGGAGAGACTTGCAAGTAGGCTCTACCCCCACTAAATGGGGTAGCGCGCATCGATCAGTACCATCCTTGAGCTTCTCCGACTTTCGGAAGGGTTAGGGTTAGGGTTAGGGATGAAAGCACATAGGAGAAAGAGATATTCTTGAATAACCTTTTTTGTGAAGGTCGGAGAGACTTGCAAGTAGGCTCTACCCCCACTAAATGGGGTAGCGCGCATCGATCGGTACCATCCTTGAGCTTCTCCGACTTTCGGAAGGGTTAGGGATGAAAGCACATAGGAGAAAGAGATATTCTTGAATAACTTTTTTTGTGAAGGTCGGAGAGACTTGAAAAGTGGTTGCATCTGGACTAATTTGGGTCCTGCGGATCGATTGGTACCATCCCCGAGCTTGTACGACCTTCGGAAGAGGTCGACCGACGAAATTCCCCCAAATCTGAGGAGATATTCTTGAATTACTTTTTTTGTGAAGGTCGGAGAGACTTGCAAGTAGGCTCTATCCCCACTAAATGGGGTTGCGCGCATCGATCGGTACCATCCTTGAGCTTCTCCGACTTTCGGAAGGGTTAGGGTTAGGGTTAGGGATGAAAGCACATAGGAGAAAGAGATATTCTTGAATAACTTTTTTTGTGAAGGTCGGAGAGACTTGCAAGTAGGCTCTACCCCCACTAAATGGGGTAGCGCGCATCGATCGGTACCATCCTTGAGCTTCTCCGACTTTCGGAAGGGTTAGGGTTAGGGTTAGGGATGAAAGCACATAGGAGAAAGAGATATTCTTGAATAACTTTTTTTGTGAAGGTCGGAGAGACTTGCAAGTAGGCTCTACCCCCACTAAATGGGGTTGCGCGCATCGATCGGTACCATCCTTGAGCTTCTCCGACTTTCGGAAGGGTTAGGGTTAGGGTTAGGGATGAAAGCACATAGGAGAAAGAGATATTCTTGAATAACTTTTTTTGTGAAGGTCGGAGAGACTTGCAAGTAGGCTCTACCCCCACTAAATGGGGTAGCGCGCATCGATCGGTACCATCTTTGAGCTTCTCCGACTTTCGGAAGGGTTAGGGTTAGGGTTAGGGATGAAAGCACATAGGAGAAAGAGATATTCTTGAATAACTTTTTTTGGGAAGGTCGGAGAGACTTGGAAAGTGGTTGCATCTGGACTAATTTGGGTCCTGCGAATCGATTGGTACCATCCCCGAGCTTGTACGACCTTCGGAAGAGGTCGAACGACGAAATTCCCCCAAATCTGAGGAGATATTCTTGAATAACGTTTTTTGTGAAGGTCGGAGAGACTTGCAAGTAGGCTCTACCCCCACTAAATGGGGTAGCGCGCATCGATCGGTACCATCCTTGAGCTTCTCCGACTTTCGGAAGGGTTAGGGTTAGGGTTAGGGATGAAAGCACATAGGAGAAAGAGATATTCTTGAATAACTTTTTTTGTGAAGGTCGGAAAGACTTGCAAGTAGGCTCTACCCCCACTAAATAGGGTAGCGCGCATCGATCGGTACCATCCTTGAGCTTCTCCGACTTTCGGAAGGGTTAGGGTTAGGGTTAGGGATGAAAGCACATAGGAGAAAGAGATATTCTTGAATAACTTTTTTTGTGAAGGTCGGAAAGACTTGCAAGTAGGCTCTACCCCCACTAAATGGGGTAGCGCGCATCGATCGGTACCATCCTTGAGCTTCTCCGACTTTCGGAAGGGTTAGGGTTAGGGTTAGGGATGAAAGCACATAGGAGAAAGAGATATTCTTGAATAACTTTTTTTGTGAAGGTCGGAGAGACTTGCAAGTAGGCTCTACCCCCACTAAATGGTGTAGCGCGCATCGATCGGTACTATCCTTGAGCTTCTCCGACTTTCGGAAGGGTTAGGGTTAGGGATGAAAGCACATAGGAGAAAGAGATATTCTTGAATAACTTTTTTTGTGAAGGTCGGAGAGACTTGCAAGTAGGCTCTACCCCCACTAAATGGGGTAGCGCGCATCGATCGGTACCATCCTTGAGCTTCTCCGACTTTCGGAAGGGTTAGGGTTAGGGTTAGGGATGAAAGCACATAGGAGAAAGAGATATTCTTGAATAACTTTTTTTGTGAAGGTTGGAGAGACTTGCAAGTAGGCTCTACTCCCACTAAATGGGGTAGCGCGCATCGATCGGTACCATCCTTGAGCTTCTCCGACTTTCGGAAGGGTTAGGGTTAGGGTTAGGGATGAAAGCACATAGGAGAAAGAGATATTCTTGAATAACTTTTTTTGTGAAGGTCGGAGAGACTTGTAAAGTGGTTGCATCTGGACTAATTTGGGTCCTGCGGATCGATTGGTACCATCCCCGAGCTTGTACGACCTTCGGAAGAGGTCGACCGACGAAATTCCCCCAAATCTGAGGAGATATTCTTGAATAACTTTTTTTGTGAAGGTCGGAGAGACTTGCAAGTAGGCTCTACCCCCACTAAATGGTGTAGCGCGCATCGATCGGTACCATCCTTGAGCTTCTCCGACTTTCGGAAGGGTTAGGGTTAGGGATGAAAGCACATAGGAGAAAGAGATATTCTTGAATAACTTTTTTTGTGAAGGTCGGAGAGACTTGCAAGTAGGCTCTACCCCCACTAAATGGGGTAGCGCGCATCGATCGGTACCATCCTTGAGCTTCTCCGACTTTCGGAAGGGTTAGGGTTAGGGTTAGGGATGAAAGCACATAGGAGAAAGAGATATTCTTGAATAACTTTTTTTGTGAAGGTTGGAGAGACTTGCAAGTAGGCTCTACCCCCACTAAATGGGGTAGCGCGCATCGATCGGTACCATCCTTGAGCTTCTCCGACTTTCGGAAGGGTTAGGGTTAGGGTTAGGGATGAAAGCACATAGGAGAAAGAGATATTCTTGAATAACTTTTTTTGTGAAGGTCGGAGAGACTTGTAAAGTGGTTGCATCTGGACTAATTTGGGTCCTGCGGATCGATTGGTACCATCCCCGAGCTTGTACGACCTTTGGAAGAGGTCGACCGACGAAATTCCCCCAAATCTGAGGAGATATTCTTGAATAACTTTTTTTGTGAAGGTCGGAGAGACTTGCAAGTAGGCTCTACCCCCACTAAATGGGGTAGCGCGCATCGATCGGTACCATCCTTGAGCTTCTCCGACTTTCGGAAGGGTTAGGGTTAGGGTTAGGGATGAAAGCACATAGGAGAAAGAGATATTCTTGAATAACTTTTTTTGTGAAGGTCGGAGAGACTTGCAAGTAGGCTCTACCCCCACTAAATAGGGTAGCGCGCATCGATCGGTACCATCCTTGAGCTTCTCCGACTTTCGGAAGGGTTAGGGTTAGGGTTAGGGATGAAAGCACATAGGAGAAAGAGATATTCTTGAATAACTTTTTTTGTGAAGGTCGGAGAGACTTGGAAAGTGGTTGCATCTGGACTAATTTGGGTCCTGCGGATCGATTGGTACCATCCCTGAGCTTGTACGACCTTCGGAAGAGGTCGACCGACGAAATTCCCCCAAATCTGAGGAGATATTCTTGAATAACTTTTTTTGTGAAGGTCGGAGAGACTTGCAAGTAGGCTCTACCCCCACTAAATGGGGTAGCGCACATCGATCGGTACCATCCTTGAGCTTCTCCGACTTTCGGAAGGGTTAGGGTTAGGGTTAGGGATGAAAGCACATAGGAGAAAGAGATATTCTTGAATAACTTTTTTTGTGAAGGTCGGAGAGACTTGCAAGTAGGCTCTACCCCCACTAAATGGGGTAGCGCGCATCGATCGGTACCATCCTTGAGCTTCTCCGACTTTCGGAAGGGTTAGGGTTAGGGTTAGGGATGAAAGCACATAGGAGAAAGAGATATTCTTGAATAACTTTTTTTGTGAAGGTCGGAAAGACTTGCAAGTAGGCTCTACTCCCACTAAATAGGGTAGCGCGCATCGATCGGTACCATCCTTGAGCTTCTCCGACTTTCGGAAGGGTTAGGGTTAGGGTTAGGGATGAAAGCACATAGGAGAAAGAGATATTCTTGAATAACTTTTTTTGTGAAGGTCGGAGAGACTTGCAAGTAGGCTCTACCCCCACTAAATGGGGTAGCGCGCATCGATCGGTACCATCCTTGAGCTTCTCCGACTTTCGGAAGGGTTAGGGTTAGGGTTAGGGATGAAAGCACATAGGAGAAAGAGATATTCTTGAATAACTTTTTTTGTGAAGGTCGGAGAGACTTGCAAGTAGGCTCTACCCCCACTAAATGGGGTAGCGCGCATCGATCGGTACCATCCTTGAGCTTCTCCGACTTTCGGAAGGGTTAGGGTTAGGGTTAGGGATGAAAGCACATAGGAGAAAGAGATATTCTTGAATAACTTTTTTTGTGAAGGTCGGAGAGACTTGCAAGTAGGCTCTACCCCCACTAAATGGGGTAGCGCGCATCGATCGGTACCATCCTTGAGCTTCTCCGACTTTCGGAAGGGTTAGGGTTAGGGTTAGGGATGAAAGCACATAGGAGAAAGAGATATTCTTGAATAACTTTTTTTGTGAAGGTCGGAGAGACTTGCAAGTAGGCTCTACCCCCACTAAATGGGGTAGCGCGCATCGATCGGTACCATCCTTGAGCTTCTCCGACTTTCGGAAGGGTTAGGGTTAGGGTTAGGGATGAAAGCACATAGGAGAAAGAGATATTCTTGAATAACTTTTTTTGTGAAGGTCGGAGAGACTTGGAAAGTGGTTGCATCTGGACTAATTTGGGTCCTGCGGATCGATTGGTACCATCCCCGAGCTTGTACGACCTTCGAAAGAGGTCGACCGACGAAATTCCCCCAAATCTGAGGAGATATTCTTGAATAACTTTTTTTGTGAAGGTCGGAGAGACTTGCAAGTAGGCTCTACCCCCACTAAATGGGGTAGCGCGCATCGATCGGTACCATCCTTGAGCTTCTCCGACTTTCGGAAGGGTTAGGGTTAGGGTTAGGGATGAAAGCACATAGGAGAAAGAGATATTCTTGAATAACTTTTTTTGTGAAGGTCGGAGAGACTTGCAAGTAGGCTCTACCCCCACTAAATGGGGTAGCGCGCATCGATCGGTACCATCCTTGAGCTTCTCCGACTTTCGGAAGGGTTAGGGTTAGGGTTAGGGATGAAAGCACATAGGAGAAAGAGATATTCTTGAATAACTTTTTTTGTGAAGGTCGGAGAGACTTGCAAGTAGGCTCTACCCCCACTAAATAGGGTAGCGCGCATCGATCGGTACCATCTTTGAGCTTCTCCGACTTTCGGAAGGGTTAGGGTTAGGGTTAGGGATGAAAGCACATAGGAGAAAGAGATATTCTTGAATAACTTTTTTTGTGAAGGTCGGAGAGACTTGGAAAGCGGTTGCATCTGGACTAATTTGGGTCCTGCGGATCGATTGGTACCATCCCCGAGCTTGTACGACCTTCGGAAGAGGTCGACCGACGAAATTCCCCCAAATCTGAGGAGATATTCTTGAATAACTTTTTTTGTGAAGGTCGGAGAGACTTGCAAGTAGGCTCTACCCCCACTAAATGGGGTAGCGCACATCGATCGGTACCATCCTTGAGCTTCTCCGACTTTCGGAAGGGTTAGGGTTAGGGTTAGGGATGAAAGCACATAGGAGAAAGAGATATTCTTGAATAACTTTTTTTGTGAAGGTCGGAGAGACTTGCAAGTAGGCTCTACCCCCACTAAATGGGGTAGCGCGCATCGATCGGTACCATCCTTGAGCTTCTCCGACTTTCGGAAGGGTTAGGGTTAGGGTTAGGGATGAAAGCACATAGGAGAAAGAGATATTCTTGAATAACTTTTTTTGTGAAGGTCGGAAAGACTTGCAAGTAGGCTCTACCCCCACTAAATAGGGTAGCGCGCATCGATCGGTACCATCCTTGAGCTTCTCCGACTTTCGGAAGGGTTAGGGTTAGGGTTAGGGATGAAAGCACATAGGAGAAAGAGATATTCTTGAATAACTTTTTTTGTGAAGGTCGGAGAGACTTGGAAAGTGGTTGCATCTGGACTAATTTGGGTCCTGCGGATCGATTGGTACCATCCCGGAGCTTGTACGACCTTCGGAAGAGGTCGACCGACGAAATTCCCCCAAATCTGAGGAGATATTCTTGAATAACTTTTTTTGTGAAGGTCGGAGAGACTTGCAAGTAGGCTCTACCCCCACTAAATGGGGTAGCGCACATCGATCGGTACCATCCTTGAGCTTCTCCGACTTTCGGAAGGGTTAGGGTTAGGGTTAGGGATGAAAGCACATAGGAGAAAGAGATATTCTTGAATAACTTTTTTTGTGAAGGTCGGAGAGACTTGCAAGTAGGCTCTACCCCCACTAAATGGGGTAACGCGCATCGATCGGTACCATCCTTGAGCTTCTCCGACTTTTGGAAGGGTTAGGGTTAGGGTTAGGGATGAAAGCACATAGGAGAAAGAGATATTCTTGAATAACTTTTTTTGTGAAGGTCGGAGAGACTTGCAAGTAGGCTCTACCCCCACTAAATGGGGTAGCGCGCATCGATCGGTACCATCCTTGAGCTTCTCCGACTTTCGGAAGGGTTAGGGTTAGGGTTAGGGATGAAAGCACATAGGAGAAAGAGATATTCTTGAATAACTTTTTTTGTGAAGGTCGGAGAGACTTGCAAGTAGGCTCTACCCCCACTAAATGGGGTAGCGCGCATCGATCGGTACCATCCTTGAGCTTCTCCGACTTTCGGAAGGGTTAGGGTTAGGGTTAGGGATGAAAGCACATAGGAGAAAGAGATATTCTTGAATAACTTTTTTTGTGAAGGTCGGAGAGACTTGCAAGTAGGCTCTACCCCCACTAAATGGGGTAGCGCATCGATCGGTACCATCCTTGAGCTTCTCCGACTTTCGGAAGGGTTAGGGTTAGGGTTAGGGATGAAAGCACATAGGAGAAAGAGATATTCTTGAATAACTTTTTTTGTGAAGGTCGGAGAGACTTGGAAAGTGGTTGCATCTGGACTAATTTGGGTCCTGCGGATCGATTGGTACCATCCCCGAGCTTGTACGACCTTCGGAAGAGGTCGACCGACGAAATTCCCCCAAATCTGAGGAGATATTCTTGAATAACTTTTTTTGTGAAGGTCGGAGAGACTTGCAAGTAGGCTCTACCCCCACTAAATGGGGTAGCGCACATCGATCGGTACCATCCTTGAGCTTCTCCGACTTTCGGAAGGGTTAGGGTTAGGGTTAGGGATGAAAGCACATAGGAGAAAGAGATATTCTTGAATAACTTTTTTTGTGAAGGTCTGAGAGACTTGCAAGTAGGCTCTACCCCCACTAAATGGGGTAGCGCGCATCGATCGGTACCATCCTTGAGCTTCTCCGACTTTCGGAAGGGTTAGGGTTAGGGTTAGGGATGAAAGCACATAGGAGAAAGAGATATTCTTGAATAACTTTTTTTGTGAAGGTCGGAGAGACTTGGAAAGTGGTTGCATCTGGACTAATTTGGGTCCTGCGGATCGATTGGTACCATCCCCGAGCTTGTACGACCTTCGGAAGAGGTCGACCGACGAAATTCCCCCAAATCTGAGGAGATATTCTTGAATAACTTTTTTTGTGAAGGTCGGAGAGACTTGCAAGTAGGCTCTACCCCCACTAAATGGGGTTGCGCGCATCGATCGGTACCATCCTTGAGCTTCTCCGACTTTCGGAAGGGTTAGGGTTAGGGTTAGGGATGAAAGCACATAGGAGAAAGAGATATTCTTGAATAACTTTTTTTGTGAAGGTCGGAGAGACTTGAAAGTAGGCTCTACCCCCACTAAATGGGGTAGCGCGCATCGATCGGTACCATCCTTGAGCTTCTCCGACTTTCGGAAGGGTTAGGGTTAGGGTTAGGGATGAAAGCACATAGGAGAAAGAGATATTCTTGAATAACTTTTTTTGTGAAGGTCGGAGAGACTTGGAAAGTGGTTGCATCTGGACTAATTTGGGTCCTGCGGATCGATTGGTACCATCCCCGAGCTTGTACGACCTTCGGAAGAGGTCGACCGACGAAATTCCCCCAAATCTGAGGAGATATTCTTGAATAACTTTTTTTGTGAAGGTCGGAGAGACTTGCAAGTAGGCTTTACCCCCACTAAATGGGGTTGCGCGCATCGATCGGTACCATCCTTGAGCTTCTCCGACTTTCGGAAGGGTTAGGGTTAGGGTTAGGGATGAAAGCACATAGGAGAAAGAGATATTCTTGAATAACTTTTTTTGTGAAGGTCGGAGAGACTTGCAAGTAGGCTCTACCCCCACTAAATGGGGTAGCGCGCATCGATCTGTACCATCCTTGAGCTTCTCCGACTTTCGGAAGGGTTAGGGTTAGGGTTAGGGATGAAAGCACATAGGAGAAAGAGATATTCTTGAATAACTTTTTTTGTGAAGGTCGGAGAGACTTGCAAGTAGGCTCTACCCCCACTAAATGGGGTAGCGCGCATCGATCGGTACCATCCTTGAGCTTCTCCGACTTTCGGAAGGGTTAGGGTTAGGGTTAGGGATGAAAGCACATAGGAGAAAGAGATATTCTTGAATAACTTTTTTTGTGAAGGTCGGAGAGACTTGCAAGTAGGCTCTACCCCCACTAAATGGGGTAGCGCGCATCGATCGGTACCATCCTTGAGCTTCTCCGACTTTCGGAAGGGTTAGGGTTAGGGATGAAAGCACATAGGAGAAAGAGATATTCTTGAATAACTTTTTTTGTGAAGGTCGGAGAGACTTGAAAAGTGGTTGCATCTGGACTAATTTGGGTCCTGCGGATCGATTGGTACCATCCCCGAGCTTGTACGACCTTCGGAAGAGGTCGACCGACGAAATTCCCCCAAATCTGAGGAGATATTCTTGAATAACTTTTTTTGTGAAGGTCGGAGAGACTTGCAAGTAGGCTCTACCCCCACTAAATGGGGTAGCGCACATCGATCGGTACCATCCTTGAGCTTCTCCGACTTTCGGAAGGGTTAGGGTTAGGGTTAGGGATGAAAGCACATAGGAGAAAGAGATATTCTTGAATAACTTTTTTTGTGAAGGTCGGAGAGACTTGCAAGTAGGCTCTACCCCCACTAAATGGGGAAGCGCGCATCGATCGGTACCATCCTTGAGCTTCTCCGACTTTCGGAAGGGTTAGGGTTAGGGTTAGGGATGAAAGCACATAGGAGAAAGAGATATTCTTGAATAACTTTTTTTGTGAAGGTCGGAGAGACTTGGAAAGTGGTTGCATCTGGACTAATTTGGGTCCTGCGGATCGATTGGTACCATCCCCGAGCTTGTACGACCTTCGGAAGAGGTCGACCGACGAAATTCCCCCAAATCTGAGGAGATATTCTTGAATAACTTTTTTTGTGAAGGTCGGAGAGACTTGCAAGTAGGCTCTACCCCCACTAAATGGGGTTGCGCGCATCGATCGGTACCATCCTTGAGCTTCTCCGACTTTCGGAAGGGTTAGGGTTAGGGTTAGGGATGAAAGCACATAGGAGAAAGAGATATTCTTGAATAACTTTTTTTGTGAAGGTCGGAGAGACTTGCAAGTAGGCTCTACCCCCACTAAATGGGGTAGCGCGCATCGATCGGTACCATCCTTGAGCTTCTCCGACTTTCGGAAGGGTTAGGGTTAGGGTTAGGGATGAAAGCACATAGGAGAAAGAGATATTCTTGAATAACTTTTTTTGTGAAGGTCGGAGAGACTTGGAAAGTGGTTGCATCTGGACTAATTTGGGTCCTGCAGATCGATTGGTACCATCCCCGAGCTTGTACGACCTTCGGAAGAGGTCGACCGACGAAATTCCCCCAAATCTGAGGAGATATTCTTGAATAACTTTTTTTGTGAAGGTCGGAGAGACTTGCAAGTAGGCTCTACCCCCACTAAATGGGGTTGCGCGCATCGATCGGTACCATCCTTGAGCTTCTCCGACTTTCGGAAGGGTTAGGGTTAGGGTTAGGGATGAAAGCACATAGGAGAAAGAGATATTCTTGAATAACTTTTTTTGTGAAGGTCGGAGAGACTTGCAAGTAGGCTCTACCCCCACTAAATGGGGTAGCGCACATCGATCGGTACCATCCTTGAGCTTCTCCGACTTTCGGAAGGGTTAGGGTTAGGGTTAGGGATGAAAGCACATAGGAGAAAGAGATATTCTTGAATAACTTTTTTTGTGAAGGTCGGAGAGACTTGGAAAGTGGTTGCATCTGGACTAATTTGGGTCCTGCGGATCGATTGGTACCATCCCCGAGCTTGTACGACCTTCGGAAGAGGTCGACCGACGAAATTCCCCCAAATCTGAGGAGATATTCTTGAATAACTTTTTTTGTGAAGGTCGGAGAGACTTGCAAGTAGGCTCTACCCCCACTAAATGGGGTTGCGCGCATCGATCGGTACCATCCTTGAGCTTCTCCGACTTTCGGAAGGGTTAGGGTTAGGGTTAGGGATGAAAGCACATAGGAGAAAGAGATATTCTTGAATAACTTTTTTTGTGAAGGTCGGAGAGACTTGGAAAGTGGTTGCATCTGGACTAATTTGGGTCCTGCAGATCGATTGGTACCATCCCCGAGCTTGTACGACCTTCGGAAGAGGTCGACCGACGAAATTCCCCCAAATCTGAGGAGATATTCTTGAATAACTTTTTTTGTGAAGGTCGGAGAGACTTGCAAGTAGGCTCTACCCCCACTAAATGGGGTTGCGCGCATCGATCGGTACCATCCTTGAGCTTCTCCGACTTTCGGAAGGGTTAGGGTTAGGGTTAGGGATGAAAGCACATAGGAGAAAGAGATATTCTTGAATAACTTTTTTTGTGAAGGTCGGAGAGACTTGCAAGTAGGCTCTACCCCCACTAAATGGGGTAGCGCGCATCGATCGGTACCATCCTTGAGCTTCTCCGACTTTCGGAAGGGTTAGGGTTAGGGTTAGGGATGAAAGCACATAGGAGAAAGAGATATTCTTGAATAACTTTTTTTGTGAAGGTCGGAGAGACTTGGAAAGTGGTTGCATCTGGACTAATTTGGGTCCTGCGGATCGATTGGTACCATCCCCGAGCTTGTACGACCTTCGGAAGAGGTCGACCGACGAAATTCCCCCAAATCTGAGGAGATATTCTTGAATAACTTTTTTTGTGAAGGTCGGAGAGACTTGCAAGTAGGCTCTACCCCCACTAAATGGGGTTGCGCGCATCGATCGGTACCATCCTTGAGCTTCTCCGACTTTCGGAAGGGTTAGGGTTAGGGTTAGGGATGAAAGCACATAGGAGAAAGAGATATTCTTGAATAACTTTTTTTGTGAAGGTCGGAGAGACTTGCAAGTAGGCTCTACCCCCACTAAATGGGGTAGCGCGCATCGATCGGTACCATCCTTGAGCTTCTCCGACTTTCGGAAGAGTTAGGGTTAGGGTTAGGGATGAAAGCACATAGGAGAAAGAGATATTCTTGAATAACTTTTTTTGTGAAGGTCGGAGAGACTTGGAAAGTGGTTGCATCTGGACTAATTTGGGTCCTGCGGATCGATTGGTACCATCCCCGAGCTTGTACGACCTTCGGAAGAGGTCGACCGACGAAATTCCCCCAAATCTGAGGAGATATTCTTGAATTACTTTTTTTGTGAAGGTCGGAGAGACTTGCAAGTAGGCTCTACCCCCACTAAATGGGGTTGCGCGCATCGATCGGTACCATCCTTGAGCTTCTCCGACTTTCGGAAGGGTTAGGGTTAGGGTTAGGGATGAAAGCACATAGGAGAAAGAGATATTCTTGAATAACTTTTTTTGTGAAGGTCGGAGAGACTTGCAAGTAGGCTCTACCCCCACTAAATGGGGTAGCGCGCATCGATCGGTACCATCCTTGAGCTTCTCCGACTTTCGGAAGGGTTAGGGTTAGGGTTAGGGATGAAAGCACATAGGAGAAAGAGATATTCTTGAATAACTTTTTTTGTGAAGGTCGGAGAGACTTGCAAGTAGGCTCTACCCCCACTAAATGGGGTAGCGCGCATCGATCGGTACCATCCTTGAGCTTCTCCGACTTTCGGAAGGGTTAGGGTTAGGGTTAGGGATGAAAGCACATAGGAGAAAGAGATATTCTTGAATAACTTTTTTTGTGAAGGTCGGAGAGACTTGCAAGTAGGCTCTACCCCCACTAAATGGGGTAGCGCGCATCGATCGGTACCATCCTTGAGCTTCTCCGACTTTCGGAAGGGTTAGGGTTAGGGTTAGGGATGAAAGCACATAGGAGAAAGAGATATTCTTGAATAACTTTTTTTGTGAAGGTCGGAGAGACTTGGAAAGTGGTTGCATCTGGACTAATTTGGGTCCTGCGAATCGATTGGTACCATCCCCGAGCTTGTACGACCTTCGGAAGAGGTCGACCGACGAAATTCCCCCAAATCTGAGGAGATATTCTTGAATAACTTTTTTTGTGAAGGTCGGAGAGACTTGCAAGTAGGCTCTACCCCCACTAAATGGGGTAGCGCGCATCGATCGGTACCATCCTTGAGCTTCTCCGACTTTCGGAAGGGTTAGGGTTAGGGTTAGGGATGAAAGCACATAGGAGAAAGAGATATTCTTGAATAACTTTTTTTGTGAAGGTCGGAGAGACTTGCAAGTAGGCTCTACCCCCACTAAATAGGGTAGCGCGCATCGATCGGTACCATCCTTGAGCTTCTCCGACTTTCGGAAGGGTTAGGGTTAGGGTTAGGGATGAAAGCACATAGGAGAAAGAGATATTCTTGAATAACTTTTTTTGTGAAGGTCGGAGAGACTTGAAAAGTGGTTGCATCTGGACTAATTTGGGTCCTGCGGATCGATTGGTACCATCCCCGAGCTTGTACGACCTTCGGAAGAGGTCGACCGACGAAATTCCCCCAAATCTGAGGAGATATTCTTGAATTACTTTTTTTGTGAAGGTCGGAGAGACTTGCAAGTAGGCTCTACCCCCACTAAATGGGGTAGCGCACATCGATCGGTACCATCCTTGAGCTTCTCCGACTTTCGGAAGGGTTAGGGTTAGGGATGAAAGCACATAGGAGAAAGAGATATTCTTGAATAACTTTTTTTGTGAAGGTCGGAGAGACTTGCAAGTAGGCTCTACCCCCACTAAATGGGGTAGCGCGCATCGATCGGTACCATCCTTGAGCTTCTCCGACTTTCGGAAGGGTTAGGGTTAGGGTTAGGGATGAAAGCACATAGGAGAAAGAGATATTCTTGAATAACTTTTTTTGTGAAGGTCGGAAAGACTTGCAAGTAGGCTCTACCCCCACTAAATAGGGTAGCGCGCATCGATCGGTACCATCCTTGAGCTTCTCCGACTTTCGGAAGGGTTAGGGTTAGGGTTAGGGATGAAAGCACATAGGAGAAAGAGATATTCTTGAATAACTTTTTTTGTGAAGGTCGGAAAGACTTGCAAGTAGGCTCTACCCCCACTAAATGGGGTAGCGCGCATCGATCGGTACCATCCTTGAGCTTCTCCGACTTTCGGAAGGGTTAGGGTTAGGGTTAGGGATGAAAGCACATAGGAGAAAGAGATATTCTTGAATAACTTTTTTTGTGAAGGTCGGAGAGACTTGCAAGTAGGCTCTACCCCCACTAAATGGGGTAGCGCGCATCGATCGGTACCATCCTTGAGCTTCTCCGACTTTCGGAAGGGTTAGGGTTAGGGTTAGGGATGAAAGCACATAGGAGAAAGAGATATTCTTGAATAACTTTTTTTGTGAAGGTCGGAGAGACTTGCAAGTAGGCTCTACCCCCACTAAATGAGGTAGCGCGCATCGATCGGTACTATCCTTGAGCTTCTCCGACTTTCGGAAGGGTTAGGGTTAGGGTTAGGGATGAAAGCACATAGGAGAAAGAGATATTCTTGAATAACTTTTTTTGTGAAGGTCGGAGAGACTTGCAAGTAGGCTCTACCCCCACTAAATGGGGTAGCGCGCATCGATCGGTACCATCCTTGAGCTTCTCCGACTTTCGGAAGGGTTAGGGTTAGGGTTAGGGATGAAAGCACATAGGAGAAAGAGATATTCTTGAATAACTTTTTTTGTGAAGGTCGGAGAGACTTGGAAAGTGGTTGCATCTGGACTAATTTGGGTCCTGCGGATCGATTGGTACCATCCCCGAGCTTGTACGACCTTCGGAAGAGGTCGACCGACGAAATTCCCCCAAATCTGAGGAGATATTCTTGAATAACTTTTTTTGTGAAGGTCGGAGAGACTTGCAAGTAGGCTCTACCCCCACTAAATGGGGTAGCGCGCATCGATCGGTACCATCCTTGAGCTTCTCCGACTTTCGGAAGGGTTAGGGTTAGGGTTAGGGATGAAAGCACATAGGAGAAAGAGATATTCTTGAATAACTTTTTTTGTGAAGGTCGGAGAGACTTGCAAGTAGGCTCTACCCCCACTAAATAGGGTAGCGCGCATCGATCGGTACCATCCTTGAGCTTCTCCGACTTTCGGAAGGGTTAGGGTTAGGGTTAGGGATGAAAGCACATAGGAGAAAGAGATATTCTTGAATAACTTTTTTTGTGAAGGTCGGAGAGACTTGCAAGTAGGCTCTACCCCCACTAAATAGGGTAGCGCGCATCGATCGGTACCATCCTTGAGCTTCTCCGACTTTCGGAAGGGTTAGGGTTAGGGTTAGGGATGAAAGCACATAGGAGAAAGAGATATTCTTGAATAACTTTTTTTGTGAAGGTCGGAGAGACTTGAAAAGTGGTTGCATCTGGACTAATTTGGGTCCTGCGGATCGATTGGTACCATCCCCGAGCTTGTACGACCTTCGGAAGAGGTCGACCGACGAAATTCCCCCAAATCTGAGGAGATATTCTTGAATTACTTTTTTTGTGAAGGTCGGAGAGACTTGCAAGTAGGCTCTACCCCCACTAAATGGGGTAGCGCACATCGATCGGTACCATCCTTGAGCTTCTCCGACTTTCGGAAGGGTTAGGGTTAGGGATGAAAGCACATAGGAGAAAGAGATATTCTTGAATAACTTTTTTTGTGAAGGTCGGAGAGACTTGCAAGTAGGCTCTACCCCCACTAAATGGGGTAGCGCGCATCGATCGGTACCATCCTTGAGCTTCTCCGACTTTCGGAAGGGTTAGGGTTAGGGTTAGGGATGAAAGCACATAGGAGAAAGAGATATTCTTGAATAACTTTTTTTGTGAAGGTCGGAAAGACTTGCAAGTAGGCTCTACCCCCACTAAATAGGGTAGCGCGCATCGATCGGTACCATCCTTGAGCTTCTCCGACTTTCGGAAGGGTTAGGGTTAGGGTTAGGGATGAAAGCACATAGGAGAAAGAGATATTCTTGAATAACTTTTTTTGTGAAGGTCGGAAAGACTTGCAAGTAGGCTCTACCCCCACTAAATGGGGTAGCGCGCATCGATCGGTACCATCCTTGAGCTTCTCCGACTTTCGGAAGGGTTAGGGTTAGGGTTAGGGATGAAAGCACATAGGAGAAAGAGATATTCTTGAATAACTTTTTTTGTGAAGGTCGGAGAGACTTGCAAGTAGGCTCTACCCCCACTAAATGGGGTAGCGCGCATCGATCGGTACCATCCTTGAGCTTCTCCGACTTTCGGAAGGGTTAGGGTTAGGGTTAGGGATGAAAGCACATAGGAGAAAGAGATATTCTTGAATAACTTTTTTTGTGAAGGTCGGAGAGACTTGCAAGTAGGCTCTACCCCCACTAAATGGGGTAGCGCGCATCGATCGGTACTATCCTTGAGCTTCTCCGACTTTCGGAAGGGTTAGGGTTAGGGTTAGGGATGAAAGCACATAGGAGAAAGAGATATTCTTGAATAACTTTTTTTGTGAAGGTCGGAGAGACTTGCAAGTAGGCTCTACCCCCACTAAATGGGGTAGCGCGCATCGATCGGTACCATCCTTGAGCTTCTCCGACTTTCGGAAGGGTTAGGGTTAGGGTTAGGGATGAAAGCACATAGGAGAAAGAGATATTCTTGAATAACTTTTTTTGTGAAGGTCGGAGAGACTTGGAAAGTGGTTGCATCTGGACTAATTTGGGTCCTGCGGATCGATTGGTACCATCCCCGAGCTTGTACGACCTTCGGAAGAGGTCGACCGACGAAATTCCCCCAAATCTGAGGAGATATTCTTGAATAACTTTTTTTGTGAAGGTCGGAGAGACTTGCAAGTAGGCTCTACCCCCACTAAATGGGGTAGCGCGCATCGATCGGTACCATCCTTGAGCTTCTCCGACTTTCGGAAGGGTTAGGGTTAGGGTTAGGGATGAAAGCACATAGGAGAAAGAGATATTCTTGAATAACTTTTTTTGTGAAGGTCGGAGAGACTTGCAAGTAGGCTCTACCCCCACTAAATAGGGTAGCGCGCATCGATCGGTACCATCCTTGAGCTTCTCCGACTTTCGGAAGGGTTAGGGTTAGGGTTAGGGATGAAAGCACATAGGAGAAAGAGATATTCTTGAATAACTTTTTTTGTGAAGGTCGGAGAGACTTGGAAAGTGGTTGCATCTGGACTAATTTGGGTCCTGCGGATCGATTGGTACCATCCCCGAGCTTGTACGACCTTCGGAAGAGGTCGACCGACGAAATTCCCCCAAATCTGAGGAGATATTCTTGAATAACTTTTTTTGTGAAGGTCGGAGAGACTTGCAAGTAGGCTCTACCACCACTAAATGGGGTAGCGCACATCGATCGGTACCATCCTTGAGCTTCTCCGACTTTCGGAAGGGTTAGGGTTAGGGTTAGGGATGAAAGCACATAGGAGAAAGAGATATTCTTGAATAACTTTTTTTGTGAAGGTCGGAGAGACTTGCAAGTAGGCTCTACCCCCACTAAATGGGGTAGCGCGCATCGATCGGTACCATCCTTGAGCTTCTCCGACTTTCGGAAGGGTTAGGGTTAGGGTTAGGGATGAAAGCACATAGGAGAAAGAGATATTCTTGAATAACTTTTTTTGTGAAGGTCGGAAAGACTTGCAAGTAGGCTCTACCCCCACTAAATAGGGTAGCGCGCATCGATCGGTACCATCCTTGAGCTTCTCCGACTTTCGGAAGGGTTAGGGTTAGGGTTAGGGATGAAAGCACATAGGAGAAAGAGATATTCTTGAATAACTTTTTTTGTGAAGGTCGGAGAGACTTGCAAGTAGGCTCTACCCCCACTAAATGGGGTAGCGCGCATCGATCGGTACCATCCTTGAGCTTCTCCGACTTTCGGAAGGGTTAGGGTTAGGGTTAGGGATGAAAGCACATAGGAGAAAGAGATATTCTTGAATAACTTTTTTTGTGAAGGTCGGAGAGACTTGCAAGTAGGCTCTACCCCCACTAAATGGGGTAGCGCGCATCGATCGGTACCATCCTTGAGCTTCTCCGACTTTCGGAAGGGTTAGGGTTAGGGTTAGGGATGAAAGCACATAGGAGAAAGAGATATTCTTGAATAACTTTTTTTGTGAAGGTCGGAGAGACTTGCAAGTAGGCTCTACCCCCACTAAATGGGGTAGCGCGCATCGATCAGTACCATCCTTGAGCTTCTCCGACTTTCGGAAGGGTTAGGGTTAGGGATGAAAGCACATAGGAGAAAGAGATATTCTTGAATAACTTTTTTTGTGAAGGTCGGAGAGACTTGCAAGTAGGCTCTACCCCCACTAAATGGGGTAGCGCGCATCGATCGGTACCATCCTTGAGCTTCTCCGACTTTCGGAAGGGTTAGGGTTAGGGTTAGGGATGAAAGCACATAGGAGAAAGAGATATTCTTGAATAACTTTTTTTGTGAAGGTCGGAGAGACTTGGAAAGTGGTTGCATCTGGACTAATTTGGGTCCTGCGGATCGATTGGTACCATCCCCGAGCTTGTACGACCTTCGAAAGAGGTCGACCGACGAAATTCCCCCAAATCTGAGGAGATATTCTTGAATAACTTTTTTTGTGAAGGTCGGAGAGACTTGCAAGTAGGCTCTACCCCCACTAAATGGGGTAGCGCGCATCGATCGGTACCATCCTTGAGCTTCTCCGACTTTCGGAAGGGTTAGGGTTAGGGTTAGGGATGAAAGCACATAGGAGAAAGAGATATTCTTGAATAACTTTTTTTGTGAAGGTCGGAGAGACTTGCAAGTAGGCTCTACCCCCACTAAATGGGGTAGCGCGCATCGATCGGTACCATCCTTGAGCTTCTCCGACTTTCGGAAGGGTTAGGGTTAGGGTTAGGGATGAAAGCACATAGGAGAAAGAGATATTCTTGAATAACTTTTTTTGTGAAGGTCGGAGAGACTTGCAAGTAGGCTCTACCCCCACTAAATGGGGTAGCGCGCATCGATCGGTACCATCCTTGAGCTTCTCCGACTTTCGGAAGGGTTAGGGTTAGGGATGAAAGCACATAGGAGAAAGAGATATTCTTGAATAACTTTTTTTGTGAAGGTCGGAGAGACTTGAAAAGTGGTTGCATCTGGACTAATTTGGGTCCTGCGGATCGATTGGTACCATCCCCGAGCTTGTACGACCTTCGGAAGAGGTCGACCGACGAAATTCCCCCAAATCTGAGGAGATATTCTTGAATAACTTTTTTTGTGAAGGTCGGAGAGACTTGCAAGTAGGCTCTACCCCCACTAAATGGGGTAGCGCACATCGATCGGTACCATCCTTGAGCTTCTCCGACTTTCGGAAGGGTTAGGGTTAGGGTTAGGGATGAAAGCACATAGGAGAAAGAGATATTCTTGAATAACTTTTTTTGTGAAGGTCGGAGAGACTTGAAAGTAGGCTCTACCCCCACTAAATGGGGTAGCGCGCATCGATCGGTACCATCCTTGAGCTTCTCCGACTTTCGGAAGGGTTAGGGTTAGGGTTAGGGATGAAAGCACATAGGAGAAAGAGATATTCTTGAATAACTTTTTTTGTGAAGGTCGGAGAGACTTGGAAAGTGGTTGCATCTGGACTAATTTGGGTCCTGCGGATCGATTGGTACCATCCCCGAGCTTGTACGACCTTCGGAAGAGGTCGACCGACGAAATTCCCCCAAATCTGAGGAGATATTCTTGAATAACTTTTTTTGTGAAGGTCGGAGAGACTTGCAAGTAGGCTTTACCCCCACTAAATGGGGTTGCGCGCATCGATCGGTACCATCCTTGAGCTTCTCCGACTTTCGGAAGGGTTAGGGTTAGGGTTAGGGATGAAAGCACATAGGAGAAAGAGATATTCTTGAATAACTTTTTTTGTGAAGGTCGGAGAGACTTGCAAGTAGGCTCTACCCCCACTAAATGGGGTAGCGCGCATCGATCTGTACCATCCTTGAGCTTCTCCGACTTTCGGAAGGGTTAGGGTTAGGGTTAGGGATGAAAGCACATAGGAGAAAGAGATATTCTTGAATAACTTTTTTTGTGAAGGTCGGAGAGACTTGCAAGTAGGCTCTACCCCCACTAAATGGGGTAGCGCGCATCGATCGGTACCATCCTTGAGCTTCTCCGACTTTCGGAAGGGTTAGGGTTAGGGTTAGGGATGAAAGCACATAGGAGAAAGAGATATTCTTGAATAACTTTTTTTGTGAAGGTCGGAGAGACTTGCAAGTAGGCTCTACCCCCACTAAATGGGGTAGCGCGCATCGATCGGTACCATCCTTGAGCTTCTCCGACTTTCGGAAGGGTTAGGGTTAGGGATGAAAGCACATAGGAGAAAGAGATATTCTTGAATAACTTTTTTTGTGAAGGTCGGAGAGACTTGAAAAGTGGTTGCATCTGGACTAATTTGGGTCCTGCGGATCGATTGGTACCATCCCCGAGCTTGTACGACCTTCGGAAGAGGTCGACCGACGAAATTCCCCCAAATCTGAGGAGATATTCTTGAATAACTTTTTTTGTGAAGGTCGGAGAGACTTGCAAGTAGGCTCTACCCCCACTAAATGGGGTAGCGCACATCGATCGGTACCATCCTTGAGCTTCTCCGACTTTCGGAAGGGTTAGGGTTAGGGTTAGGGATGAAAGCACATAGGAGAAAGAGATATTCTTGAATAACTTTTTTTGTGAAGGTCGGAGAGACTTGCAAGTAGGCTCTACCCCCACTAAATGGGGAAGCGCGCATCGATCGGTACCATCCTTGAGCTTCTCCGACTTTCGGAAGGGTTAGGGTTAGGGTTAGGGATGAAAGCACATAGGAGAAAGAGATATTCTTGAATAACTTTTTTTGTGAAGGTCGGAGAGACTTGGAAAGTGGTTGCATCTGGACTAATTTGGGTCCTGCGGATCGATTGGTACCATCCCCGAGCTTGTACGACCTTCGGAAGAGGTCGACCGACGAAATTCCCCCAAATCTGAGGAGATATTCTTGAATAACTTTTTTTGTGAAGGTCGGAGAGACTTGCAAGTAGGCTCTACCCCCACTAAATGGGGTTGCGCGCATCGATCGGTACCATCCTTGAGCTTCTCCGACTTTCGGAAGGGTTAGGGTTAGGGTTAGGGATGAAAGCACATAGGAGAAAGAGATATTCTTGAATAACTTTTTTTGTGAAGGTCGGAGAGACTTGCAAGTAGGCTCTACCCCCACTAAATGGGGTAGCGCGCATCGATCGGTACCATCCTTGAGCTTCTCCGACTTTCGGAAGGGTTAGGGTTAGGGTTAGGGATGAAAGCACATAGGAGAAAGAGATATTCTTGAATAACTTTTTTTGTGAAGGTCGGAGAGACTTGGAAAGTGGTTGCATCTGGACTAATTTGGGTCCTGCAGATCGATTGGTACCATCCCCGAGCTTGTACGACCTTCGGAAGAGGTCGACCGACGAAATTCCCCCAAATCTGAGGAGATATTCTTGAATAACTTTTTTTGTGAAGGTCGGAGAGACTTGCAAGTAGGCTCTACCCCCACTAAATGGGGTTGCGCGCATCGATCGGTACCATCCTTGAGCTTCTCCGACTTTCGGAAGGGTTAGGGTTAGGGTTAGGGATGAAAGCACATAGGAGAAAGAGATATTCTTGAATAACTTTTTTTGTGAAGGTCGGAGAGACTTGCAAGTAGGCTCTACCCCCACTAAATGGGGTAGCGCACATCGATCGGTACCATCCTTGAGCTTCTCCGACTTTCGGAAGGGTTAGGGTTAGGGTTAGGGATGAAAGCACATAGGAGAAAGAGATATTCTTGAATAACTTTTTTTGTGAAGGTCGGAGAGACTTGGAAAGTGGTTGCATCTGGACTAATTTGGGTCCTGCGGATCGATTGGTACCATCCCCGAGCTTGTACGACCTTCGGAAGAGGTCGACCGACGAAATTCCCCCAAATCTGAGGAGATATTCTTGAATAACTTTTTTTGTGAAGGTCGGAGAGACTTGCAAGTAGGCTCTACCCCCACTAAATGGGGTTGCGCGCATCGATCGGTACCATCCTTGAGCTTCTCCGACTTTCGGAAGGGTTAGGGTTAGGGTTAGGGATGAAAGCACATAGGAGAAAGAGATATTCTTGAATAACTTTTTTTGTGAAGGTCGGAGAGACTTGGAAAGTGGTTGCATCTGGACTAATTTGGGTCCTGCAGATCGATTGGTACCATCCCCGAGCTTGTACGACCTTCGGAAGAGGTCGACCGACGAAATTCCCCCAAATCTGAGGAGATATTCTTGAATAACTTTTTTTGTGAAGGTCGGAGAGACTTGCAAGTAGGCTCTACCCCCACTAAATGGGGTTGCGCGCATCGATCGGTACCATCCTTGAGCTTCTCCGACTTTCGGAAGGGTTAGGGTTAGGGTTAGGGATGAAAGCACATAGGAGAAAGAGATATTCTTGAATAACTTTTTTTGTGAAGGTCGGAGAGACTTGCAAGTAGGCTCTACCCCCACTAAATGGGGTAGCGCGCATCGATCGGTACCATCCTTGAGCTTCTCCGACTTTCGGAAGGGTTAGGGTTAGGGTTAGGGATGAAAGCACATAGGAGAAAGAGATATTCTTGAATAACTTTTTTTGTGAAGGTCGGAGAGACTTGGAAAGTGGTTGCATCTGGACTAATTTGGGTCCTGCGGATCGATTGGTACCATCCCCGAGCTTGTACGACCTTCGGAAGAGGTCGACCGACGAAATTCCCCCAAATCTGAGGAGATATTCTTGAATAACTTTTTTTGTGAAGGTCGGAGAGACTTGCAAGTAGGCTCTACCCCCACTAAATGGGGTTGCGCGCATCGATCGGTACCATCCTTGAGCTTCTCCGACTTTCGGAAGGGTTAGGGTTAGGGTTAGGGATGAAAGCACATAGGAGAAAGAGATATTCTTGAATAACTTTTTTTGTGAAGGTCGGAGAGACTTGCAAGTAGGCTCTACCCCCACTAAATGGGGTAGCGCGCATCGATCGGTACCATCCTTGAGCTTCTCCGACTTTCGGAAGAGTTAGGGTTAGGGTTAGGGATGAAAGCACATAGGAGAAAGAGATATTCTTGAATAACTTTTTTTGTGAAGGTCGGAGAGACTTGGAAAGTGGTTGCATCTGGACTAATTTGGGTCCTGCGGATCGATTGGTACCATCCCCGAGCTTGTACGACCTTCGGAAGAGGTCGACCGACGAAATTCCCCCAAATCTGAGGAGATATTCTTGAATTACTTTTTTTGTGAAGGTCGGAGAGACTTGCAAGTAGGCTCTACCCCCACTAAATGGGGTTGCGCGCATCGATCGGTACCATCCTTGAGCTTCTCCGACTTTCGGAAGGGTTAGGGTTAGGGTTAGGGATGAAAGCACATAGGAGAAAGAGATATTCTTGAATAACTTTTTTTGTGAAGGTCGGAGAGACTTGCAAGTAGGCTCTACCCCCACTAAATGGGGTAGCGCGCATCGATCGGTACCATCCTTGAGCTTCTCCGACTTTCGGAAGGGTTAGGGTTAGGGTTAGGGATGAAAGCACATAGGAGAAAGAGATATTCTTGAATAACTTTTTTTGTGAAGGTCGGAGAGACTTGCAAGTAGGCTCTACCCCCACTAAATGGGGTAGCGCGCATCGATCGGTACCATCCTTGAGCTTCTCCGACTTTCGGAAGGGTTAGGGTTAGGGTTAGGGATGAAAGCACATAGGAGAAAGAGATATTCTTGAATAACTTTTTTTGTGAAGGTCGGAGAGACTTGCAAGTAGGCTCTACCCCCACTAAATGGGGTAGCGCGCATCGATCGGTACCATCCTTGAGCTTCTCCGACTTTCGGAAGGGTTAGGGTTAGGGTTAGGGATGAAAGCACATAGGAGAAAGAGATATTCTTGAATAACTTTTTTTGTGAAGGTCGGAGAGACTTGGAAAGTGGTTGCATCTGGACTAATTTGGGTCCTGCGAATCGATTGGTACCATCCCCGAGCTTGTACGACCTTCGGAAGAGGTCGACCGACGAAATTCCCCCAAATCTGAGGAGATATTCTTGAATAACTTTTTTTGTGAAGGTCGGAGAGACTTGCAAGTAGGCTCTACCCCCACTAAATGGGGTAGCGCGCATCGATCGGTACCATCCTTGAGCTTCTCCGACTTTCGGAAGGGTTAGGGTTAGGGTTAGGGATGAAAGCACATAGGAGAAAGAGATATTCTTGAATAACTTTTTTTGTGAAGGTCGGAGAGACTTGCAAGTAGGCTCTACCCCCACTAAATAGGGTAGCGCGCATCGATCGGTACCATCCTTGAGCTTCTCCGACTTTCGGAAGGGTTAGGGTTAGGGTTAGGGATGAAAGCACATAGGAGAAAGAGATATTCTTGAATAACTTTTTTTGTGAAGGTCGGAGAGACTTGAAAAGTGGTTGCATCTGGACTAATTTGGGTCCTGCGGATCGATTGGTACCATCCCCGAGCTTGTACGACCTTCGGAAGAGGTCGACCGACGAAATTCCCCCAAATCTGAGGAGATATTCTTGAATTACTTTTTTTGTGAAGGTCGGAGAGACTTGCAAGTAGGCTCTACCCCCACTAAATGGGGTAGCGCACATCGATCGGTACCATCCTTGAGCTTCTCCGACTTTCGGAAGGGTTAGGGTTAGGGATGAAAGCACATAGGAGAAAGAGATATTCTTGAATAACTTTTTTTGTGAAGGTCGGAGAGACTTGCAAGTAGGCTCTACCCCCACTAAATGGGGTAGCGCGCATCGATCGGTACCATCCTTGAGCTTCTCCGACTTTCGGAAGGGTTAGGGTTAGGGTTAGGGATGAAAGCACATAGGAGAAAGAGATATTCTTGAATAACTTTTTTTGTGAAGGTCGGAAAGACTTGCAAGTAGGCTCTACCCCCACTAAATAGGGTAGCGCGCATCGATCGGTACCATCCTTGAGCTTCTCCGACTTTCGGAAGGGTTAGGGTTAGGGTTAGGGATGAAAGCACATAGGAGAAAGAGATATTCTTGAATAACTTTTTTTGTGAAGGTCGGAAAGACTTGCAAGTAGGCTCTACCCCCACTAAATGGGGTAGCGCGCATCGATCGGTACCATCCTTGAGCTTCTCCGACTTTCGGAAGGGTTAGGGTTAGGGTTAGGGATGAAAGCACATAGGAGAAAGAGATATTCTTGAATAACTTTTTTTGTGAAGGTCGGAGAGACTTGCAAGTAGGCTCTACCCCCACTAAATGGGGTAGCGCGCATCGATCGGTACCATCCTTGAGCTTCTCCGACTTTCGGAAGGGTTAGGGTTAGGGTTAGGGATGAAAGCACATAGGAGAAAGAGATATTCTTGAATAACTTTTTTTGTGAAGGTCGGAGAGACTTGCAAGTAGGCTCTACCCCCACTAAATGGGGTAGCGCGCATCGATCGGTACTATCCTTGAGCTTCTCCGACTTTCGGAAGGGTTAGGGTTAGGGTTAGGGATGAAAGCACATAGGAGAAAGAGATATTCTTGAATAACTTTTTTTGTGAAGGTCGGAGAGACTTGCAAGTAGGCTCTACCCCCACTAAATGGGGTAGCGCGCATCGATCGGTACCATCCTTGAGCTTCTCCGACTTTCGGAAGGGTTAGGGTTAGGGTTAGGGATGAAAGCACATAGGAGAAAGAGATATTCTTGAATAACTTTTTTTGTGAAGGTCGGAGAGACTTGGAAAGTGGTTGCATCTGGACTAATTTGGGTCCTGCGGATCGATTGGTACCATCCCCGAGCTTGTACGACCTTCGGAAGAGGTCGACCGACGAAATTCCCCCAAATCTGAGGAGATATTCTTGAATAACTTTTTTTGTGAAGGTCGGAGAGACTTGCAAGTAGGCTCTACCCCCACTAAATGGGGTAGCGCGCATCGATCGGTACCATCCTTGAGCTTCTCCGACTTTCGGAAGGGTTAGGGTTAGGGTTAGGGATGAAAGCACATAGGAGAAAGAGATATTCTTGAATAACTTTTTTTGTGAAGGTCGGAGAGACTTGCAAGTAGGCTCTACCCCCACTAAATAGGGTAGCGCGCATCGATCGGTACCATCCTTGAGCTTCTCCGACTTTCGGAAGGGTTAGGGTTAGGGTTAGGGATGAAAGCACATAGGAGAAAGAGATATTCTTGAATAACTTTTTTTGTGAAGGTCGGAGAGACTTGCAAGTAGGCTCTACCCCCACTAAATAGGGTAGCGCGCATCGATCGGTACCATCCTTGAGCTTCTCCGACTTTCGGAAGGGTTAGGGTTAGGGTTAGGGATGAAAGCACATAGGAGAAAGAGATATTCTTGAATAACTTTTTTTGTGAAGGTCGGAGAGACTTGAAAAGTGGTTGCATCTGGACTAATTTGGGTCCTGCGGATCGATTGGTACCATCCCCGAGCTTGTACGACCTTCGGAAGAGGTCGACCGACGAAATTCCCCCAAATCTGAGGAGATATTCTTGAATTACTTTTTTTGTGAAGGTCGGAGAGACTTGCAAGTAGGCTCTACCCCCACTAAATGGGGTAGCGCACATCGATCGGTACCATCCTTGAGCTTCTCCGACTTTCGGAAGGGTTAGGGTTAGGGATGAAAGCACATAGGAGAAAGAGATATTCTTGAATAACTTTTTTTGTGAAGGTCGGAGAGACTTGCAAGTAGGCTCTACCCCCACTAAATGGGGTAGCGCGCATCGATCGGTACCATCCTTGAGCTTCTCCGACTTTCGGAAGGGTTAGGGTTAGGGTTAGGGATGAAAGCACATAGGAGAAAGAGATATTCTTGAATAACTTTTTTTGTGAAGGTCGGAAAGACTTGCAAGTAGGCTCTACCCCCACTAAATAGGGTAGCGCGCATCGATCGGTACCATCCTTGAGCTTCTCCGACTTTCGGAAGGGTTAGGGTTAGGGTTAGGGATGAAAGCACATAGGAGAAAGAGATATTCTTGAATAACTTTTTTTGTGAAGGTCGGAAAGACTTGCAAGTAGGCTCTACCCCCACTAAATGGGGTAGCGCGCATCGATCGGTACCATCCTTGAGCTTCTCCGACTTTCGGAAGGGTTAGGGTTAGGGTTAGGGATGAAAGCACATAGGAGAAAGAGATATTCTTGAATAACTTTTTTTGTGAAGGTCGGAGAGACTTGCAAGTAGGCTCTACCCCCACTAAATGGGGTAGCGCGCATCGATCGGTACCATCCTTGAGCTTCTCCGACTTTCGGAAGGGTTAGGGTTAGGGTTAGGGATGAAAGCACATAGGAGAAAGAGATATTCTTGAATAACTTTTTTTGTGAAGGTCGGAGAGACTTGCAAGTAGGCTCTACCCCCACTAAATGGGGTAGCGCGCATCGATCGGTACTATCCTTGAGCTTCTCCGACTTTCGGAAGGGTTAGGGTTAGGGTTAGGGATGAAAGCACATAGGAGAAAGAGATATTCTTGAATAACTTTTTTTGTGAAGGTCGGAGAGACTTGCAAGTAGGCTCTACCCCCACTAAATGGGGTAGCGCGCATCGATCGGTACCATCCTTGAGCTTCTCCGACTTTCGGAAGGGTTAGGGTTAGGGTTAGGGATGAAAGCACATAGGAGAAAGAGATATTCTTGAATAACTTTTTTTGTGAAGGTCGGAGAGACTTGGAAAGTGGTTGCATCTGGACTAATTTGGGTCCTGCGGATCGATTGGTACCATCCCCGAGCTTGTACGACCTTCGGAAGAGGTCGACCGACGAAATTCCCCCAAATCTGAGGAGATATTCTTGAATAACTTTTTTTGTGAAGGTCGGAGAGACTTGCAAGTAGGCTCTACCCCCACTAAATGGGGTAGCGCGCATCGATCGGTACCATCCTTGAGCTTCTCCGACTTTCGGAAGGGTTAGGGTTAGGGTTAGGGATGAAAGCACATAGGAGAAAGAGATATTCTTGAATAACTTTTTTTGTGAAGGTCGGAGAGACTTGCAAGTAGGCTCTACCCCCACTAAATAGGGTAGCGCGCATCGATCGGTACCATCCTTGAGCTTCTCCGACTTTCGGAAGGGTTAGGGTTAGGGTTAGGGATGAAAGCACATAGGAGAAAGAGATATTCTTGAATAACTTTTTTTGTGAAGGTCGGAGAGACTTGGAAAGTGGTTGCATCTGGACTAATTTGGGTCCTGCGGATCGATTGGTACCATCCCCGAGCTTGTACGACCTTCGGAAGAGGTCGACCGACGAAATTCCCCCAAATCTGAGGAGATATTCTTGAATAACTTTTTTTGTGAAGGTCGGAGAGACTTGCAAGTAGGCTCTACCACCACTAAATGGGGTAGCGCACATCGATCGGTACCATCCTTGAGCTTCTCCGACTTTCGGAAGGGTTAGGGTTAGGGTTAGGGATGAAAGCACATAGGAGAAAGAGATATTCTTGAATAACTTTTTTTGTGAAGGTCGGAGAGACTTGCAAGTAGGCTCTACCCCCACTAAATGGGGTAGCGCGCATCGATCGGTACCATCCTTGAGCTTCTCCGACTTTCGGAAGGGTTAGGGTTAGGGTTAGGGATGAAAGCACATAGGAGAAAGAGATATTCTTGAATAACTTTTTTTGTGAAGGTCGGAAAGACTTGCAAGTAGGCTCTACCCCCACTAAATAGGGTAGCGCGCATCGATCGGTACCATCCTTGAGCTTCTCCGACTTTCGGAAGGGTTAGGGTTAGGGTTAGGGATGAAAGCACATAGGAGAAAGAGATATTCTTGAATAACTTTTTTTGTGAAGGTCGGAGAGACTTGCAAGTAGGCTCTACCCCCACTAAATGGGGTAGCGCGCATCGATCGGTACCATCCTTGAGCTTCTCCGACTTTCGGAAGGGTTAGGGTTAGGGTTAGGGATGAAAGCACATAGGAGAAAGAGATATTCTTGAATAACTTTTTTTGTGAAGGTCGGAGAGACTTGCAAGTAGGCTCTACCCCCACTAAATGGGGTAGCGCGCATCGATCGGTACCATCCTTGAGCTTCTCCGACTTTCGGAAGGGTTAGGGTTAGGGTTAGGGATGAAAGCACATAGGAGAAAGAGATATTCTTGAATAACTTTTTTTGTGAAGGTCGGAGAGACTTGCAAGTAGGCTCTACCCCCACTAAATGGGGTAGCGCGCATCGATCAGTACCATCCTTGAGCTTCTCCGACTTTCGGAAGGGTTAGGGTTAGGGATGAAAGCACATAGGAGAAAGAGATATTCTTGAATAACTTTTTTTGTGAAGGTCGGAGAGACTTGCAAGTAGGCTCTACCCCCACTAAATGGGGTAGCGCGCATCGATCGGTACCATCCTTGAGCTTCTCCGACTTTCGGAAGGGTTAGGGTTAGGGTTAGGGATGAAAGCACATAGGAGAAAGAGATATTCTTGAATAACTTTTTTTGTGAAGGTCGGAGAGACTTGGAAAGTGGTTGCATCTGGACTAATTTGGGTCCTGCGGATCGATTGGTACCATCCCCGAGCTTGTACGACCTTCGAAAGAGGTCGACCGACGAAATTCCCCCAAATCTGAGGAGATATTCTTGAATAACTTTTTTTGTGAAGGTCGGAGAGACTTGCAAGTAGGCTCTACCCCCACTAAATGGGGTAGCGCGCATCGATCGGTACCATCCTTGAGCTTCTCCGACTTTCGGAAGGGTTAGGGTTAGGGTTAGGGATGAAAGCACATAGGAGAAAGAGATATTCTTGAATAACTTTTTTTGTGAAGGTCGGAGAGACTTGCAAGTAGGCTCTACCCCCACTAAATGGGGTAGCGCGCATCGATCAGTACCATCCTTGAGCTTCTCCGACTTTCGGAAGGGTTAGGGTTAGGGATGAAAGCACATAGGAGAAAGAGATATTCTTGAATAACTTTTTTTGTGAAGGTCGGAGAGACTTGCAAGTAGGCTCTACCCCCACTAAATGGGGTTGCGCGCATCGATCGGTACCATCCTTGAGCTTCTCCGACTTTCGGAAGGGTTAGGGTTAGGGTTAGGGATGAAAGCACATAGGAGAAAGAGATATTCTTGAATAACTTTTTTTGTGAAGGTCGGAGAGACTTGCAAGTAGGCTCTACCCCCACTAAATGGGGTAGCGCGCATCGATCGGTACCATCCTTGAGCTTCTCCGACTTTCGGAAGGGTTAGGGTTAGGGTTAGGGATGAAAGCACATAGGAGAAAGAGATATTCTTGAATAACTTTTTTTGTGAAGGTCGGAGAGACTTGGAAAGTGGTTGCATCTGGACTAATTTGGGTCCTGCGGATCGATTGGTACCATCCCCGAGCTTGTACGACCTTCGGAAGAGGTCGACCGACGAAATTCCCCCAAATCTGAGGAGATATTCTTGAATAACTTTTTTTGTGAAGGTCGGAGAGACTTGCAAGTAGGCTCTACCCCCACTAAATGGGGTTGCGCGCATCGATCGGTACCATCCTTGAGCTTCTCCGACTTTCGGAAGGGTTAGGGTTAGGGTTAGGGATGAAAGCACATAGGAGAAAGAGATATTCTTGAATAACTTTTTTTGTGAAGGTCGGAGAGACTTGCAAGTAGGCTCTACCCCCACTAAATGGGGTAGCGCGCATCGATCGGTACCATCCTTGAGCTTCTCCGACTTTCGGAAGAGTTAGGGTTAGGGTTAGGGATGAAAGCACATAGGAGAAAGAGATATTCTTGAATAACTTTTTTTGTGAAGGTCGGAGAGACTTGGAAAGTGGTTGCATCTGGACTAATTTGGGTCCTGCGGATCGATTGGTACCATCCCCGAGCTTGTACGACCTTTGGAAGAGGTCGACCGACGAAATTCCCCCAAATCTGAGGAGATATTCTTGAATTACTTTTTTTGTGAAGGTCGGAGAGACTTGCAAGTAGGCTCTACCCCCACTAAATTGGGTTGCGCGCATCGATCGGTACCATCCTTGAGCTTCTCCGACTTTCGGAAGGGTTAGGGTTAGGGTTAGGGATGAAAGCACATAGGAGAAAGAGATATTCTTGAATAACTTTTTTTGTGAAGGTCGGAGAGACTTGCAAGTAGGCTCTACCCCCACTAAATGGGGTAGCGCGCATCGATCGGTACCATCCTTGAGCTTCTCCGACTTTCGGAAGGGTTAGGGTTAGGGTTAGGGATGAAAGCACATAGGAGAAAGAGATATTCTTGAATAACTTTTTTTGTGAAGGTCGGAGAGACTTGCAAGTAGGCTCTACCCCCACTAAATGGGGTAGCGCGCATCGATCGGTACCATCCTTGAGCTTCTCCGACTTTCGGAAGGGTTAGGGTTAGGGTTAGGGATGAAAGCACATAGGAGAAAGAGATATTCTTGAATAACTTTTTTTGTGAAGGTCGGAGAGACTTGCAAGTAGGCTCTACCCCCACTAAATGGGGTAGCGCGCATCGATCGGTACCATCCTTGAGCTTTTCCGACTTTCGGAAGGGTTAGGGTTAGGGTTAGGGATGAAAGCACATAGGAGAAAGAGATATTCTTGAATAACTTTTTTTGTGAAGGTCGGAGAGACTTGGAAAGTGGTTGCATCTGGACTAATTTGGGTCCTGCGAATCGATTGGTACCATCCCCGAGCTTGGACGACCTTCGGAAGAGGTCGACCGACGAAATTCCCCCAAATCTGAGGAGATATTCTTGAATAACTTTTTTTGTGAAGGTCGGAGAGACTTGCAAGTAGGCTCTACCCCCACTAAATGGGGTAGCGCGCATCGATCGGTACCATCCTTGAGCTTCTCCGACTTTCGGAAGGGTTAGGGTTAGGGTTAGGGATGAAAGCACATAGGAGAAAGAGATATTCTTGAATAACTTTTTTTTGTGAAGGTCGGAGAGACTTGCAAGTAGGCTCTACCCCCACTAAATGGGGTAGCGCGCATCGATCGGTACCATCCTTGAGCTTCTCCGACTTTTGGAAGGGTTAGGGTTAGGGTTAGGGATAAAAGCACATAGGAGAAAGAGATATTCTTGAATAACTTTTTTTGTGAAGGTCGGAGAGACTTGGAAAGTGGTTGCATCTGGACTAATTTGGGTCCTGCGGATCGATTGGTACCATCCCCGAGCTTGTACGACCTTCGGAAGAGGTCGACCGACGAAATTCCCCCAAATCTGAGGAGATATTCTTGAATTACTTTTTTTGTGAAGGTCGGAGAGACTTGCAAGTAGGCTCTACCCCCACTAAATGGGGTTGCGCGCATCGATCGGTACCATCCTTGAGCTTCTCCGACTTTCGGAAGGGTTAGGGTTAGGGTTAGGGATGAAAGCACATAGGAGAAAGAGATATTCTTGAATAACTTTTTTTGTGAAGGTCGGAGAGACTTGCAAGTAGGCTCTACCCCCACTAAATGGGGTAGCGCGCATCGATCGGTACCATCCTTGAGCTTCTCCGACTTTCGGAAGGGTTAGGGTTAGGGTTAGGGATGAAAGCACATAGGAGAAAGAGATATTCTTGAATAACTTTTTTTGTGAAGGTCGGAGAGACTTGCAAGTAGGCTCTACCCCCACTAAATGGGGTAGCGCGCATCGATCGGTACCATCCTTGAGCTTCTCCGACTTTCGGAAGGGTTAGGGTTAGGGTTAGGGATGAAAGCACATAGGAGAAAGAGATATTCTTGAATAACTTTTTTTGTGAAGGTTGGAGAGACTTGCAAGTAGGCTCTACCCCCACTAAATGGGGTAGCGCGCATCGATCGGTACCATCCTTGAGCTTCTCCGACTTTCGGAAGGGTTAGGGTTAGGGTTAGGGATGAAAGCACATAGGAGAAAGAGATATTCTTGAATAACTTTTTTTGTGAAGGTCGGAGAGACTTGTAAAGTGGTTGCATCTGGACTAATTTGGGTCCTGCGGATCGATTGGTACCATCCCCGAGCTTGTACGACCTTTGGAAGAGGTCGACCGACGAAATTCCCCCAAATCTGAGGAGATATTCTTGAATAACTTTTTTTGTGAAGGTCGGAGAGACTTGCAAGTAGGCTCTACCCCCACTAAATGGGGTAGCGCGCATCGATCGGTACCATCCTTGAGCTTCTCCGACTTTCGGAAGGGTTAGGGTTAGGGTTAGGGATGAAAGCACATAGGAGAAAGAGATATTCTTGAATAACTTTTTTTGTGAAGGTCGGAGAGACTTGCAAGTAGGCTCTACCCCCACTAAATAGGGTAGCGCGCATCGATCGGTACCATCCTTGAGCTTCTCCGACTTTCGGAAGGGTTAGGGTTAGGGTTAGGGATGAAAGCACATAGGAGAAAGAGATATTCTTGAATAACTTTTTTTGTGAAGGTCGGAGAGACTTGGAAAGTGGTTGCATCTGGACTAATTTGGGTCCTGCGGATCGATTGGTACCATCCCTGAGCTTGTACGACCTTCGGAAGAGGTCGACCGACGAAATTCCCCCAAATCTGAGGAGATATTCTTGAATAACTTTTTTTGTGAAGGTCGGAGAGACTTGCAAGTAGGCTCTACCCCCACTAAATGGGGTAGCGCACATCGATCGGTACCATCCTTGAGCTTCTCCGACTTTCGGAAGGGTTAGGGTTAGGGTTAGGGATGAAAGCACATAGGAGAAAGAGATATTCTTGAATAACTTTTTTTGTGAAGGTCGGAGAGACTTGCAAGTAGGCTCTACCCCCACTAAATGGGGTAGCGCGCATCGATCGGTACCATCCTTGAGCTTCTCCGACTTTCGGAAGGGTTAGGGTTAGGGTTAGGGATGAAAGCACATAGGAGAAAGAGATATTCTTGAATAACTTTTTTTGTGAAGGTCGGAAAGACTTGCAAGTAGGCTCTACTCCCACTAAATAGGGTAGCGCGCATCGATCGGTACCATCCTTGAGCTTCTCCGACTTTCGGAAGGGTTAGGGTTAGGGTTAGGGATGAAAGCACATAGGAGAAAGAGATATTCTTGAATAACTTTTTTTGTGAAGGTCGGAGAGACTTGCAAGTAGGCTCTACCCCCACTAAATGGGGTAGCGCGCATCGATCGGTACCATCCTTGAGCTTCTCCGACTTTCGGAAGGGTTAGGGTTAGGGTTAGGGATGAAAGCACATAGGAGAAAGAGATATTCTTGAATAACTTTTTTTGTGAAGGTCGGAGAGACTTGCAAGTAGGCTCTACCCCCACTAAATGGGGTAGCGCGCATCGATCGGTACCATCCTTGAGCTTCTCCGACTTTCGGAAGGGTTAGGGTTAGGGTTAGGGATGAAAGCACATAGGAGAAAGAGATATTCTTGAATAACTTTTTTTGTGAAGGTCGGAGAGACTTGCAAGTAGGCTCTACCCCCACTAAATGGGGTAGCGCGCATCGATCGGTACCATCCTTGAGCTTCTCCGACTTTCGGAAGGGTTAGGGTTAGGGTTAGGGATGAAAGCACATAGGAGAAAGAGATATTCTTGAATAACTTTTTTTGTGAAGGTCGGAGAGACTTGCAAGTAGGCTCTACCCCCACTAAATGGGGTAGCGCGCATCGATCGGTACCATCCTTGAGCTTCTCCGACTTTCGGAAGGGTTAGGGTTAGGGTTAGGGATGAAAGCACATAGGAGAAAGAGATATTCTTGAATAACTTTTTTTGTGAAGGTCGGAGAGACTTGGAAAGTGGTTGCATCTGGACTAATTTGGGTCCTGCGGATCGATTGGTACCATCCCCGAGCTTGTACGACCTTCGAAAGAGGTCGACCGACGAAATTCCCCCAAATCTGAGGAGATATTCTTGAATAACTTTTTTTGTGAAGGTCGGAGAGACTTGCAAGTAGGCTCTACCCCCACTAAATGGGGTAGCGCGCATCGATCGGTACCATCCTTGAGCTTCTCCGACTTTCGGAAGGGTTAGGGTTAGGGTTAGGGATGAAAGCACATAGGAGAAAGAGATATTCTTGAATAACTTTTTTTGTGAAGGTCGGAGAGACTTGCAAGTAGGCTCTACCCCCACTAAATGGGGTAGCGCGCATCGATCGGTACCATCCTTGAGCTTCTCCGACTTTCGGAAGGGTTAGGGTTAGGGTTAGGGATGAAAGCACATAGGAGAAAGAGATATTCTTGAATAACTTTTTTTGTGAAGGTCGGAGAGACTTGCAAGTAGGCTCTACCCCCACTAAATAGGGTAGCGCGCATCGATCGGTACCATCTTTGAGCTTCTCCGACTTTCGGAAGGGTTAGGGTTAGGGTTAGGGATGAAAGCACATAGGAGAAAGAGATATTCTTGAATAACTTTTTTTGTGAAGGTCGGAGAGACTTGGAAAGCGGTTGCATCTGGACTAATTTGGGTCCTGCGGATCGATTGGTACCATCCCCGAGCTTGTACGACCTTCGGAAGAGGTCGACCGACGAAATTCCCCCAAATCTGAGGAGATATTCTTGAATAACTTTTTTTGTGAAGGTCGGAGAGACTTGCAAGTAGGCTCTACCCCCACTAAATGGGGTAGCGCACATCGATCGGTACCATCCTTGAGCTTCTCCGACTTTCGGAAGGGTTAGGGTTAGGGTTAGGGATGAAAGCACATAGGAGAAAGAGATATTCTTGAATAACTTTTTTTGTGAAGGTCGGAGAGACTTGCAAGTAGGCTCTACCCCCACTAAATGGGGTAGCGCGCATCGATCGGTACCATCCTTGAGCTTCTCCGACTTTCGGAAGGGTTAGGGTTAGGGTTAGGGATGAAAGCACATAGGAGAAAGAGATATTCTTGAATAACTTTTTTTGTGAAGGTCGGAAAGACTTGCAAGTAGGCTCTACCCCCACTAAATAGGGTAGCGCGCATCGATCGGTACCATCCTTGAGCTTCTCCGACTTTCGGAAGGGTTAGGGTTAGGGTTAGGGATGAAAGCACATAGGAGAAAGAGATATTCTTGAATAACTTTTTTTGTGAAGGTCGGAGAGACTTGGAAAGTGGTTGCATCTGGACTAATTTGGGTCCTGCGGATCGATTGGTACCATCCCGGAGCTTGTACGACCTTCGGAAGAGGTCGACCGACGAAATTCCCCCAAATCTGAGGAGATATTCTTGAATAACTTTTTTTGTGAAGGTCGGAGAGACTTGCAAGTAGGCTCTACCCCCACTAAATGGGGTAGCGCACATCGATCGGTACCATCCTTGAGCTTCTCCGACTTTCGGAAGGGTTAGGGTTAGGGTTAGGGATGAAAGCACATAGGAGAAAGAGATATTCTTGAATAACTTTTTTTGTGAAGGTCGGAGAGACTTGCAAGTAGGCTCTACCCCCACTAAATGGGGTAGCGCGCATCGATCGGTACCATCCTTGAGCTTCTCCGACTTTTGGAAGGGTTAGGGTTAGGGTTAGGGATGAAAGCACATAGGAGAAAGAGATATTCTTGAATAACTTTTTTTGTGAAGGTCGGAGAGACTTGCAAGTAGGCTCTACCCCCACTAAATGGGGTAGCGCGCATCGATCGGTACCATCCTTGAGCTTCTCCGACTTTCGGAAGGGTTAGGGTTAGGGTTAGGGATGAAAGCACATAGGAGAAAGAGATATTCTTGAATAACTTTTTTTGTGAAGGTCGGAGAGACTTGCAAGTAGGCTCTACCCCCACTAAATGGGGTAGCGCGCATCGATCGGTACCATCCTTGAGCTTCTCCGACTTTCGGAAGGGTTAGGGTTAGGGTTAGGGATGAAAGCACATAGGAGAAAGAGATATTCTTGAATAACTTTTTTTGTGAAGGTCGGAGAGACTTGCAAGTAGGCTCTACCCCCACTAAATGGGGTAGCGCATCGATCGGTACCATCCTTGAGCTTCTCCGACTTTCGGAAGGGTTAGGGTTAGGGTTAGGGATGAAAGCACATAGGAGAAAGAGATATTCTTGAATAACTTTTTTTGTGAAGGTCGGAGAGACTTGGAAAGTGGTTGCATCTGGACTAATTTGGGTCCTGCGGATCGATTGGTACCATCCCCGAGCTTGTACGACCTTCGGAAGAGGTCGACCGACGAAATTCCCCCAAATCTGAGGAGATATTCTTGAATAACTTTTTTTGTGAAGGTCGGAGAGACTTGCAAGTAGGCTCTACCCCCACTAAATGGGGTAGCGCACATCGATCGGTACCATCCTTGAGCTTCTCCGACTTTCGGAAGGGTTAGGGTTAGGGTTAGGGATGAAAGCACATAGGAGAAAGAGATATTCTTGAATAACTTTTTTTGTGAAGGTCTGAGAGACTTGCAAGTAGGCTCTACCCCCACTAAATGGGGTAGCGCGCATCGATCGGTACCATCCTTGAGCTTCTCCGACTTTCGGAAGGGTTAGGGTTAGGGTTAGGGATGAAAGCACATAGGAGAAAGAGATATTCTTGAATAACTTTTTTTGTGAAGGTCGGAGAGACTTGGAAAGTGGTTGCATCTGGACTAATTTGGGTCCTGCGGATCGATTGGTACCATCCCCGAGCTTGTACGACCTTCGGAAGAGGTCGACCGACGAAATTCCCCCAAATCTGAGGAGATATTCTTGAATAACTTTTTTTGTGAAGGTCGGAGAGACTTGCAAGTAGGCTCTACCCCCACTAAATGGGGTTGCGCGCATCGATCGGTACCATCCTTGAGCTTCTCCGACTTTCGGAAGGGTTAGGGTTAGGGTTAGGGATGAAAGCACATAGGAGAAAGAGATATTCTTGAATAACTTTTTTTGTGAAGGTCGGAGAGACTTGAAAGTAGGCTCTACCCCCACTAAATGGGGTAGCGCGCATCGATCGGTACCATCCTTGAGCTTCTCCGACTTTCGGAAGGGTTAGGGTTAGGGTTAGGGATGAAAGCACATAGGAGAAAGAGATATTCTTGAATAACTTTTTTTGTGAAGGTCGGAGAGACTTGGAAAGTGGTTGCATCTGGACTAATTTGGGTCCTGCGGATCGATTGGTACCATCCCCGAGCTTGTACGACCTTCGGAAGAGGTCGACCGACGAAATTCCCCCAAATCTGAGGAGATATTCTTGAATAACTTTTTTTGTGAAGGTCGGAGAGACTTGCAAGTAGGCTTTACCCCCACTAAATGGGGTTGCGCGCATCGATCGGTACCATCCTTGAGCTTCTCCGACTTTCGGAAGGGTTAGGGTTAGGGTTAGGGATGAAAGCACATAGGAGAAAGAGATATTCTTGAATAACTTTTTTTGTGAAGGTCGGAGAGACTTGCAAGTAGGCTCTACCCCCACTAAATGGGGTAGCGCGCATCGATCTGTACCATCCTTGAGCTTCTCCGACTTTCGGAAGGGTTAGGGTTAGGGTTAGGGATGAAAGCACATAGGAGAAAGAGATATTCTTGAATAACTTTTTTTGTGAAGGTCGGAGAGACTTGCAAGTAGGCTCTACCCCCACTAAATGGGGTAGCGCGCATCGATCGGTACCATCCTTGAGCTTCTCCGACTTTCGGAAGGGTTAGGGTTAGGGTTAGGGATGAAAGCACATAGGAGAAAGAGATATTCTTGAATAACTTTTTTTGTGAAGGTCGGAGAGACTTGCAAGTAGGCTCTACCCCCACTAAATGGGGTAGCGCGCATCGATCGGTACCATCCTTGAGCTTCTCCGACTTTCGGAAGGGTTAGGGTTAGGGATGAAAGCACATAGGAGAAAGAGATATTCTTGAATAACTTTTTTTGTGAAGGTCGGAGAGACTTGAAAAGTGGTTGCATCTGGACTAATTTGGGTCCTGCGGATCGATTGGTACCATCCCCGAGCTTGTACGACCTTCGGAAGAGGTCGACCGACGAAATTCCCCCAAATCTGAGGAGATATTCTTGAATAACTTTTTTTGTGAAGGTCGGAGAGACTTGCAAGTAGGCTCTACCCCCACTAAATGGGGTAGCGCACATCGATCGGTACCATCCTTGAGCTTCTCCGACTTTCGGAAGGGTTAGGGTTAGGGTTAGGGATGAAAGCACATAGGAGAAAGAGATATTCTTGAATAACTTTTTTTGTGAAGGTCGGAGAGACTTGCAAGTAGGCTCTACCCCCACTAAATGGGGAAGCGCGCATCGATCGGTACCATCCTTGAGCTTCTCCGACTTTCGGAAGGGTTAGGGTTAGGGTTAGGGATGAAAGCACATAGGAGAAAGAGATATTCTTGAATAACTTTTTTTGTGAAGGTCGGAGAGACTTGGAAAGTGGTTGCATCTGGACTAATTTGGGTCCTGCGGATCGATTGGTACCATCCCCGAGCTTGTACGACCTTCGGAAGAGGTCGACCGACGAAATTCCCCCAAATCTGAGGAGATATTCTTGAATAACTTTTTTTGTGAAGGTCGGAGAGACTTGCAAGTAGGCTCTACCCCCACTAAATGGGGTTGCGCGCATCGATCGGTACCATCCTTGAGCTTCTCCGACTTTCGGAAGGGTTAGGGTTAGGGTTAGGGATGAAAGCACATAGGAGAAAGAGATATTCTTGAATAACTTTTTTTGTGAAGGTCGGAGAGACTTGCAAGTAGGCTCTACCCCCACTAAATGGGGTAGCGCGCATCGATCGGTACCATCCTTGAGCTTCTCCGACTTTCGGAAGGGTTAGGGTTAGGGTTAGGGATGAAAGCACATAGGAGAAAGAGATATTCTTGAATAACTTTTTTTGTGAAGGTCGGAGAGACTTGGAAAGTGGTTGCATCTGGACTAATTTGGGTCCTGCAGATCGATTGGTACCATCCCCGAGCTTGTACGACCTTCGGAAGAGGTCGACCGACGAAATTCCCCCAAATCTGAGGAGATATTCTTGAATAACTTTTTTTGTGAAGGTCGGAGAGACTTGCAAGTAGGCTCTACCCCCACTAAATGGGGTTGCGCGCATCGATCGGTACCATCCTTGAGCTTCTCCGACTTTCGGAAGGGTTAGGGTTAGGGTTAGGGATGAAAGCACATAGGAGAAAGAGATATTCTTGAATAACTTTTTTTGTGAAGGTCGGAGAGACTTGCAAGTAGGCTCTACCCCCACTAAATGGGGTAGCGCACATCGATCGGTACCATCCTTGAGCTTCTCCGACTTTCGGAAGGGTTAGGGTTAGGGTTAGGGATGAAAGCACATAGGAGAAAGAGATATTCTTGAATAACTTTTTTTGTGAAGGTCGGAGAGACTTGGAAAGTGGTTGCATCTGGACTAATTTGGGTCCTGCGGATCGATTGGTACCATCCCCGAGCTTGTACGACCTTCGGAAGAGGTCGACCGACGAAATTCCCCCAAATCTGAGGAGATATTCTTGAATAACTTTTTTTGTGAAGGTCGGAGAGACTTGCAAGTAGGCTCTACCCCCACTAAATGGGGTTGCGCGCATCGATCGGTACCATCCTTGAGCTTCTCCGACTTTCGGAAGGGTTAGGGTTAGGGTTAGGGATGAAAGCACATAGGAGAAAGAGATATTCTTGAATAACTTTTTTTGTGAAGGTCGGAGAGACTTGGAAAGTGGTTGCATCTGGACTAATTTGGGTCCTGCAGATCGATTGGTACCATCCCCGAGCTTGTACGACCTTCGGAAGAGGTCGACCGACGAAATTCCCCCAAATCTGAGGAGATATTCTTGAATAACTTTTTTTGTGAAGGTCGGAGAGACTTGCAAGTAGGCTCTACCCCCACTAAATGGGGTTGCGCGCATCGATCGGTACCATCCTTGAGCTTCTCCGACTTTCGGAAGGGTTAGGGTTAGGGTTAGGGATGAAAGCACATAGGAGAAAGAGATATTCTTGAATAACTTTTTTTGTGAAGGTCGGAGAGACTTGCAAGTAGGCTCTACCCCCACTAAATGGGGTAGCGCGCATCGATCGGTACCATCCTTGAGCTTCTCCGACTTTCGGAAGGGTTAGGGTTAGGGTTAGGGATGAAAGCACATAGGAGAAAGAGATATTCTTGAATAACTTTTTTTGTGAAGGTCGGAGAGACTTGGAAAGTGGTTGCATCTGGACTAATTTGGGTCCTGCGGATCGATTGGTACCATCCCCGAGCTTGTACGACCTTCGGAAGAGGTCGACCGACGAAATTCCCCCAAATCTGAGGAGATATTCTTGAATAACTTTTTTTGTGAAGGTCGGAGAGACTTGCAAGTAGGCTCTACCCCCACTAAATGGGGTTGCGCGCATCGATCGGTACCATCCTTGAGCTTCTCCGACTTTCGGAAGGGTTAGGGTTAGGGTTAGGGATGAAAGCACATAGGAGAAAGAGATATTCTTGAATAACTTTTTTTGTGAAGGTCGGAGAGACTTGCAAGTAGGCTCTACCCCCACTAAATGGGGTAGCGCGCATCGATCGGTACCATCCTTGAGCTTCTCCGACTTTCGGAAGAGTTAGGGTTAGGGTTAGGGATGAAAGCACATAGGAGAAAGAGATATTCTTGAATAACTTTTTTTGTGAAGGTCGGAGAGACTTGGAAAGTGGTTGCATCTGGACTAATTTGGGTCCTGCGGATCGATTGGTACCATCCCCGAGCTTGTACGACCTTCGGAAGAGGTCGACCGACGAAATTCCCCCAAATCTGAGGAGATATTCTTGAATTACTTTTTTTGTGAAGGTCGGAGAGACTTGCAAGTAGGCTCTACCCCCACTAAATGGGGTTGCGCGCATCGATCGGTACCATCCTTGAGCTTCTCCGACTTTCGGAAGGGTTAGGGTTAGGGTTAGGGATGAAAGCACATAGGAGAAAGAGATATTCTTGAATAACTTTTTTTGTGAAGGTCGGAGAGACTTGCAAGTAGGCTCTACCCCCACTAAATGGGGTAGCGCGCATCGATCGGTACCATCCTTGAGCTTCTCCGACTTTCGGAAGGGTTAGGGTTAGGGTTAGGGATGAAAGCACATAGGAGAAAGAGATATTCTTGAATAACTTTTTTTGTGAAGGTCGGAGAGACTTGCAAGTAGGCTCTACCCCCACTAAATGGGGTAGCGCGCATCGATCGGTACCATCCTTGAGCTTCTCCGACTTTCGGAAGGGTTAGGGTTAGGGTTAGGGATGAAAGCACATAGGAGAAAGAGATATTCTTGAATAACTTTTTTTGTGAAGGTCGGAGAGACTTGCAAGTAGGCTCTACCCCCACTAAATGGGGTAGCGCGCATCGATCGGTACCATCCTTGAGCTTCTCCGACTTTCGGAAGGGTTAGGGTTAGGGTTAGGGATGAAAGCACATAGGAGAAAGAGATATTCTTGAATAACTTTTTTTGTGAAGGTCGGAGAGACTTGGAAAGTGGTTGCATCTGGACTAATTTGGGTCCTGCGAATCGATTGGTACCATCCCCGAGCTTGTACGACCTTCGGAAGAGGTCGACCGACGAAATTCCCCCAAATCTGAGGAGATATTCTTGAATAACTTTTTTTGTGAAGGTCGGAGAGACTTGCAAGTAGGCTCTACCCCCACTAAATGGGGTAGCGCGCATCGATCGGTACCATCCTTGAGCTTCTCCGACTTTCGGAAGGGTTAGGGTTAGGGTTAGGGATGAAAGCACATAGGAGAAAGAGATATTCTTGAATAACTTTTTTTGTGAAGGTCGGAGAGACTTGCAAGTAGGCTCTACCCCCACTAAATAGGGTAGCGCGCATCGATCGGTACCATCCTTGAGCTTCTCCGACTTTCGGAAGGGTTAGGGTTAGGGTTAGGGATGAAAGCACATAGGAGAAAGAGATATTCTTGAATAACTTTTTTTGTGAAGGTCGGAGAGACTTGAAAAGTGGTTGCATCTGGACTAATTTGGGTCCTGCGGATCGATTGGTACCATCCCCGAGCTTGTACGACCTTCGGAAGAGGTCGACCGACGAAATTCCCCCAAATCTGAGGAGATATTCTTGAATTACTTTTTTTGTGAAGGTCGGAGAGACTTGCAAGTAGGCTCTACCCCCACTAAATGGGGTAGCGCACATCGATCGGTACCATCCTTGAGCTTCTCCGACTTTCGGAAGGGTTAGGGTTAGGGATGAAAGCACATAGGAGAAAGAGATATTCTTGAATAACTTTTTTTGTGAAGGTCGGAGAGACTTGCAAGTAGGCTCTACCCCCACTAAATGGGGTAGCGCGCATCGATCGGTACCATCCTTGAGCTTCTCCGACTTTCGGAAGGGTTAGGGTTAGGGTTAGGGATGAAAGCACATAGGAGAAAGAGATATTCTTGAATAACTTTTTTTGTGAAGGTCGGAAAGACTTGCAAGTAGGCTCTACCCCCACTAAATAGGGTAGCGCGCATCGATCGGTACCATCCTTGAGCTTCTCCGACTTTCGGAAGGGTTAGGGTTAGGGTTAGGGATGAAAGCACATAGGAGAAAGAGATATTCTTGAATAACTTTTTTTGTGAAGGTCGGAAAGACTTGCAAGTAGGCTCTACCCCCACTAAATGGGGTAGCGCGCATCGATCGGTACCATCCTTGAGCTTCTCCGACTTTCGGAAGGGTTAGGGTTAGGGTTAGGGATGAAAGCACATAGGAGAAAGAGATATTCTTGAATAACTTTTTTTGTGAAGGTCGGAGAGACTTGCAAGTAGGCTCTACCCCCACTAAATGGGGTAGCGCGCATCGATCGGTACCATCCTTGAGCTTCTCCGACTTTCGGAAGGGTTAGGGTTAGGGTTAGGGATGAAAGCACATAGGAGAAAGAGATATTCTTGAATAACTTTTTTTGTGAAGGTCGGAGAGACTTGCAAGTAGGCTCTACCCCCACTAAATGGGGTAGCGCGCATCGATCGGTACTATCCTTGAGCTTCTCCGACTTTCGGAAGGGTTAGGGTTAGGGTTAGGGATGAAAGCACATAGGAGAAAGAGATATTCTTGAATAACTTTTTTTGTGAAGGTCGGAGAGACTTGCAAGTAGGCTCTACCCCCACTAAATGGGGTAGCGCGCATCGATCGGTACCATCCTTGAGCTTCTCCGACTTTCGGAAGGGTTAGGGTTAGGGTTAGGGATGAAAGCACATAGGAGAAAGAGATATTCTTGAATAACTTTTTTTGTGAAGGTCGGAGAGACTTGGAAAGTGGTTGCATCTGGACTAATTTGGGTCCTGCGGATCGATTGGTACCATCCCCGAGCTTGTACGACCTTCGGAAGAGGTCGACCGACGAAATTCCCCCAAATCTGAGGAGATATTCTTGAATAACTTTTTTTGTGAAGGTCGGAGAGACTTGCAAGTAGGCTCTACCCCCACTAAATGGGGTAGCGCGCATCGATCGGTACCATCCTTGAGCTTCTCCGACTTTCGGAAGGGTTAGGGTTAGGGTTAGGGATGAAAGCACATAGGAGAAAGAGATATTCTTGAATAACTTTTTTTGTGAAGGTCGGAGAGACTTGCAAGTAGGCTCTACCCCCACTAAATAGGGTAGCGCGCATCGATCGGTACCATCCTTGAGCTTCTCCGACTTTCGGAAGGGTTAGGGTTAGGGTTAGGGATGAAAGCACATAGGAGAAAGAGATATTCTTGAATAACTTTTTTTGTGAAGGTCGGAGAGACTTGGAAAGTGGTTGCATCTGGACTAATTTGGGTCCTGCGGATCGATTGGTACCATCCCCGAGCTTGTACGACCTTCGGAAGAGGTCGACCGACGAAATTCCCCCAAATCTGAGGAGATATTCTTGAATAACTTTTTTTGTGAAGGTCGGAGAGACTTGCAAGTAGGCTCTACCACCACTAAATGGGGTAGCGCACATCGATCGGTACCATCCTTGAGCTTCTCCGACTTTCGGAAGGGTTAGGGTTAGGGTTAGGGATGAAAGCACATAGGAGAAAGAGATATTCTTGAATAACTTTTTTTGTGAAGGTCGGAGAGACTTGCAAGTAGGCTCTACCCCCACTAAATGGGGTAGCGCGCATCGATCGGTACCATCCTTGAGCTTCTCCGACTTTCGGAAGGGTTAGGGTTAGGGTTAGGGATGAAAGCACATAGGAGAAAGAGATATTCTTGAATAACTTTTTTTGTGAAGGTCGGAAAGACTTGCAAGTAGGCTCTACCCCCACTAAATAGGGTAGCGCGCATCGATCGGTACCATCCTTGAGCTTCTCCGACTTTCGGAAGGGTTAGGGTTAGGGTTAGGGATGAAAGCACATAGGAGAAAGAGATATTCTTGAATAACTTTTTTTGTGAAGGTCGGAGAGACTTGCAAGTAGGCTCTACCCCCACTAAATGGGGTAGCGCGCATCGATCGGTACCATCCTTGAGCTTCTCCGACTTTCGGAAGGGTTAGGGTTAGGGTTAGGGATGAAAGCACATAGGAGAAAGAGATATTCTTGAATAACTTTTTTTGTGAAGGTCGGAGAGACTTGCAAGTAGGCTCTACCCCCACTAAATGGGGTAGCGCGCATCGATCGGTACCATCCTTGAGCTTCTCCGACTTTCGGAAGGGTTAGGGTTAGGGTTAGGGATGAAAGCACATAGGAGAAAGAGATATTCTTGAATAACTTTTTTTGTGAAGGTCGGAGAGACTTGCAAGTAGGCTCTACCCCCACTAAATGGGGTAGCGCGCATCGATCAGTACCATCCTTGAGCTTCTCCGACTTTCGGAAGGGTTAGGGTTAGGGATGAAAGCACATAGGAGAAAGAGATATTCTTGAATAACTTTTTTTGTGAAGGTCGGAGAGACTTGCAAGTAGGCTCTACCCCCACTAAATGGGGTAGCGCGCATCGATCGGTACCATCCTTGAGCTTCTCCGACTTTCGGAAGGGTTAGGGTTAGGGTTAGGGATGAAAGCACATAGGAGAAAGAGATATTCTTGAATAACTTTTTTTGTGAAGGTCGGAGAGACTTGGAAAGTGGTTGCATCTGGACTAATTTGGGTCCTGCGGATCGATTGGTACCATCCCCGAGCTTGTACGACCTTCGAAAGAGGTCGACCGACGAAATTCCCCCAAATCTGAGGAGATATTCTTGAATAACTTTTTTTGTGAAGGTCGGAGAGACTTGCAAGTAGGCTCTACCCCCACTAAATGGGGTAGCGCGCATCGATCGGTACCATCCTTGAGCTTCTCCGACTTTCGGAAGGGTTAGGGTTAGGGTTAGGGATGAAAGCACATAGGAGAAAGAGATATTCTTGAATAACTTTTTTTGTGAAGGTCGGAGAGACTTGCAAGTAGGCTCTACCCCCACTAAATGGGGTAGCGCGCATCGATCAGTACCATCCTTGAGCTTCTCCGACTTTCGGAAGGGTTAGGGTTAGGGATGAAAGCACATAGGAGAAAGAGATATTCTTGAATAACTTTTTTTGTGAAGGTCGGAGAGACTTGCAAGTAGGCTCTACCCCCACTAAATGGGGTTGCGCGCATCGATCGGTACCATCCTTGAGCTTCTCCGACTTTCGGAAGGGTTAGGGTTAGGGTTAGGGATGAAAGCACATAGGAGAAAGAGATATTCTTGAATAACTTTTTTTGTGAAGGTCGGAGAGACTTGCAAGTAGGCTCTACCCCCACTAAATGGGGTAGCGCGCATCGATCGGTACCATCCTTGAGCTTCTCCGACTTTCGGAAGGGTTAGGGTTAGGGTTAGGGATGAAAGCACATAGGAGAAAGAGATATTCTTGAATAACTTTTTTTGTGAAGGTCGGAGAGACTTGGAAAGTGGTTGCATCTGGACTAATTTGGGTCCTGCGGATCGATTGGTACCATCCCCGAGCTTGTACGACCTTCGGAAGAGGTCGACCGACGAAATTCCCCCAAATCTGAGGAGATATTCTTGAATAACTTTTTTTGTGAAGGTCGGAGAGACTTGCAAGTAGGCTCTACCCCCACTAAATGGGGTTGCGCGCATCGATCGGTACCATCCTTGAGCTTCTCCGACTTTCGGAAGGGTTAGGGTTAGGGTTAGGGATGAAAGCACATAGGAGAAAGAGATATTCTTGAATAACTTTTTTTGTGAAGGTCGGAGAGACTTGCAAGTAGGCTCTACCCCCACTAAATGGGGTAGCGCGCATCGATCGGTACCATCCTTGAGCTTCTCCGACTTTCGGAAGAGTTAGGGTTAGGGTTAGGGATGAAAGCACATAGGAGAAAGAGATATTCTTGAATAACTTTTTTTGTGAAGGTCGGAGAGACTTGGAAAGTGGTTGCATCTGGACTAATTTGGGTCCTGCGGATCGATTGGTACCATCCCCGAGCTTGTACGACCTTTGGAAGAGGTCGACCGACGAAATTCCCCCAAATCTGAGGAGATATTCTTGAATTACTTTTTTTGTGAAGGTCGGAGAGACTTGCAAGTAGGCTCTACCCCCACTAAATTGGGTTGCGCGCATCGATCGGTACCATCCTTGAGCTTCTCCGACTTTCGGAAGGGTTAGGGTTAGGGTTAGGGATGAAAGCACATAGGAGAAAGAGATATTCTTGAATAACTTTTTTTGTGAAGGTCGGAGAGACTTGCAAGTAGGCTCTACCCCCACTAAATGGGGTAGCGCGCATCGATCGGTACCATCCTTGAGCTTCTCCGACTTTCGGAAGGGTTAGGGTTAGGGTTAGGGATGAAAGCACATAGGAGAAAGAGATATTCTTGAATAACTTTTTTTGTGAAGGTCGGAGAGACTTGCAAGTAGGCTCTACCCCCACTAAATGGGGTAGCGCGCATCGATCGGTACCATCCTTGAGCTTCTCCGACTTTCGGAAGGGTTAGGGTTAGGGTTAGGGATGAAAGCACATAGGAGAAAGAGATATTCTTGAATAACTTTTTTTGTGAAGGTCGGAGAGACTTGCAAGTAGGCTCTACCCCCACTAAATGGGGTAGCGCGCATCGATCGGTACCATCCTTGAGCTTTTCCGACTTTCGGAAGGGTTAGGGTTAGGGTTAGGGATGAAAGCACATAGGAGAAAGAGATATTCTTGAATAACTTTTTTTGTGAAGGTCGGAGAGACTTGGAAAGTGGTTGCATCTGGACTAATTTGGGTCCTGCGAATCGATTGGTACCATCCCCGAGCTTGGACGACCTTCGGAAGAGGTCGACCGACGAAATTCCCCCAAATCTGAGGAGATATTCTTGAATAACTTTTTTTGTGAAGGTCGGAGAGACTTGCAAGTAGGCTCTACCCCCACTAAATGGGGTAGCGCGCATCGATCGGTACCATCCTTGAGCTTCTCCGACTTTCGGAAGGGTTAGGGTTAGGGTTAGGGATGAAAGCACATAGGAGAAAGAGATATTCTTGAATAACTTTTTTTTGTGAAGGTCGGAGAGACTTGCAAGTAGGCTCTACCCCCACTAAATGGGGTAGCGCGCATCGATCGGTACCATCCTTGAGCTTCTCCGACTTTTGGAAGGGTTAGGGTTAGGGTTAGGGATAAAAGCACATAGGAGAAAGAGATATTCTTGAATAACTTTTTTTGTGAAGGTCGGAGAGACTTGGAAAGTGGTTGCATCTGGACTAATTTGGGTCCTGCGGATCGATTGGTACCATCCCCGAGCTTGTACGACCTTCGGAAGAGGTCGACCGACGAAATTCCCCCAAATCTGAGGAGATATTCTTGAATTACTTTTTTTGTGAAGGTCGGAGAGACTTGCAAGTAGGCTCTACCCCCACTAAATGGGGTTGCGCGCATCGATCGGTACCATCCTTGAGCTTCTCCGACTTTCGGAAGGGTTAGGGTTAGGGTTAGGGATGAAAGCACATAGGAGAAAGAGATATTCTTGAATAACTTTTTTTGTGAAGGTCGGAGAGACTTGCAAGTAGGCTCTACCCCCACTAAATGGGGTAGCGCGCATCGATCGGTACCATCCTTGAGCTTCTCCGACTTTCGGAAGGGTTAGGGTTAGGGTTAGGGATGAAAGCACATAGGAGAAAGAGATATTCTTGAATAACTTTTTTTGTGAAGGTCGGAGAGACTTGCAAGTAGGCTCTACCCCCACTAAATGGGGTAGCGCGCATCGATCGGTACCATCCTTGAGCTTCTCCGACTTTCGGAAGGGTTAGGGTTAGGGTTAGGGATGAAAGCACATAGGAGAAAGAGATATTCTTGAATAACTTTTTTTGTGAAGGTCGGAGAGACTTGCAAGTAGGCTCTACCCCCACTAAATGGGGTAGCGCGCATCGATCGGTACCATCCTTGAGCTTCTCCGACTTTCGGAAGGGTTAGGGTTAGGGTTAGGGATGAAAGCACATAGGAGAAAGAGATATTCTTGAATAACTTTTTTTGTGAAGGTCGGAGAGACTTGCAAGTAGGCTCTACCCCCACTAAATGGGGTAGCGCGCATCGATCGGTACCATCCTTGAGCTTCTCCGACTTTCGGAAGGGTTAGGGTTAGGGTTAGGGATGAAAGCACATAGGAGAAAGAGATATTCTTGAATAACTTTTTTTGTGAAGGTCGGAGAGACTTGCAAGTAGGCTCTACCCCCACTAAATGGGGTAGCGCGCATCGATCGGTACCATCCTTGAGCTTCTCCGACTTTCGGAAGGGTTAGGGTTAGGGTTAGGGATGAAAGCACATAGGAGAAAGAGATATTCTTGAATAACTTTTTTTGTGAAGGTCGGAGAGACTTGCAAGTAGGCTCTACCCCCACTAAATGGGGTAGCGCGCATCGATCGGTACCATCCTTGAGCTTCTCCGACTTTCGGAAGGGTTAGGGTTAGGGTTAGGGATGAAAGCACATAGGAGAAAGAGATATTCTTGAATAACTTTTTTTGTGAAGGTCGGAGAGACTTGGAAAGTGGTTGCATCTGGACTAATTTGGGTCCTGCGGATCGATTGGTACCATCCCCGAGCTTGTACGACCTTCGAAAGAGGTCGACCGACGAAATTCCCCCAAATCTGAGGAGATATTCTTGAATAACTTTTTTTGTGAAGGTCGGAGAGACTTGCAAGTAGGCTCTACCCCCACTAAATGGGGTAGCGCGCATCGATCGGTACCATCCTTGAGCTTCTCCGACTTTCGGAAGGGTTAGGGTTAGGGTTAGGGATGAAAGCACATAGGAGAAAGAGATATTCTTGAATAACTTTTTTTGTGAAGGTCGGAGAGACTTGCAAGTAGGCTCTACCCCCACTAAATGGGGTAGCGCGCATCGATCAGTACCATCCTTGAGCTTCTCCGACTTTCGGAAGGGTTAGGGTTAGGGATGAAAGCACATAGGAGAAAGAGATATTCTTGAATAACTTTTTTTGTGAAGGTCGGAGAGACTTGCAAGTAGGCTCTACCCCCACTAAATGGGGTTGCGCGCATCGATCGGTACCATCCTTGAGCTTCTCCGACTTTCGGAAGGGTTAGGGTTAGGGTTAGGGATGAAAGCACATAGGAGAAAGAGATATTCTTGAATAACTTTTTTTGTGAAGGTCGGAGAGACTTGCAAGTAGGCTCTACCCCCACTAAATGGGGTAGCGCGCATCGATCGGTACCATCCTTGAGCTTCTCCGACTTTCGGAAGGGTTAGGGTTAGGGTTAGGGATGAAAGCACATAGGAGAAAGAGATATTCTTGAATAACTTTTTTTGTGAAGGTCGGAGAGACTTGGAAAGTGGTTGCATCTGGACTAATTTGGGTCCTGCGGATCGATTGGTACCATCCCCGAGCTTGTACGACCTTCGGAAGAGGTCGACCGACGAAATTCCCCCAAATCTGAGGAGATATTCTTGAATAACTTTTTTTGTGAAGGTCGGAGAGACTTGCAAGTAGGCTCTACCCCCACTAAATGGGGTTGCGCGCATCGATCGGTACCATCCTTGAGCTTCTCCGACTTTCGGAAGGGTTAGGGTTAGGGTTAGGGATGAAAGCACATAGGAGAAAGAGATATTCTTGAATAACTTTTTTTGTGAAGGTCGGAGAGACTTGCAAGTAGGCTCTACCCCCACTAAATGGGGTAGCGCGCATCGATCGGTACCATCCTTGAGCTTCTCCGACTTTCGGAAGAGTTAGGGTTAGGGATGAAAGCACATAGGAGAAAGAGATATTCTTGAATAACTTTTTTTGTGAAGGTCGGAGAGACTTGCAAGTAGGCTCTACCCCCACTAAATGGGGTAGCGCGCATCGATCGGTACCATCCTTGAGCTTCTCCGACTTTCGGAAGAGTTAGGGTTAGGGATGAAAGCACATAGGAGAAAGAGATATTCTTGAATAACTTTTTTTGTGAAGGTCGGAGAGACTTGGAAAGTGGTTGCATCTGGACTAATTTGGGTCCTGCGGATCGATTGGTACCATCCCCGAGCTTGTACGACCTTCGGAAGAGGTCGACCGACGAAATTCCCCCAAATCTGAGGAGATATTCTTGAATAACTTTTTTTGTGAAGGTCGGAGAGACTTGCAAGTAGGCTCTACCCCCACTAAATGGGGTTGCGCGCATCGATCGGTACCATCCTTGAGCTTCTCCGACTTTCGGAAGGGTTAGGGTTAGGGTTAGGGATGAAAGCACATAGGAGAAAGAGATATTCTTGAATAACTTTTTTTGTGAAGGTCGGAGAGACTTGCAAGTAGGCTCTACCCCCACTAAATGGGGTAGCGCGCATCGATCGGTACCATCCTTGAGCTTCTCCGACTTTCGGAAGAGTTAGGGTTAGGGATGAAAGCACATAGGAGAAAGAGATATTCTTGAATAACTTTTTTTGTGAAGGTCGGAGAGACTTGGAAAGTGGTTGCATCTGGACTAATTTGGGTCCTGCGGATCGATTGGTACCATCCCCGAGCTTGTACGACCTTCGGAAGAGGTCGACCGACGAAATTCCCCCAAATCTGAGGAGATATTCTTGAATAACTTTTTTTGTGAAGGTCGGAGAGACTTGCAAGTAGGCTCTACCCCCACTAAATGGGGTTGCGCGCATCGATCGGTACCATCCTTGAGCTTCTCCGACTTTCGGAAGGGTTAGGGTTAGGGTTAGGGATGAAAGCACATAGGAGAAAGAGATATTCTTGAATAACTTTTTTTGTGAAGGTCGGAGAGACTTGCAAGTAGGCTCTACCCCCACTAAATGGGGTAGCGCGCATCGATCGGTACCATCCTTGAGCTTCTCCGACTTTCGGAAGAGTTAGGGTTAGGGATGAAAGCACATAGGAGAAAGAGATATTCTTGAATAACTTTTTTTGTGAAGGTCGGAGAGACTTGGAAAGTGGTTGCATCTGGACTAATTTGGGTCCTGCGGATCGATTGGTACCATCCCCGAGCTTGTACGACCTTCGGAAGAGGTCGACCGACGAAATTCCCCCAAATCTGAGGAGATATTCTTGAATTACTTTTTTTGTGAAGGTCGGAGAGACTTGCAAGTAGGCTCTACCCCCACTAAATGGGGTTGCGCGCATCGATCGGTACCATCCTTGAGCTTCTCCGACTTTCGGAAGGGTTAGGGTTAGGGTTAGGGATGAAAGCACATAGGAGAAAGAGATATTCTTGAATAACTTTTTTTGTGAAGGTCGGAGAGACTTGCAAGTAGGCTCTACCCCCACTAAATGGGGTAGCGCGCATCGATCGGTACCATCCTTGAGCTTCTCCGACTTTCGGAAGGGTTAGGGTTAGGGTTAGGGATGAAAGCACATAGGAGAAAGAGATATTCTTGAATAACTTTTTTTGTGAAGGTCGGAGAGACTTGCAAGTAGGCTCTACCCCCACTAAATGGGGTAGCGCGCATCGATCGGTACCATCCTTGAGCTTCTCCGACTTTCGGAAGGGTTAGGGTTAGGGTTAGGGATGAAAGCACATAGGAGAAAGAGATATTCTTGAATAACTTTTTTTGTGAAGGTCGGAGAGACTTGCAAGTAGGCTCTACCCCCACTAAATGGGGTAGCGCGCATCGATCGGTACCATCCTTGAGCTTTTCCGACTTTCGGAAGGGTTAGGGTTAGGGTTAGGGATGAAAGCACATAGGAGAAAGAGATATTCTTGAATAACTTTTTTTGTGAAGGTCGGAGAGACTTGGAAAGTGGTTGCATCTGGACTAATTTGGGTCCTGCGAATCGATTGGTACCATCCCCGAGCTTGTACGACCTTCGGAAGAGGTCGACCGACGAAATTCCCCCAAATCTGAGGAGATATTCTTGAATAACTTTTTTTGTGAAGGTCGGAGAGACTTGCAAGTAGGCTCTACCCCCACTAAATGGGGTAGCGCGCATCGATCGGTACCATCCTTGAGCTTCTCCGACTTTCGGAAGGGTTAGGGTTAGGGTTAGGGATGAAAGCACATAGGAGAAAGAGATATTCTTGAATAACTTTTTTTGTGAAGGTCGGAGAGACTTGCAAGTAGGCTCTACCCCCACTAAATGGGGTAGCGCGCATCGATCAGTACCATCCTTGAGCTTCTCCGACTTTCGGAAGGGTTAGGGTTAGGGATGAAAGCACATAGGAGAAAGAGATATTCTTGAATAACTTTTTTTGTGAAGGTCGGAGAGACTTGCAAGTAGGCTCTACCCCCACTAAATGGGGTTGCGCGCATCGATCGGTACCATCCTTGAGCTTCTCCGACTTTCGGAAGGGTTAGGGTTAGGGTTAGGGATGAAAGCACATAGGAGAAAGAGATATTCTTGAATAACTTTTTTTGTGAAGGTCGGAGAGACTTGCAAGTAGGCTCTACCCCCACTAAATGGGGTAGCGCGCATCGATCGGTACCATCCTTGAGCTTCTCCGACTTTCGGAAGGGTTAGGGTTAGGGTTAGGGATGAAAGCACATAGGAGAAAGAGATATTCTTGAATAACTTTTTTTGTGAAGGTCGGAGAGACTTGGAAAGTGGTTGCATCTGGACTAATTTGGGTCCTGCGGATCGATTGGTACCATCCCCGAGCTTGTACGACCTTCGGAAGAGGTCGACCGACGAAATTCCCCCAAATCTGAGGAGATATTCTTGAATAACTTTTTTTGTGAAGGTCGGAGAGACTTGCAAGTAGGCTCTACCCCCACTAAATGGGGTTGCGCGCATCGATCGGTACCATCCTTGAGCTTCTCCGACTTTCGGAAGGGTTAGGGTTAGGGTTAGGGATGAAAGCACATAGGAGAAAGAGATATTCTTGAATAACTTTTTTTGTGAAGGTCGGAGAGACTTGCAAGTAGGCTCTACCCCCACTAAATGGGGTAGCGCGCATCGATCGGTACCATCCTTGAGCTTCTCCGACTTTCGGAAGAGTTAGGGTTAGGGATGAAAGCACATAGGAGAAAGAGATATTCTTGAATAACTTTTTTTGTGAAGGTCGGAGAGACTTGGAAAGTGGTTGCATCTGGACTAATTTGGGTCCTGCGGATCGATTGGTACCATCCCCGAGCTTGTACGACCTTCGGAAGAGGTCGACCGACGAAATTCCCCCAAATCTGAGGAGATATTCTTGAATTACTTTTTTTGTGAAGGTCGGAGAGACTTGCAAGTAGGCTCTACCCCCACTAAATGGGGTTGCGCGCATCGATCGGTACCATCCTTGAGCTTCTCCGACTTTCGGAAGGGTTAGGGTTAGGGTTAGGGATGAAAGCACATAGGAGAAAGAGATATTCTTGAATAACTTTTTTTGTGAAGGTCGGAGAGACTTGCAAGTAGGCTCTACCCCCACTAAATGGGGTAGCGCGCATCGATCGGTACCATCCTTGAGCTTCTCCGACTTTCGGAAGGGTTAGGGTTAGGGTTAGGGATGAAAGCACATAGGAGAAAGAGATATTCTTGAATAACTTTTTTTGTGAAGGTCGGAGAGACTTGCAAGTAGGCTCTACCCCCACTAAATGGGGTAGCGCGCATCGATCGGTACCATCCTTGAGCTTCTCCGACTTTCGGAAGGGTTAGGGTTAGGGTTAGGGATGAAAGCACATAGGAGAAAGAGATATTCTTGAATAACTTTTTTTGTGAAGGTCGGAGAGACTTGGAAAGTGGTTGCATCTGGACTAATTTGGGTCCTGCGGATCGATTGGTACCATCCCCGAGCTTGTACGACCTTCGGAAGAGGTCGACCGACGAAATTCCCCCAAATCTGAGGAGATATTCTTGAATAACTTTTTTTGTGAAGGTCGGAGAGACTTGCAAGTAGGCTCTACCCCCACTAAATGGGGTTGCGCGCATCGATCGGTACCATCCTTGAGCTTCTCCGACTTTCGGAAGGGTTAGGGTTAGGGTTAGGGATGAAAGCACATAGGAGAAAGAGATATTCTTGAATAACTTTTTTTGTGAAGGTCGGAGAGACTTGCAAGTAGGCTCTACCCCCACTAAATGGGGTAGCGCGCATCGATCGGTACCATCCTTGAGCTTCTCCGACTTTCGGAAGAGTTAGGGTTAGGGATGAAAGCACATAGGAGAAAGAGATATTCTTGAATAACTTTTTTTGTGAAGGTCGGAGAGACTTGGAAAGTGGTTGCATCTGGACTAATTTGGGTCCTGCGGATCGATTGGTACCATCCCCGAGCTTGTACGACCTTCGGAAGAGGTCGACCGACGAAATTCCCCCAAATCTGAGGAGATATTCTTGAATTACTTTTTTTGTGAAGGTCGGAGAGACTTGCAAGTAGGCTCTACCCCCACTAAATGGGGTTGCGCGCATCGATCGGTACCATCCTTGAGCTTCTCCGACTTTCGGAAGGGTTAGGGTTAGGGTTAGGGATGAAAGCACATAGGAGAAAGAGATATTCTTGAATAACTTTTTTTGTGAAGGTCGGAGAGACTTGCAAGTAGGCTCTACCCCCACTAAATGGGGTAGCGCGCATCGATCGGTACCATCCTTGAGCTTCTCCGACTTTCGGAAGGGTTAGGGTTAGGGTTAGGGATGAAAGCACATAGGAGAAAGAGATATTCTTGAATAACTTTTTTTGTGAAGGTCGGAGAGACTTGCAAGTAGGCTCTACCCCCACTAAATGGGGTAGCGCGCATCGATCGGTACCATCCTTGAGCTTCTCCGACTTTCGGAAGGGTTAGGGTTAGGGTTAGGGATGAAAGCACATAGGAGAAAGAGATATTCTTGAATAACTTTTTTTGTGAAGGTCGGAGAGACTTGGAAAGTGGTTGCATCTGGACTAATTTGGGTCCTGCGGATCGATTGGTACCATCCCCGAGCTTGTACGACCTTCGGAAGAGGTCGACCGACGAAATTCCCCCAAATCTGAGGAGATATTCTTGAATAACTTTTTTTGTGAAGGTCGGAGAGACTTGCAAGTAGGCTCTACCCCCACTAAATGGGGTTGCGCGCATCGATCGGTACCATCCTTGAGCTTCTCCGACTTTCGGAAGGGTTAGGGTTAGGGTTAGGGATGAAAGCACATAGGAGAAAGAGATATTCTTGAATAACTTTTTTTGTGAAGGTCGGAGAGACTTGCAAGTAGGCTCTACCCCCACTAAATGGGGTAGCGCGCATCGATCGGTACCATCCTTGAGCTTCTCCGACTTTCGGAAGAGTTAGGGTTAGGGATGAAAGCACATAGGAGAAAGAGATATTCTTGAATAACTTTTTTTGTGAAGGTCGGAGAGACTTGGAAAGTGGTTGCATCTGGACTAATTTGGGTCCTGCGGATCGATTGGTACCATCCCCGAGCTTGTACGACCTTCGGAAGAGGTCGACCGACGAAATTCCCCCAAATCTGAGGAGATATTCTTGAATTACTTTTTTTGTGAAGGTCGGAGAGACTTGCAAGTAGGCTCTACCCCCACTAAATGGGGTTGCGCGCATCGATCGGTACCATCCTTGAGCTTCTCCGACTTTCGGAAGGGTTAGGGTTAGGGTTAGGGATGAAAGCACATAGGAGAAAGAGATATTCTTGAATAACTTTTTTTGTGAAGGTCGGAGAGACTTGCAAGTAGGCTCTACCCCCACTAAATGGGGTAGCGCGCATCGATCGGTACCATCCTTGAGCTTCTCCGACTTTCGGAAGGGTTAGGGTTAGGGTTAGGGATGAAAGCACATAGGAGAAAGAGATATTCTTGAATAACTTTTTTTGTGAAGGTCGGAGAGACTTGCAAGTAGGCTGTACCCCCACTAAATGGGGTAGCGCGCATCGATCGGTACCATCCTTGAGCTTCTCCGACTTTCGGAAGGGTTAGGGTTAGGGTTAGGGATGAAAGCACATAGGAGAAAGAGATATTCTTGAATAACTTTTTTTGTGAAGGTCGGAGAGACTTGCAAGTAGGCTCTACCCCCACTAAATGGGGTAGCGCGCATCGATCGGTACCATCCTTGAGCTTTTCCGACTTTCGGAAGGGTTAGGGTTAGGGTTAGGGATGAAAGCACATAGGAGAAAGAGATATTCTTGAATAACTTTTTTTGTGAAGGTCGGAGAGACTTGGAAAGTGGTTGCATCTGGACTAATTTGGGTCCTGCGAATCGATTGGTACCATCCCCGAGCTTGTACGACCTTCGGAAGAGGTCGACCGACGAAATTCCCCCAAATCTGAGGAGATATTCTTGAATAACTTTTTTTGTGAAGGTCGGAGAGACTTGCAAGTAGGCTCTACCCCCACTAAATGGGGTAGCGCGCATCGATCGGTACCATCCTTGAGCTTCTCCGACTTTCGGAAGGGTTAGGGTTAGGGTTAGGGATGAAAGCACATAGGAGAAAGAGATATTCTTGAATAACTTTTTTTGTGAAGGTCGGAGAGACTTGCAAGTAGGCTCTACCCCCACTAAATGGGGTAGCGCGCATCGATCGGTACCATCCTTGAGCTTCTCCGACTTTCGGAAGGGTTAGGGTTAGGGTTAGGGATGAAAGCACATAGGAGAAAGAGATATTCTTGAATAACTTTTTTTGTGAAGGTCGGTGAGACTTGGAAAGTGGTTGCATCTGGACTAATTTGGGTCCTGCAGATCGATTGGTACCATCCCCGAGCTTGTACGACCTTCGGAAGAGGTCGACCGACGAAATTCCCCCAAATCTGAGGAGATATTCTTGAATAACTTTTTTTGTGAAGGTCGGAGAGACTTGCAAGTAGGCTCTACCCCCACTAAATGGGGTAGCGCACATCGATCGGTACCATCCTTGAGCTTCTCCGACTTTCGGAAGGGTTAGGGTTAGGGTTAGGGATGAAAGCACATAGGAGAAAGAGATATTCTTGAATAACTTTTTCTGTGAAGGTCGGAGAGACTTGCAAGTAGGCTCTACCCCCACTAAATGGGGTAGCGCGCATCGATCAGTACCATCCTTGAGCTTCTCCGACTTTTGGAAGGGTTAGGGTTAGGGTTAGGGTTAGGGATGAAAGCACATAGGAGAAAGAGATATTCTTGAATAACTTTTTTTGTGAAGGTCGGAAAGACTTGGAAAGTGGTTGCATCTGGACTAATTTGGGTCCTGCGGATCGATTGGTACCATCCCCGAGCTTGTACGACCTTCGGAAGAGGTCGACCGACGAAATTCCCCCAAATCTGAGGAGATATTCTTGAATAACTTTTTTTGTGAAGGTCGGAGAGACTTGCAAGTAGGCTCTACCCCCACTAAATGGGGTAGCGCACATCGATCGGTACCATCCTTGAGCTTCTCCGACTTTCGGAAGGGTTAGGGTTAGGGTTAGGGATGAAAGCACATAGGAGAAAGAGATATTCTTGAATAACTTTTTTTGTGAAGGTCGGAGAGACTTGCAAGTAGGCTGTACCCCCACTAAATGGGGTAGCGCGCATCGATCGGTACCATCCTTGAGCTTCTCCGACTTTCGGAAGGGTTAGGGTTAGGGTTAGGGATGAAAGCACATAGGAGAAAGAGATATTCTTGAATAACTTTTTTTGTGAAGGTCGGAGAGACTTGCAAGTAGGCTCTACCCCCACTAAATGGGGTAGCGCGCATCGATCGGTACCATCCTTGAGCTTCTCCGACTTTCGGAAGGGTTAGGGTTAGGGTTAGGGATGAAAGCACATAGGAGAAAGAGATATTCTTGAATAACTTTTTTTGTGAAGGTCGGTGAGACTTGGAAAGTGGTTGCATCTGGACTAATTTGGGTCCTGCAGATCGATTGGTACCATCCCCGAGCTTGTACGACCTTCGGAAGAGGTCGACCGACGAAATTCCCCCAAATCTGAGGAGATATTCTTGAATAACTTTTTTTGTGAAGGTCGGAGAGACTTGCAAGTAGGCTCTACCCCCACTAAATGGGGTAGCGCACATCGATCGGTACCATCCTTGAGCTTCTCCGACTTTCGGAAGGGTTAGGGTTAGGGTTAGGGATGAAAGCACATAGGAGAAAGAGATATTCTTGAATAACTTTTTCTGTGAAGGTCGGAGAGACTTGCAAGTAGGCTCTACCCCCACTAAATGGGGTAGCGCGCATCGATCAGTACCATCCTTGAGCTTCTCCGACTTTTGGAAGGGTTAGGGTTAGGGTTAGGGTTAGGGATGAAAGCACATAGGAGAAAGAGATATTCTTGAATAACTTTTTTTGTGAAGGTCGGAAAGACTTGGAAAGTGGTTGCATCTGGACTAATTTGGGTCCTGCGGATCGATTGGTACCATCCCCGAGCTTGTACGACCTTCGGAAGAGGTCGACCGACGAAATTCCCCCAAATCTGAGGAGATATTCTTGAATAACTTTTTTTGTGAAGGTCGGAGAGACTTGCAAGTAGGCTCTACCCCCACTAAATGGGGTAGCGCACATCGATCGGTACCATCCTTGAGCTTCTCCGACTTTCGGAAGGGTTAGGGTTAGGGTTAGGGATGAAAGCACATAGGAGAAAGAGATATTCTTGAATAACTTTTTTTGTGAAGGTCGGAGAGACTTGCAAGTAGGCTGTACCCCCACTAAATGGGGTAGCGCGCATCGATCGGTACCATCCTTGAGCTTCTCCGACTTTTGGAAGGGTTAGGGTTAGGGTTAGGGATGAAAGCACATAGGAGAAAGAGATATTCTTGAATAACTTTTTTTGTGAAGGTCGGAGAGACTTGCAAGTAGGCTCTACCCCCACTAAATGGGGTAGCGCGCATCGATCGGTACCATCCTTGAGCTTCTCCGACTTTCGGAAGGGTTAGGGTTAGGGTTAGGGATGAAAGCACATAGGAGAAAGAGATATTCTTGAATAACTTTTTTTGTGAAGGTCGGAGAGACTTGCAAGTAGGCTCTACCCCCACTAAATGGGGTAGCGCGCATCGATCGGTACCATCCTTGAGCTTCTCCGACTTTCGGAAGGGTTAGGGTTAGGGTTAGGGATGAAAGCACATAGGAGAAAGAGATATTCTTGAATAACTTTTTTTGTGAAGGTCGGAGAGACTTGCAAGTAGGCTCTACCCCCACTAAATGGGGTAGCGCGCATCGATCGGTACCATCCTTGAGCTTCTCCGACTTTCGGAAGGGTTAGGGTTAGGGTTAGGGATGAAAGCACATAGGAGAAAGAGATATTCTTGAATAACTTTTTTTTTGAAGGTCGGAGAGACTTGCAAGTAGGCTCTACCCCCACTAAATGGGGTAGCGCGCATCGATCGGTACCATCCTTGAGCTTCTCCGACTTTCGGAAGGGTTAGGGTTAGGGTTAGGGATGAAAGCACATAGGAGAAAGAGATATTCTTGAATAACTTTTTTTGTGAAGGTCGGAGAGACTTGGAAAGTGGTTGCATCTGGACTAATTTGGGTCCTGCGGATCGATTGGTACCATCCCCGAGCTTGTACGACCTTCGGAAGAGGTCGACCGACGAAATTCCCCCAAATCTGAGGAGATATTCTTGAATAACTTTTTTTGTGAAGGTCGGAGAGACTTGCAAGTAGGCTCTACCCCCACTAAATGGGGTAGCGCACATCGATCGGTACCATCCTTGAGCTTCTCCGACTTTCGGAAGGGTTAGGGTTAGGGTTAGGGATGAAAGCACATAGGAGAAAGAGATATTCTTGAATAACTTTTTTTGTGAAGGTCGGAGAGACTTGCAAGTAGGCTCTACCCCCACTAAATGGGGTAGCGCGCATCGATCGGTACCATCCTTGAGCTTCTCCGACTTTCGTAAGGGTTAGGGTTAGGGTTAGGGATGAAAGCACATAGGAGAAAGAGATATTCTTGAATAACTTTTTTTGTGAAGGTCGGAGAGACTTGCAAGTAGGCTCTACCCCCACTAAATGGGGTAGCGCGCATCGATCGGTACCATCCTTGAGCTTCTCCGACTTTCGGAAGGGTTAGGGTTAGGGTTAGGGATGAAAGCACATAGGAGAAAGAGATATTCTTGAATAACTTTTTTTGTGAAGGTCGGAGAGACTTGCAAGTAGGCTCTACCCCCACTAAATGGGGTAGCGCACATCGATCGGTACCATCCTTGAGCTTCTCCGACTTTCGGAAGGGTTTGGGTTAGGGTTAGGGATGAAAGCACATAGGAGAAAGAGATATTCTTGAATAACTTTTTTTTTGAAGGTCGGAGAGACTTGCAAGTAGGCTCTACCCCCACTAAATGGGGTAGCGCGCATCGATCGGTACCATCCTTGAGCTTCTCCGACTTTCGGAAGGGTTAGGGTTAGGGTTAGGGATGAAAGCACATAGGAGAAAGAGATATTCTTGAATAACTTTTTTTGTGAAGGTCGGAGAGACTTGGCAAGTGGTTGCATCTGGACTAATTTGGGTCCTGCGGATCGATTGGTACCATCCCCGAGCTTGTACGACCTTCGGAAGAGGTCGACCGACGAAATTCCCCCAAATCTGAGGAGATATTCTTGAATAACTTTTTTTGTGAAGGTCGGAGAGACTTGCAAGTAGGCTCTACCCCCACTAAATGGGGTAGCGCACATCGATCGGTACCATCCTTGAGCTTCTCCGACTTTCGGAAGGGTTAGGGTTAGGGTTAGGGATGAAAGCACATAGGAGAAAGAGATATTCTTGAATAACTTTTTTTGTAAAGGTCGGAGAGACTTGCAAGTAGGCTCTACCCCCACTAAATGGGGTAGCGCGCATCGATCGGTACCATCCTTGAGCTTCTCCGACTTTTGGAAGGGTTAGGGTTAGGGTTAGGGATGAAAGCACATAGGAGAAAGAGATATTCTTGAATAACTTTTTTTGTGAAGGTCGGAGAGACTTGGAAAGTGGTTGCATCTGGACTAATTTGGGTCCTGCGGATCGATTGGTACCATCCCCGAGCTTGTACGACCTTCGGAAGAGGTCGACCGACGAAATTCCCCCAAATCTGAGGAGATATTCTTGAATAACTTTTTTTGTGAAGGTCGGAGAGACTTGCAAGTAGGCTCTACCCCCACTAAATGGGGTAGCGCACATCGATCGGTACCATCCTTGAGCTTCTCCGACTTTCGGAAGGGTTAGGGTTAGGGTTAGGGATGAAAGCACATAGGAGAAAGAGATATTCTTGAATAACTTTTTTTGTGAAGGTCGGAGAGACTTGCAAGTAGGCTCTACCCCCACTAAATGGGGTAGCGCGCATCGATCGGTACCATCCTTGAGCTTCTCCGACTTTTGGAAGGGTTAGGGTTAGGGTTAGGGATGAAAGCACATAGGAGAAAGAGATATTCTTGAATAACTTTTTTTGTGAATGTCGGAGAGACTTGCAAGTAGGCTCTACCCCCACTAAATGGGGTAGCGCGCATCGATCGGTACCATCCTTGAGCTTCTCCGACTTTCGGAAGGGTTAGGGTTAGGGTTAGGGATGAAAGCACATAGGAGAAAGAGATATTCTTGAATAACTTTTTTTGTGAAGGTCGGAGAGACTTGCAAGTAGGCTCTACCCCCACTAAATGGGGTAGCGCGCATCGAGCGGTACCATCCTTGAGCTTCTCCGACTTTCGGAAGGGTTAGGGTTAGGGTTAGGGATGAAAGCACATAGGAGAAAGAGATATTCTTGAATAACTTTTTTTGTGAAGGTCGGAGAGACTTGCAAGTAGGCTCTACCCCCACTAAATGGGGTAGCGCGCATCGATCGGTACCATCCCTGAGCTTCTCCGACTTTCGGAAGGGTTAGGGTTAGGGTTAGGGATGAAAGCACATAGGAGAAAGAGATATTCTTGAATAACTTTTTTTGTGAAGGTCGGAGAGACTTGGAAAGTGGTTGCATCTGGACTAATTTGGGTCCTGCGGATCGATTGGTACCATCCCCGAGCTTGTACGACCTTCGGAAGAGGTCGACCGACGAAATTCCCCCAAATCTGAGGAGATATTCTTGAATAACTTTTTTTGTGAAGGTCGGAGAGACTTGCAAGTAGGCTCTACCCCCACTAAATGGGGTAGCGCGCATCGATCGGTACCATCCTTGAGCTTCTCCGACTTTCGGAAGGGTTAGGGTTAGGGTTAGGGATGAAAGCACATAGGAGAAAGAGATATTCTTGAATAACTTTTTTTGTGAAGGTCGGAGAGACTTGCAAGTAGGCTCTACCCCCACTAAATGGGGTAGCGCGCATCGAGCGGTACCATCCTTGAGCTTCTCCGACTTTCGGAAGGGTTAGGGTTAGGGTTAGGGATGAAAGCACATAGGAGAAAGAGATATTCTTGAATAACTTTTTTTGTGAAGGTCGGAGAGACTTGCAAGTAGGCTCTACCCCCACTAAATGGGGTAGCGCGCATCGATCGGTACCATCCCTGAGCTTCTCCGACTTTCGGAAGGGTTAGGGTTAGGGTTAGGGATGAAAGCACATAGGAGAAAGAGATATTCTTGAATAACTTTTTTTGTGAAGGTCGGAGAGACTTGGAAAGTGGTTGCATCTGGACTAATTTGGGTCCTGCGGATCGATTGGTACCATCCCCGAGCTTGTACGACCTTCGGAAGAGGTCGACCGACGAAATTCCCCCAAATCTGAGGAGATATTCTTGAATAACTTTTTTTGTGAAGGTCGGAGAGACTTGCAAGTAGGCTCTACCCCCACTAAATGGGGTAGCGCACATCGATCGGTACCATCCTTGAGCTTCTCCGACTTTCGGAAGGGTTAGGGTTAGGGATGAAAGCACATAGGAGAAAGAGATATTCTTGAATAACTTTTTTTGTGAAGGTCAAAGAGACTTGCAAGTAGGCTCTACCCCCACTAAATGGGGTAGCGCGCATCGATCGGTACCATCCTTGAGCTTCTCCGACTTTCGGAAGGGTTAGGGTTAGGGTTAGGGATGAAAGCACATAGGAGAAAGAGATATTCTTGAATAACTTTTTTTGTGAAGGTCGGAGAGACTTGGAAAGTGGTTGCATCTGGACTAATTTGGGTCCTGCGGATCGATTGGTACCATCCCCGAGCTTGTACGACCTTCGGAAGAGGTCGACCGACGAAATTCCCCCAAATCTGAGGAGATATTCTTGAATAACTTTTTTTGTGAAGGTCGGAGAGACTTGCAAGTAGGCTCTACCCCCACTAAATGGGGTTGCGCGCATCGATCAGTACCATCCTTGAGCTTCTCCGACTTTCGGAAGGGTTAGGGTTAGGGTTAGGGATGAAAGCACATAGGAGAAAGAGATATTCTTGAATAACTTTTTTTGTGAAGGTCGGAGAGACTTGCAAGTAGGCTCTACCCCCACTAAATGGGGTAGCGCGCATCGATCGGTACCATCCTTGAGCTTCTCCGACTTTCGGAAGGGTTAGGGTTAGGGTTAGGGATGAAAGCACATAGGAGAAAGAGATATTCTTGAATAACTTTTTTTGTGAAGGTCGGAGAGACTTGCAAGTAGGCTCTACCCCCACTAAATGGGGTAGCGCGCATCGATCGGTACCATCCTTGAGCTTCTCCGACTTTCGGAAGGGTTAGGGTTAGGGTTAGGGATGAAAGCACATAGGAGAAAGAGATATTCTTGAATAACTTTTTTTGTGAAGGTCGGAGAGACTTGCAAGTAGGCTCTACCCCCACTAAATGGGGTAGCGCGCATCGAGCGGTACCATCCTTGAGCTTCTCCGACTTTCGGAAGGGTTAGGGTTAGGGTTAGGGATGAAAGCACATAGGAGAAAGAGATATTCTTGAATAACTTTTTTTGTGAAGGTCGGAGAGACTTGCAAGTAGGCTCTACCCCCACTAAATGGGGTAGCGCGCATCGATCGGTACCATCCCTGAGCTTCTCCGACTTTCGGAAGGGTTAGGGTTAGGGTTAGGGATGAAAGCACATAGGAGAAAGAGATATTCTTGAATAACTTTTTTTGTGAAGGTCGGAGAGACTTGGAAAGTGGTTGCATCTGGACTAATTTGGGTCCTGCGGATCGATTGGTACCATCCCCGAGCTTGTACGACCTTCGGAAGAGGTCGACCGACGAAATTCCCCCAAATCTGAGGAGATATTCTTGAATAACTTTTTTTGTGAAGGTCGGAGAGACTTGCAAGTAGGCTCTACCCCCACTAAATGGGGTAGCGCACATCGATCGGTACCATCCTTGAGCTTCTCCGACTTTCGGAAGGGTTAGGGTTAGGGTTAGGGATGAAAGCACATAGGAGAAAGAGATATTCTTGAATAACTTTTTTTGTGAAGGTCAGAGAGACTTGCAAGTAGGCTCTACCCCCACTAAATGGGGTAGCGCGCATCGATCGGTACCATCCTTGAGCTTCTCCGACTTTTGGAAGGGTTAGGGTTAGGGTTAGGGATGAAAGCACATAGGAGAAAGAGATATTCTTGAATAACTTTTTTTGTGAAGGTCGGAGAGACTTGGAAAGTGGTTGCATCTGGACTAATTTGGGTCCTGCGGATCGATTGGTACCATCCCCGAGCTTGTACGACCTTCGGAAGAGGTCGACCGACGAAATTCCCCCAAATCTGAGGAGATATTCTTGAATAACTTTTTTTGTGAAGGTCGGAGAGACTTGCAAGTAGGCTCTACCCCCACTAAATGGGGTTGCGCGCATCGATCGGTACCATCCTTGAGCTTCTCCGACTTTCGGAAGGGTTAGGGTTAGGGATGAAAGCACATAGGAGAAAGAGATATTCTTGAATAACTTTTTTTGTGAAGGTCGGAGAGACTTGGAAAGTGGTTGCATCTGGACTAATTTGGGTCCTGCGGATCGATTGGTACCATCCCCGAGCTTGTACGACCTTCGGAAGAGGTCGACCGACGAAATTCCCCCAAATCTGAGGAGATATTCTTGAATAACTTTTTTTGTGAAGGTCGGAGAGACTTGCAAGTAGGCTCTACCCCCACTAAATGGGGTTGCGCGCATCGATCGGTACCATCCTTGAGCTTCTCCGACTTTCGGAAGGGTTAGGGTTAGGGTTAGGGATGAAAGCACATAGGAGAAAGAGATATTCTTGAATAACTTTTTTTGTGAAGGTCGGAGAGACTTGCAAGTAGGCTCTACCCCCACTAAATGGGGTAGCGCGCATCGATCGGTACCATCCTTGAGCTTCTCCGACTTTCGGAAGGGTTAGGGTTAGGGTTAGGGATGAAAGCACATAGGAGAAAGAGATATTCTTGAATAACTTTTTTTGTGAAGGTCGGAGAGACTTGGAAAGTGGTTGCATCTGGACTAATTTGGGTCCTGCGGATCGATTGGTACCATCCCCGAGCTTGTACGACCTTCGAAAGAGGTCGACCGACGAAATTCCCCCAAATCTGAGGAGATATTCTTGAATAACTTTTTTTGTGAAGGTCGGAGAGACTTGCAAGTAGGCTCTACCCCCACTAAATGGGGTTGCGCGCATCGATCGGTACCATCCTTGAGCTTCTCCGACTTTCGGAAGGGTTAGGGTTAGGGTTAGGGATGAAAGCACATAGGAGAAAGAGATATTCTTGAATAACTTTTTTTTGAAGGTCGGAGAGACTTGCAAGTAGGCTCTACCCCCACTAAATGGGGTAGCGCGCATCGATCGGTACCATCCTTGAGCTTCTCCGACTTTCGGAAGGGTTAGGGTTAGGGTTAGGGATGAAAGCACATAGGAGAAAGAGATATTCTTGAATAACTTTTTTTGTGAAGGTCGGAGAGACTTGGAAAGTGGTTGCATCTGGACTAATTTGGGTCCTGCGGATCGATTGGTACCATCCCCGAGCTTGTACGACCTTCGGAAGAGGTCGACCGACGAAATTCCCCCAAATCTGAGGAGATATTCTTGAATAACTTTTTTTGTGAAGGTCGGAGAGACTTGCAAGTAGGCTCTACCCCCACTAAATGGGGTAGCGCACATCGATCGGTACCATCCTTGAGCTTCTCCGACTTTCGGAAGGGTTAGGGTTAGGGTTAGGGATGAAAGCACATAGGAGAAAGAGATATTCTTGAATAACTTTTTTTGTGAAGGTCAGAGAGACTTGCAAGTAGGCTCTACCCCCACTAAATGGGGTAGCGCGCATCGATCGGTACCATCCTTGAGCTTCTCCGACTTTTGGAAGGGTTAGGGTTAGGGTTAGGGATGAAAGCACATAGGAGAAAGAGATATTCTTGAATAACTTTTTTTGTGAAGGTCGGAGAGACTTGGAAAGTGGTTGCATCTGGACTAATTTGGGTCCTGCGGATCGATTGGTACCATCCCCGAGCTTGTACGACCTTCGGAAGAGGTCGACCGACGAAATTCCCCCAAATCTGAGGAGATATTCTTGAATAACTTTTTTTGTGAAGGTCGGAGAGACTTGCAAGTAGGCTCTACCCCCACTAAATGGGGTTGCGCGCATCGATCGGTACCATCCTTGAGCTTCTCCGACTTTCGGAAGGGTTAGGGTTAGGGTTAGGGATGAAAGCACATAGGAGAAAGAGATATTCTTGAATAACTTTTTTTGTGAAGGTCGGAGAGACTTGCAAGTAGGCTCTACCCCCACTAAATGGGGTAGCGCGCATCGATCGGTACCATCCTTGAGCTTCTCCGACTTTCGGAAGGGTTAGGGTTAGGGATGAAAGCACATAGGAGAAAGAGATATTCTTGAATAACTTTTTTTGTGAAGGTCGGAGAGACTTGGAAAGTGGTTGCATCTGGACTAATTTGGGTCCTGCGGATCGATTGGTACCATCCCCGAGCTTGTACGACCTTCGGAAGAGGTCGACCGACGAAATTCCCCCAAATCTGAGGAGATATTCTTGAATAACTTTTTTTGTGAAGGTCGGAGAGACTTGCAAGTAGGCTCTACCCCCACTAAATGGGGTTGCGCGCATCGATCGGTACCATCCTTGAGCTTCTCCGACTTTCGGAAGGGTTAGGGTTAGGGTTAGGGATGAAAGCACATAGGAGAAAGAGATATTCTTGAATAACTTTTTTTTGAAGGTCGGAGAGACTTGCAAGTAGGCTCTACCCCCACTAAATGGGGTAGCGCGCATCGATCGGTACCATCCTTGAGCTTCTCCGACTTTCGGAAGGGTTAGGGTTAGGGTTAGGGATGAAAGCACATAGGAGAAAGAGATATTCTTGAATAACTTTTTTTGTGAAGGTCGGAGAGACTTGGAAAGTGGTTGCATCTGGACTAATTTGGGTCCTGCGGATCGATTGGTACCATCCCCGAGCTTGTACGACCTTCGGAAGAGGTCGACCGACGAAATTCCCCCAAATCTGAGGAGATATTCTTGAATAACTTTTTTTGTGAAGGTCGGAGAGACTTGCAAGTAGGCTCTACCCCCACTAAATGGGGTAGCGCGCATCGATCGGTACCATCCTTGAGCTTCTCCGACTTTCGGAAGGGTTAGGGTTAGGGTTAGGGATGAAAGCACATAGGAGAAAGAGATATTCTTGAATAACTTTTTTTGTGAAGGTCGGAGAGACTTGCAAGTAGGCTCTACCCCCACTAAATGGGGTAGCGCGCATCGATCGGTACCATCCTTGAGCTTCTCCGACTTTCGGAAGGGTTAGGGTTAGGGTTAGGGATGAAAGCACATAGGAGAAAGAGATATTCTTGAATAACTTTTTTTGTGAAGGTCGGAGAGACTTGGAAAGTGGTTGCATCTGGACTAATTTGGGTCCTGCGGATCGATTGGTACCATCCCCGAGCTTGTACGACCTTCGGAAGAGGTCGACCGACGAAATTCCCCCAAATCTGAGGAGATATTCTTGAATAACTTTTTTTGTGAAGGTCGGAGAGACTTGCAAGTAGGCTCTACCCCCACTAAATGGGGTTGCGCGCATCGATCGGTACCATCCTTGAGCTTCTCCGACTTTCGTAAGGGTTAGGGTTAGGGTTAGGGATGAAAGCACATAGGAGAAAGAGATATTCTTGAATAACTTTTTTTGTGAAGGTCGGAGAGACTTGCAAGTAGGCTCTACCCCCACTAAATGGGGTAGCGCGCATCGATCGGTACCATCCTTGAGCTTCTCCGACTTTCGGAAGGGTTAGGGTTAGGGTTAGGGATGAAAGCACATAGGAGAAAGAGATATTCTTGAATAACTTTTTTTGTGAAGGTCGGAGAGACTTGGAAAGTGGTTGCATCTGGACTAATTTGGGTCCTGCGGATCGATTGGTACCATCCCCGAGCTTGTACGACCTTCGGAAGAGGTCGACCGACGAAATTCCCCCAAATCTGAGGAGATATTCTTGAATAACTTTTTTTGTGAAGGTCGGAGAGACTTGCAAGTAGGCTCTACCCCCACTAAATGGGTTGCGCGCATCGATCAGTACCATCCTTGAGCTTCTCCGACTTTCGGAAGGGTTAGGGTTAGGGTTAGGGATGAAAGCACATAGGAGAAAGAGATATTCTTGAATAACTTTTTTTGTGAAGGTCGGAGAGACTTGCAAGTAGGCTCTACCCCCACTAAATGGGGTAGCGCGCATCGATCGGTACCATCCTTGAGCTTCTCCGACTTTCGGAAGGGTTAGGGTTAGGGTTAGGGATGAAAGCACATAGGAGAAAGAGATATTCTTGAATAACTTTTTTTGTGAAGGTCGGAGAGACTTGGAAAGTGGTTGCATCTGGACTAATTTGGGTCCTGCGGATCGATTGGTACCATCCCCGAGCTTGTACGACCTTCGAAAGAGGTCGACCGACGAAATTCCCCCAAATCTGAGGAGATATTCTTGAATAACTTTTTTTGTGAAGGTCGGAGAGACTTGCAAGTAGGCTCTACCCCCACTAAATGGGGTTGCGCGCATCGATCGGTACCATCCTTGAGCTTCTCCGACTTTCGGAAGGGTTAGGGTTAGGGTTAGGGATGAAAGCACATAGGAGAAAGAGATATTCTTGAATAACTTTTTTTTGAAGGTCGGAGAGACTTGCAAGTAGGCTCTACCCCCACTAAATGGGGTAGCGCGCATCGATCGGTACCATCCTTGAGCTTCTCCGACTTTCGGAAGGGTTAGGGTTAGGGTTAGGGATGAAAGCACATAGGAGAAAGAGATATTCTTGAATAACTTTTTTTGTGAAGGTCGGAGAGACTTGGAAAGTGGTTGCATCTGGACTAATTTGGGTCCTGCGGATCGATTGGTACCATCCCCGAGCTTGTACGACCTTCGGAAGAGGTCGACCGACGAAATTCCCCCAAATCTGAGGAGATATTCTTGAATAACTTTTTTTGTGAAGGTCGGAGAGACTTGCAAGTAGGCTCTACCCCCACTAAATGGGGTAGCGCGCATCGATCGGTACCATCCTTGAGCTTCTCCGACTTTCGGAAGGGTTAGGGTTAGGGTTAGGGATGAAAGCACATAGGAGAAAGAGATATTCTTGAATAACTTTTTTTGTGAAGGTCGGAGAGACTTGCAAGTAGGCTCTACCCCCACTAAATGGGGTAGCGCGCATCGATCGGTACCATCCTTGAGCTTCTCCGACTTTCGGAAGGGTTAGGGTTAGGGTTAGGGATGAAAGCACATAGGAGAAAGAGATATTCTTGAATAACTTTTTTTGTGAAGGTCGGAGAGACTTGGAAAGTGGTTGCATCTGGACTAATTTGGGTCCTGCGGATCGATTGGTACCATCCCCGAGCTTGTACGACCTTCGGAAGAGGTCGACCGACGAAATTCCCCCAAATCTGAGGAGATATTCTTGAATAACTTTTTTTGTGAAGGTCGGAGAGACTTGCAAGTAGGCTCTACCCCCACTAAATGGGGTTGCGCGCATCGATCGGTACCATCCTTGAGCTTCTCCGACTTTCGTAAGGGTTAGGGTTAGGGTTAGGGATGAAAGCACATAGGAGAAAGAGATATTCTTGAATAACTTTTTTTGTGAAGGTCGGAGAGACTTGCAAGTAGGCTCTACCCCCACTAAATGGGGTAGCGCGCATCGATCAGTACCATCCTTGAGCTTCTCCGACTTTCGGAAGGGTTAGGGTTAGGGTTAGGGATGAAAGCACATAGGAGAAAGAGATATTCTTGAATAACTTTTTTTGTGAAGGTCGGAGAGACTTGGAAAGTGGTTGCATCTGGACTAATTTGGGTCCTGCAGATCGATTGGTACCATCCCCGAGCTTGTACGACCTTCGGAAGAGGTCGACCGACGAAATTCCCCCAAATCTGAGGAGATATTCTTGAATAACTTTTTTTGTGAAGGTCGGAGAGACTTGCAAGTAGGCTCTACCCCCACTAAATGGGGTTGCGCGCATCGATCAGTACCATCCTTGAGCTTCTCCGACTTTCGGAAGGGTTAGGGTTAGGGTTAGGGATGAAAGCACATAGGAGAAAGAGATATTCTTGAATAACTTTTTTTGTGAAGGTCGGAGAGACTTGCAAGTAGGCTCTACCCCCACTAAATGGGGTAGCGCGCATCGATCGGTACCATCCTTGAGCTTCTCCGACTTTCGGAAGGGTTAGGGTTAGGGTTAGGGATGAAAGCACATAGGAGAAAGAGATATTCTTGAATAACTTTTTTTGTGAAGGTCGGAGAGACTTGCAAGTAGGCTCTACCGCCACTAAATGGGGTAGCGCGCATCGATCGGTACCATCCTTGAGCTTCTCCGACTTTCGGAAGGGTTAGGGTTAGGGTTAGGGATGAAAGCACATAGGAGAAAGAGATATTCTTGAATAACTTTTTTTGTGAAGGTCGGAGAGACTTGCAAGTAGGCTTTACCCCCACTAAATGGGGTAGCGCGCATCGATCGGTACCATCCTTGAGCTTCTCCGACTTTCGGAAGGGTTAGGGTTAGGGTTAGGGATGAAAGCACATAGGAGAAAGAGATATTCTTGAATAACTTTTTTTGTGAAGGTCGGAGAGACTTGTAAAGTGGTTGCATCTGGACTAATTTGGGTCCTGCGGATCGATTGGTACCATCCCCGAGCTTGTACGACCTTCGGAAGAGGTCGACCGACGAAATTCCCCCAAATCTGAGGAGATATTCTTGAATAACTTTTTTTGTGAAGGTCGGAGAGACTTGCAAGTAGGCTCTACCCCCACTAAATGGGGTTGCGCGCATCGATCAGTACCATCCTTGAGCTTCTCCGACTTTCGGAAGGGTTAGGGTTAGGGTTAGGGATGAAAGCACATAGGAGAAAGAGATATTCTTGAATAACTTTTTTTGTGAAGGTCGGAGAGACTTGCAAGTAGGCTCTACCCCCACTAAATGGGGTAGCACGCATCGATCGGTACCATCCTTGAGCTTCTCCGACTTTCGGAAGGGTTAGGGTTAGGGTTAGGGATGAAAGCACATAGGAGAAAGAGATATTCTTGAATAACTTTTTTTGTGAAGGTCGGAGAGACTTGCAAGTAGGCTCTACCCCCACTAAATGGGGTAGCGCGCATCGATCGGTACCATCCTTGAGCTTCTCCGACTTTCGGAAGGGTTAGGGTTAGGGTTAGGGATGAAAGCACATAGGAGAAAGAGATATTCTTGAATAACTTTTTTTGTGAAGGTCGGAGAGACTTGGAAAGTGGTTGCATCTGGACTAATTTGGGTCCTGCGGATCGATTGGTACCATCCCCGAGCTTGTACGACCTTCGGAAGAGGTCGACCGACGAAATTCCCCCAAATCTGAGGAGATATTCTTGAATAACTTTTTTTGTGAAGGTCGGAGAAACTTGCAAGTAGGCTCTACCCCCACTAAATGGGGTAGCGCGCATCGATCGGTACCATCCTTGAGCTTCTCCGACTTTCGGAAGGGTTAGGGTTAGGGTTAGGGATGAAAGCACATAGGAGAAAGAGATATTCTTGAATAACTTTTTTTGTGAAGGTCGGAGAGACTTGGAAAGTGGTTGCATCTGGACTAATTTGGGTCCTGCGGATCGATTGGTACCATCCCCTAGCTTGTACGACCTTCGAAAGAGGTCGACCGACGAAATTCCCCCAAATCTGAGGAGATATTCTTGAATAACTTTTTTTGTGAAGGTCGGAGAGACTTGCAAGTAGGCTCTACCCCCACTAAATGGGGTAGCGCGCATCGATCGGTACCATCCTTGAGCTTCTCCGACTTTCGGAAGGGTTAGGGTTAGGGTTAGGGATGAAAGCACATAGGAGAAAGAGATATTCTTGAATAACTTTTTTTGTGAAGGTCGGAGAGACTTGGAAAGTGGTTGCATCTGGACTAATTTGGGTCCTGCGGATCGATTGGTACCATCCCCGAGCTTGTACGACCTTCGGAAGAGGTCGACCGACGAAATTCCCCCAAATCTGAGGAGATATTCTTGAATAACTTTTTTTGTGAAGGTCGGAGAGACTTGCAAGTAGGCTCTACCCCCACTAAATGGGGTTGCGCGCATCGATCAGTACCATCCTTGAGCTTCTCCGACTTTCGGAAGGGTTAGGGTTAGGGTTAGGGATGAAAGCACATAGGAGAAAGAGATATTCTTGAATAACTTTTTTTGTGAAGGTCGGAGAGACTTGCAAGTAGGCTCTACCCCCACTAAATGGGGTAGCGCGCATCGATCGGTACCATCCTTGAGCTTCTCCGACTTTCGGAAGGGTTAGGGTTAGGGATGAAAGCACATAGGAGAAAGAGATATTCTTGAATAACTTTTTTTGTGAAGGTCGGAGAGACTTGCAAGTAGGCTCTACCCCCACTAAATGGGGTAGCGCGCATCGATCGGTACCATCCTTGAGCTTCTCCGACTTTCGGAAGGGTTAGGGTTAGGGTTAGGGATGAAAGCACATAGGAGAAAGAGATATTCTTGAATAACTTTTTTTGTGAAGGTCGGAGAGACTTGCAAGTAGGCTTTACCCCCACTAAATGGGGTAGCGCGCATCGATCGGTACCATCCTTGAGCTTCTCCGACTTTCGGAAGGGTTAGGGTTAGGGTTAGGGATGAAAGCACATAGGAGAAAGAGATATTCTTGAATAACTTTTTTTGTGAAGGTCGGAGAGACTTGGAAAGTGGTTGCATCTGGACTAATTTGGGTCCTGCGGATCGATTGGTACCATCCCCGAGCTTGTACGACCTTCGGAAGAGGTCGACCGACGAAATTCCCCCAAATCTGAGGAGATATTCTTGAATAACTTTTTTTGTGAAGGTCGGAGAGACTTGCAAGTAGGCTCTACCCCCACTAAATGGGGTTGCGCGCATCGATCAGTACCATCCTTGAGCTTCTCCGACTTTCGGAAGGGTTAGGGTTAGGGTTAGGGATGAAAGCACATAGGAGAAAGAGATATTCTTGAATAACTTTTTTTGTGAAGGTCGGAGAGACTTGCAAGTAGGCTCTACCCCCACTAAATGGGGTAGCACGCATCGATCGGTACCATCCTTGAGCTTCTCCGACTTTCGGAAGGGTTAGGGTTAGGGTTAGGGATGAAAGCACATAGGAGAAAGAGATATTCTTGAATAACTTTTTTTGTGAAGGTCGGAGAGACTTGCAAGTAGGCTCTACCCCCACTAAATGGGGTAGCGCGCATCGATCGGTACCATCCTTGAGCTTCTCCGACTTTCGGAAGGGTTAGGGTTAGGGTTAGGGATGAAAGCACATAGGAGAAAGAGATATTCTTGAATAACTTTTTTTGTGAAGGTCGGAGAGACTTGGAAAGTGGTTGCATCTGGACTAATTTGGGTCCTGCGGATCGATTGGTACCATCCCCGAGCTTGTACGACCTTCGGAAGAGGTCGACCGACGAAATTCCCCCAAATCTGAGGAGATATTCTTGAATAACTTTTTTTGTGAAGGTCGGAGAAACTTGCAAGTAGGCTCTACCCCCACTAAATGGGGTAGCGCGCATCGATCGGTACCATCCTTGAGCTTCTCCGACTTTTGGAAGGGTTAGGGTTAGGGTTAGGGATGAAAGCACATAGGAGAAAGAGATATTCTTGAATAACTTTTTTTGTGAAGGTCGGAGAGACTTGGAAAGTGGTTGCATCTGGACTAATTTGGGTCCTGCGGATCGATTGGTACCATCCCCGAGCTTGTACGACCTTCGGAAGAGGTCGACCGACGAAATTCCCCCAAATCTGAGGAGATATTCTTGAATAACTTTTTTTGTGAAGGTCGGAGAGACTTGCAAGTAGGCTCTACCCCCACTAAATGGGGTAGCGCGCATCGATCGGTACCATCCTTGAGCTTCTCCGACTTTCGGAAGGGTTAGGGTTAGGGTTAGGGATGAAAGCACATAGGAGAAAGAGATATTCTTGAATAACTTTTTTTGTGAAGGTCGGAGAGACTTGGAAAGTGGTTGCATCTGGACTAATTTGGGTCCTGCGGATCGATTGGTACCATCCCCGAGCTTGTACGACCTTCGGAAGAGGTCGACCGACGAAATTCCCCCAAATCTGAGGAGATATTCTTGAATAACTTTTTTTGTGAAGGTCGGAGAGACTTGCAAGTAGGCTCTACCCCCACTAAATGGGGTTGCGCGCATCGATCAGTACCATCCTTGAGCTTCTCCGACTTTCGGAAGGGTTAGGGTTAGGGTTAGGGATGAAAGCACATAGGAGAAAGAGATATTCTTGAATAACTTTTTTTGTGAAGGTCGGAGAGACTTGCAAGTAGGCTCTACCCCCACTAAATGGGGTAGCGCGCATCGATCGGTACCATCCTTGAGCTTCTCCGACTTTCGGAAGGGTTAGGGTTAGGGTTAGGGATGAAAGCACATAGGAGAAAGAGATATTCTTGAATAACTTTTTTTGTGAAGGTCGGAGAGACTTGGAAAGTGGTTGCATCTGGACTAATTTGGGTCCTGCGGATCGATTGGTACCATCCCCGAGCTTGTACGACCTTCGGAAGAGGTCGACCGACGAAATTCCCCCAAATCTGAGGAGATATTCTTGAATAACTTTTTTTGTGAAGGTCGGAGAAACTTGCAAGTAGGCTCTACCCCCACTAAATGGGGTAGCGCGCATCGATCGGTACCATCCTTGAGCTTCTCCGACTTTCGGAAGGGTTAGGGTTAGGGTTAGGGATGAAAGCACATAGGAGAAAGAGATATTCTTGAATAACTTTTTTTGTGAAGGTCGGAGAGACTTGGAAAGTGGTTGCATCTGGACTAATTTGGGTCCTGCGGATCGATTGGTACCATCCCCGAGCTTGTACGACCTTCGGAAGAGGTCGACCGACGAAATTCCCCCAAATCTGAGGAGATATTCTTGAATAACTTTTTTTGTGAAGGTCGGAGAGACTTGCAAGTAGGCTCTACCCCCACTAAATGGGGTAGCGCGCATCGATCGGTACCATCCTTGAGCTTCTCCGACTTTCGGAAGGGTTAGGGTTAGGGTTAGGGATGAAAGCACATAGGAGAAAGAGATATTCTTGAATAACTTTTTTTGTGAAGGTCGGAGAGACTTGGAAAGTGGTTGCATCTGGACTAATTTGGGTCCTGCGGATCGATTGGTACCATCCCCGAGCTTGTACGACCTTCGGAAGAGGTCGACCGACGAAATTCCCCCAAATCTGAGGAGATATTCTTGAATAACTTTTTTTGTGAAGGTCGGAGAGACTTGCAAGTAGGCTCTACCCCCACTAAATGGGGTTGCGCGCATCGATCAGTACCATCCTTGAGCTTCTCCGACTTTCGGAAGGGTTAGGGTTAGGGTTAGGGATGAAAGCACATAGGAGAAAGAGATATTCTTGAATAACTTTTTTTGTGAAGGTCGGAGAGACTTGCAAGTAGGCTCTACCCCCACTAAATGGGGTAGCGCGCATCGATCGGTACCATCCTTGAGCTTCTCCGACTTTCGGAAGGGTTAGGGTTAGGGTTAGGGATGAAAGCACATAGGAGAAAGAGATATTCTTGAATAACTTTTTTTGTGAAGGTCGGAGAGACTTGCAAGTAGGCTCTACCCCCACTAAATGGGGTAGCGCGCATCGATCGGTACCATCCTTGAGCTTCTCCGATTTTCGGAAGGGTTAGGGTTAGGGTTAGGGATGAAAGCACATAGGAGAAAGAGATATTCTTGAATAACTTTTTTTGTGAAGGTCGGAGAGACTTGCAAGTAGGCTTTACCCCCACTAAATGGGGTAGCGCGCATCGATCGGTACCATCCTTGAGCTTCTCCGACTTTCGGAAGGGTTAGGGTTAGGGTTAGGGATGAAAGCACATAGGAGAAAGAGATATTCTTGAATAACTTTTTTTGTGAAGGTCGGAGAGACTTGGAAAGTGGTTGCATCTGGACTAATTTGGGTCCTGCGGATCGATTGGTACCATCCCCGAGCTTGTACGACCTTCGGAAGAGGTCGACCGACGAAATTCCCCCAAATCTGAGGAGATATTCTTGAATAACTTTTTTTGTGAAGGTCGGAGAGACTTGCAAGTAGGCTCTACCCCCACTAAATGGGGTTGCACGCATCGATCAGTACCATCTTTGAGCTTCTCCGACTTTCGGAAGGGTTAGGGTTAGGGTTAGGGATGAAAGCACATAGGAGAAAGAGATATTCTTGAATAACTTTTTTTGTGAAGGTCGGAGAGACTTGCAAGTAGGCTCTACCCCCACTAAATGGGGTAGCACGCATCGATCGGTACCATCCTTGAGCTTCTCCGACTTTCGGAAGGGTTAGGGTTAGGGTTAGGGATGAAAGCACATAGGAGAAAGAGATATTCTTGAATAACTTTTTTTGTGAAGGTCGGAGAGACTTGCAAGTAGGCTCTACCCCCACTAAATGGGGTAGCGCGCATCGATCGGTACCATCCTTGAGCTTCTCCGACTTTCGGAAGGGTTAGGGTTAGGGTTAGGGATGAAAGCACATAGGAGAAAGAGATATTCTTGAATAACTTTTTTTGTGAAGGTCGGAGAGACTTGGAAAGTGGTTGCATCTGGACTAATTTGGGTCCTGCGGATCGATTGGTACCATCCCCGAGCTTGTACGACCTTCGGAAGAGGTCGACCGACGAAATTCCCCCAAATCTGAGGAGATATTCTTGAATAACTTTTTTTGTGAAGGTCGGAGAAACTTGCAAGTAGGCTCTACCCCCACTAAATGGGGTAGCGCACATCGATCGGTACCATCCTTGAGCTTCTCCGACTTTTGGAAGGGTTAGGGTTAGGGTTAGGGATGAAAGCACATAGGAGAAAGAGATATTCTTGAATAACTTTTTTTGTGAAGGTCGGAGAGACTTGGAAAGTGGTTGCATCTGGACTAATTTGGGTCCTGCGGATCGATTGGTACCATCCCCGAGCTTGTACGACCTTCGGAAGAGGTCGACCGACGAAATTCCCCCAAATCTGAGGAGATATTCTTGAATAACTTTTTTTGTGAAGGTCGGAGAGACTTGCAAGTAGGCTCTACCCCCACTAAATGGGGTAGCGCGCATCGATCGGTACCATCCTTGAGCTTCTCCGACTTTCGGAAGGGTTAGGGTTAGGGTTAGGGATGAAAGCACATAGGAGAAAGAGATATTCTTGAATAACTTTTTTTGTGAAGGTCGGAGAGACTTGGAAAGTGGTTGCATCTGGACTAATTTGGGTCCTGCGGATCGATTGGTACCATCCCCGAGCTTGTACGACCTTCGGAAGAGGTCGACCGACGAAATTCCCCCAAATCTGAGGAGATATTCTTGAATAACTTTTTTTGTGAAGGTCGGAGAGACTTGCAAGTAGGCTCTACCCCCACTAAATGGGGTTGCGCGCATCGATCAGTACCATCCTTGAGCTTCTCCGACTTTCGGAAGGGTTAGGGTTAGGGTTAGGGATGAAAGCACATAGGAGAAAGAGATATTCTTGAATAACTTTTTTTGTGAAGGTCGGAGAGACTTGCAAGTAGGCTCTACCCCCACTAAATGGGGTAGCGCGCATCGATCGGTACCATTCTTGAGCTTCTCCGACTTTCGGAAGGGTTAGGGTTAGGGTTAGGGATGAAAGCACATAGGAGAAAGAGATATTCTTGAATAACTTTTTTTGTGAAGGTCGGAGAGACTTGCAAGTAGGCTCTACCCCCACTAAATGGGGTAGCGCGCATCGATCGGTACCATCCTTGAGCTTCTCCGACTTTTGGAAGGGTTAGGGTTAGGGTTAGGGATGAAAGCACATAGGAGAAAGAGATATTCTTGAATAACTTTTTTTGTGAAGGTCGGAGAGACTTGCAAGTAGGCTCTACCCCCACTAAATGGGGTAGCGCGCATCGATCGGTACCATCCTTGAGCTTCTCCGACTTTCGGAAGGGTTAGGGTTAGGGTTAGGGATGAAAGCACATAGGAGAAAGACATATTCTTGAATAACTTTTTTTGTGAAGGTCGGAGAGACTTGGAAAGTGGTTGCATCTGGACTAATTTGGGTCCTGCGGATCGATTGGTACCATCCCCGAGCTTGTACGACCTTCGGAAGAGGTCGACCGACGAAATTCCCCCAAATCTGAGGAGATATTCTTGAATAACTTTTTTTGTGAAGGTCGGAGAGACTTGCAAGTAGGCTCTACCCCCACTAAATGGGGTTGCGCGCATCGATCAGTACCATCCTTGAGCTTTTCCGACTTTCGGAAGGGTTAGGGTTAGGGTTAGGGATGAAAGCACATAGGAGAAAGAGATATTCTTGAATAACTTTTTTTGTGAAGGTCGGAGAGACTTGCAAGTAGGCTCTACCCCCACTAAATGGGGTAGCACGCATCGATCGGTACCATCCTTGAGCTTCTCCGACTTTCGGAAGGGTTAGGGTTAGGGATGAAAGCACATAGGAGAAAGAGATATTCTTGAATAACTTTTTTTGTGAAGGTCGGAGAGACTTGCAAGTAGGCTCTACCCCCACTAAATGGGGTAGCGCGCATCGATCGGTACCATCCTTGAGCTTCTCCGACTTTCGGAAGGGTTAGGGTTAGGGTTAGGGATGAAAGCACATAGGAGAAAGAGATATTCTTGAATAACTTTTTTTGTGAAGGTCGGAGAGACTTGGAAAGTGGTTGCATCTGGACTAATTTGGGTCCTGCGGATCGATTGGTACCATCCCCGAGCTTGTACGACCTTCGGAAGAGGTCGACCGACGAAATTCCCCCAAATCTGAGGAGATATTCTTGAATAACTTTTTTTGTGAAGGTCGGAGAGACTTGCAAGTAGGCTCTACCCCCACTAAATGGGGTTGCGCGCATCGATCAGTACCATCCTTGAGCTTCTCCGACTTTCGGAAGGGTTAGGGTTAGGGTTAGGGATGAAAGCACATAGGAGAAAGAGATATTCTTGAATAACTTTTTTTGTGAAGGTCGGAGAGACTTGGAAAGTGGTTGCATCTGGACTAATTTGGGTCCTGCGGATCGATTGGTACCATCCCCGAGCTTGTACGACCTTCGGAAGAGGTCGACCGACGAAATTCCCCCAAATCTGAGGAGATATTCTTGAATAACTTTTTTTGTGAAGGTCGGAGAAACTTGCAAGTAGGCTCTACCCCCACTAAATGGGGTAGCGCGCATCGATCGGTACCATCCTTGAGCTTCTCCGACTTTCGGAAGGGTTAGGGTTAGGGTTAGGGATGAAAGCACATAGGAGAAAGAGATATTCTTGAATAACTTTTTTGTGAAGGTCGGAGAGACTTGCAAGTAGGCTCTACCCCCACTAAATGGGGTAGCGCGCATCGATCGGTACCATCCTTGAGCTTCTCCGACTTTCGGAAGGGTTAGGGTTAGGGTTAGGGATGAAAGCACATAGGAGAAAGAGATATTCTTGAATAACTTTTTTTGTGAAGGTCGGAGAGACTTGGAAAGTGGTTGCATCTGGACTAATTTGGGTCCTGCGGATCGATTGGTACCATCCCCGAGCTTGTACGACCTTCGGAAGAGGTCGACCGACGAAATTCCCCCAAATCTGAGGAGATATTCTTGAATAACTTTTTTTGTGAAGGTCGGAGAGACTTGCAAGTAGGCTCTACCCCCACTAAATGGGGTTGCGCGCATCGATCAGTACCATCCTTGAGCTTCTCCGACTTTCGGAAGGGTTAGGGTTAGGGTTAGGGATGAAAGCACATAGGAGAAAGAGATATTCTTGAATAACTTTTTTTGTGAAGGTCGGAGAGACTTGCAAGTAGGCTCTACCCCCACTAAATGGGGTAGCGCGCATCGATCGGTACCATCCTTGAGCTTCTCCGACTTTCGGAAGGGTTAGGGTTAGGGTTAGGGATGAAAGCACATAGGAGAAAGAGATATTCTTGAATAACTTTTTTTGTGAAGGTCGGAGAGACTTGCAAGTAGGCTCTACCCCCACTAAATGGGGTAGCGCGCATCGATCGGTACCATCCTTGAGCTTCTCCGACTTTCGGAAGGGTTAGGGTTAGGGATGAAAGCACATAGGAGAAAGAGATATTCTTGAATAACTTTTTTTGTGAAGGTCGGAGAGACTTGCAAGTAGGCTCTACCCCCACTAAATGGGGTAGCGCGCATCGATCGGTACCATCCTTGAGCTTCTCCGACTTTCGGAAGGGTTAGGGTTAGGGTTAGGGATGAAAGCACATAGGAGAAAGAGATATTCTTGAATAACTTTTTTTGTGAAGGTCGGAGAGACTTGGAAAGTGGTTGCATCTGGACTAATTTGGGTCCTGCGGATCGATTGGTACCATCCCCGAGCTTGTACGACCTTCGGAAGAGGTCGACCGACGAAATTCCCCCAAATCTGAGGAGATATTCTTGAATAACTTTTTTTGTGAAGGTCGGAGAGACTTGCAAGTAGGCTCTACCCCCACTAAATGGGGTTGCGCGCATCGATCAGTACCATCCTTGAGCTTCTCCGACTTTCGGAAGGGTTAGGGTTAGGGTTAGGGATGAAAGCACATAGGAGAAAGAGATATTCTTGAATAACTTTTTTTGTGAAGGTCGGAGAGACTTGCAAGTAGGCTCTACCCCCACTAAATGGGGTAGCACGCATCGATCGGTACCATCCTTGAGCTTCTCCGACTTTCGGAAGGGTTAGGGTTAGGGTTAGGGATGAAAGCACATAGGAGAAAGAGATATTCTTGAATAACTTTTTTTGTGAAGGTCGGAGAGACTTGCAAGTAGGCTATACCCCCACTAAATGGGGTAGCGCGCATCGATCGGTACCATCCTTGAGCTTCTCCGACTTTCGGAAGGGTTAGGGTTAGGGTTAGGGATGAAAGCACATAGGAGAAAGAGATATTCTTGAATAACTTTTTTTGTGAAGGTCGGAGAGACTTGGAAAGTGGTTGCATCTGGACTAATTTGGGTCCTGCGGATCGATTGGTACCATCCCCGAGCTTGTACGACCTTCGGAAGAGGTCGACCGACGAAATTCCCCCAAATCTGAGGAGATATTCTTGAATAACTTTTTTTGTGAAGGTCGGAGAAACTTGCAAGTAGGCTCTACCCCCACTAAATGGGGTAGCGCGCATCGATCGGTACCATCCTTGAGCTTCTCCGACTTTCGGAAGGGTTAGGGTTAGGGTTAGGGATGAAAGCACATAGGAGAAAGAGATATTCTTGAATAACTTTTTTTGTGAAGGTCGGAGAGACTTGGAAAGTGGTTGCATTTGGACTAATTTGGGTCCTGCGGATCGATTGGTACCATCCCCGAGCTTGTACGACCTTCGGAAGAGGTCGACCGACGAAATTCCCCCAAATCTGAGGAGATATTCTTGAATAACTTTTTTTGTGAAGGTCGGAGAGACTTGCAAGTAGGCTCTACCCCCACTAAATAGGGTTGCGCGCATCGATCGGTACCATCCTTGAGCTTCTCCGACTTTCGGAAGGGTTAGGGTTAGGGTTAGGGATGAAAGCACATAGGAGAAAGAGATATTCTTGAATAACTTTTTTTGTGAAGGTCGGAGAGACTTGCAAGTAGGCTATACCCCCACTAAATGGGGTAGCGCGCATCGATCGGTACCATCCTTGAGCTTCTCCGACTTTCGGAAGGGTTAGGGTTAGGGTTAGGGATGAAAGCACATAGGAGAAAGAGATATTCTTGAATAACTTTTTTTGTGAAGGTCGGAGAGACTTGGAAAGTGGTTGCATCTGGACTAATTTGGGTCCTGCGGATCGATTGATACCATCTCCGAGCTTGTACGACCTTCGGAAGAGGTCGACCGACGAAATTCCCCCAAATCTGAGGAGATATTCTTGAATAACTTTTTTTGTGAAGGTCGGAGAGACTTGCAAGTAGGCTCTACCCCCACTAAATGGGGTTGCACGCATCGATCAGTACCATCCTTGAGCTTCTCCGACTTTCGGAAGGGTTAGGGTTAGGGTTAGGGATGAAAGCACATAGGAGAAAGAGATATTCTTGAATAACTTTTTTTGTGAAGGTCGGAGAGACTTGCAAGTAGGCTCTACCCCCACTAAATGGGGTAGCGCGCATCGATCGGTACCATCCTTGAGCTTCTCCGACTTTCGGAAGGGTTAGGGTTAGGGTTAGGGATGAAAGCACATAGGAGAAAGAGATATTCTTGAATAACTTTTTTTGTGAAGGTCGGAGAGACTTGCAAGTAGGCTCTACCCCCACTAAATGGGGTAGCGCGCATCGATCGGTACCATCCTTGAGCTTCTCCGACTTTCGGAAGGGTTAGGGTTAGGGTTAGGGATGAAAGCACATAGGAGAAAGAGATATTCTTGAATAACTTTTTTTGTGAAGGTCGGAGAGACTTGCAAGTAGGCTCTACCCCCACTAAATGGGGTAGCGCGCATCGATCGGTACCATCCTTGAGCTTCTCCGACTTTCGGAAGGGTTAGGGTTAGGGTTAGGGATGAAAGCACATAGGAGAAAGAGATATTCTTGAATAACTTTTTTTGTGAAGGTCGGAGAGACTTGGAAAGTGGTTGCATCTGGACTAATTTGGGTCCTGCGGATCGATTGGTACCATCCCCGAGCTTGTACGACCTTCGGAAGAGGTCGACCGACGAAATTCCCCCAAATCTGAGGAGATATTCTTGAATAACTTTTTTTGTGAAGGTCGGAGAGACTTGCAAGTAGGCTCTACCCCCACTAAATGGGGTAGCGCGCATCGATCGGTACCATCCTTGAGCTTCTCCGACTTTCGGAAGGGTTAGGGTTAGGGTTAGGGATGAAAGCACATAGGAGAAAGAGATATTCTTGAATAACTTTTTTTGTGAAGGTCGGAGAGACTTGCAAGTAGGCTCTACCCCCACTAAATGGGGTAGCGCGCATCGATCGGTACCATCCTTGAGCTTCTCCGACTTTCGGAAGGGTTAGGGTTAGGGTTAGGGATGAAAGCACATAGGAGAAAGAGATATTCTTGAATAACTTTTTTTGTGAAGGTCGGAGAGACTTGCAAGTAGGCTCTACCCCCACTAAATGGGGTAGCGCGCATCGATCGGTACCATCCTTGAGCTTCTCCGACTTTCGGAAGGGTTAGGGTTAGGGTTAGGGATGAAAGCACATAGGAGAAAGAGATATTCTTGAATAACTTTTTTTGTGAAGGTCGGAGAGACTTGGAAAGTGGTTGCATCTGGACTAATTTGGGTCCTGCGGATCGATTGGTACCATCCCCGAGCTTGTACGACCTTCGGAAGAGGTCGACCGACGAAATTCCCCCAAATCTGAGGAGATATTCTTGAATAACTTTTTTTGTGAAGGTCGGAGAGACTTGCAAGTAGGCTCTACCCCCACTAAATGGGGTTGCGCGCATCGATCAGTACCATCCTTGAGCTTCTCCGACTTTCGGAAGGGTTAGGGTTAGGGTTAGGGATGAAAGCACATAGGAGAAAGAGATATTCTTGAATAACTTTTTTTGTGAAGGTCGGAGAGACTTGCAAGTAGGCTCTACCCCCACTAAATGGGGTAGCGCGCATCGATCGGTACCATCCTTGAGCTTCTCCGACTTTCGGAAGGGTTAGGGTTAGGGTTAGGGATGAAAGCACATAGGAGAAAGAGATATTCTTGAATAACTTTTTTTGAGAAGGTCGGAGAGACTTGCAAGTAGGCTCTACCCCCACTAAATGGGGTAGCGCGCATCGATCGGTACCATCCTTGAGCTTCTCCGACTTTCGGAAGGGTTAGGGTTAGGGTTAGGGATGAAAGCACATAGGAGAAAGAGATATTCTTGAATAACTTTTTTTGTGAAGGTCGGAGAGACTTGCAAGTAGGCTCTACCCCCACTAAATGGGGTAGCGCGCATCGATCGGTACCATCTTTGAGCTTTTCCGACTTTCGGAAGGGTTAGGGTTAGGGTTAGGGATGAAAGCACATAGGAGAAAGAGATATTCTTGAATAACTTTTTTTGTGAAGGTCGGAGAGACTTGGAAAGTGGTTGCATCTGGACTAATTTGGGTCCTGCGGATCGATTGGTACCATCCCCGAGCTTGTACGACCTTCGGAAGAGGTCGACCGACGAAATTCCCCCAAATCTGAGGAGATATTCTTGAATAACTTTTTTTGTGAAGGTCGGAGAGACTTGCAAGTAGGCTTTACCCCCACTAAATGGGGTAGCGCGCATCGATCGGTACCATCCTTGAGCTTCTCCGACTTTCGGAAGGGTTAGGGTTAGGGTTAGGGATGAAAGCACATAGGAGAAAGAGATATTCTTGAAAAACTTTTTTTGTGAAGGTCGGAGAGACTTGCAAGTAGGCTCTACCCCCACTAAATGGGGTAGCGCGCATCGATCGGTACCATCCTTGAGCTTCTCCGACTTTCGGAAGGGTTAGGGTTAGGGTTAGGGATGAAAGCACATAGGAGAAAGAAATATTCTTGAATAACTTTTTTTGTGAAGGTCGGAGAGACTTGGAAAGTGGTTGCATCTGGACTAATTTGGGTCCTGCGGATCGATTGGTACCATCCCCGAGCTTGTACAACCTTCGGAAGAGGTCGACCGACGAAATTCCCCCAAATCTGAGGAGATATTCTTGAATAACTTTTTTTGTGAAGGTCGGAGAGACTTGCAAGTAGGCTCTACTCCCACTAAATGGGGTTGCGCGCATCGATCAGTACCATCCTTGAGCTTCTCCGACTTTCGGAAGGGTTAGGGTTAGGGTTAGGGATGAAAGCACATAGGAGAAAGAGATATTCTTGAATAACTTTTTTTGTGAAGGTCGGAGAGACTTGCAAGTAGGCTCTACCCCCACTAAATGGGGTAGCGCGCATCGATCGGTACCATCCTTGAGCTTCTCCGACTTTCGGAAGGGTTAGGGTTAGGGTTAGGGATGAAAGCACATAGGAGAAAGAGATATTCTTGAATAACTTTTTTTGTGAAGGTCGGAGAGACTTGGAAAGTGGTTGCATCTGGACTAATTTGGGTCCTGCGGATCGATTGGTACCATCCCCGAGCTTGTACGACCTTCGGAAGAGGTCGACCGACGAAATTCCCCCAAATCTGAGGAGATATTCTTGAATAACTTTTTTTGTGAAGGTCGGAGAGACTTGCAAGTAGGCTCTACCCCCACTAAATGGGGTTGCGCGCATCGATCAGTACCATCCTTGAGCTTCTCCGACTTTCGGAAGGGTTAGGGTTAGGGTTAGGGATGAAAGCACATAGGAGAAAGAGATATTCTTGAATAACTTTTTTTGTGAAGGTCGGAGAGACTTGCAAGTAGGCTCTACCCCCACTAAATGGGGTAGCGCGCATCGATCGGTACCATCCTTGAGCTTCTCCGACTTTCGGAAGGGTTAGGGTTAGGGTTAGGGATGAAAGCACATAGGAGAAAGAGATATTCTTGAATAACTTTTTTTGTGAAGGTCGGAGAGACTTGCAAGTAGGCTCTACCCCCACTAAATGGGGTAGCGCGCATCGATCGGTACCATCCTTGAGCTTCTCCGACTTTCGGAAGGGTTAGGGTTAGGGATGAAAGCACATAGGAGAAAGAGATATTCTTGAATAACTTTTTTTGTGAAGGTCGGAGAGACTTGCAAGTAGGCTCTACCCCCACTAAATGGGGTAGCGCGCATCGATCGGTACCATCCTTGAGCTTCTCCGACTTTCGGAAGGGTTAGGGTTAGGGTTAGGGATGAAAGCACATAGGAGAAAGAGATATTCTTGAATAACTTTTTTTGTGAAGGTCGGAGAGACTTGGAAAGTGGTTGCATCTGGACTAATTTGGGTCCTGCGGATCGATTGGTACCATCCCCGAGCTTGTACGACCTTCGGAAGAGGTCGACCGACGAAATTCCCCCAAATCTGAGGAGATATTCTTGAATAACTTTTTTTGTGAAGGTCGGAGAGACTTGCAAGTAGGCTCTACCCCCACTAAATGGGGTTGCGCGCATCGATCAGTACCATCCTTGAGCTTCTCCGACTTTCGGAAGGGTTAGGGTTAGGGTTAGGGATGAAAGCACATAGGAGAAAGAGATATTCTTGAATAACTTTTTTTGTGAAGGTCGGAGAGACTTGCAAGTAGGCTCTACCCCCACTAAATGGGGTAGCACGCATCGATCGGTACCATCCTTGAGCTTCTCCGACTTTCGGAAGGGTTAGGGTTAGGGTTAGGGATGAAAGCACATAGGAGAAAGAGATATTCTTGAATAACTTTTTTTGTGAAGGTCGGAGAGACTTGCAAGTAGGCTATACCCCCACTAAATGGGGTAGCGCGCATCGATCGGTACCATCCTTGAGCTTCTCCGACTTTCGGAAGGGTTAGGGTTAGGGTTAGGGATGAAAGCACATAGGAGAAAGAGATATTCTTGAATAACTTTTTTTGTGAAGGTCGGAGAGACTTGGAAAGTGGTTGCATCTGGACTAATTTGGGTCCTGCGGATCGATTGGTACCATCCCCGAGCTTGTACGACCTTCGGAAGAGGTCGACCGACGAAATTCCCCCAAATCTGAGGAGATATTCTTGAATAACTTTTTTTGTGAAGGTCGGAGAAACTTGCAAGTAGGCTCTACCCCCACTAAATGGGGTAGCGCGCATCGATCGGTACCATCCTTGAGCTTCTCCGACTTTCGGAAGGGTTAGGGTTAGGGTTAGGGATGAAAGCACATAGGAGAAAGAGATATTCTTGAATAACTTTTTTTGTGAAGGTCGGAGAGACTTGGAAAGTGGTTGCATTTGGACTAATTTGGGTCCTGCGGATCGATTGGTACCATCCCCGAGCTTGTACGACCTTCGGAAGAGGTCGACCGACGAAATTCCCCCAAATCTGAGGAGATATTCTTGAATAACTTTTTTTGTGAAGGTCGGAGAGACTTGCAAGTAGGCTCTACCCCCACTAAATAGGGTTGCGCGCATCGATCGGTACCATCCTTGAGCTTCTCCGACTTTCGGAAGGGTTAGGGTTAGGGTTAGGGATGAAAGCACATAGGAGAAAGAGATATTCTTGAATAACTTTTTTTGTGAAGGTCGGAGAGACTTGCAAGTAGGCTATACCCCCACTAAATGGGGTAGCGCGCATCGATCGGTACCATCCTTGAGCTTCTCCGACTTTCGGAAGGGTTAGGGTTAGGGTTAGGGATGAAAGCACATAGGAGAAAGAGATATTCTTGAATAACTTTTTTTGTGAAGGTCGGAGAGACTTGGAAAGTGGTTGCATCTGGACTAATTTGGGTCCTGCGGATCGATTGATACCATCTCCGAGCTTGTACGACCTTCGGAAGAGGTCGACCGACGAAATTCCCCCAAATCTGAGGAGATATTCTTGAATAACTTTTTTTGTGAAGGTCGGAGAGACTTGCAAGTAGGCTCTACCCCCACTAAATGGGGTTGCACGCATCGATCAGTACCATCCTTGAGCTTCTCCGACTTTCGGAAGGGTTAGGGTTAGGGTTAGGGATGAAAGCACATAGGAGAAAGAGATATTCTTGAATAACTTTTTTTGTGAAGGTCGGAGAGACTTGCAAGTAGGCTCTACCCCCACTAAATGGGGTAGCGCGCATCGATCGGTACCATCCTTGAGCTTCTCCGACTTTCGGAAGGGTTAGGGTTAGGGTTAGGGATGAAAGCACATAGGAGAAAGAGATATTCTTGAATAACTTTTTTTGTGAAGGTCGGAGAGACTTGCAAGTAGGCTCTACCCCCACTAAATGGGGTAGCGCGCATCGATCGGTACCATCCTTGAGCTTCTCCGACTTTCGGAAGGGTTAGGGTTAGGGTTAGGGATGAAAGCACATAGGAGAAAGAGATATTCTTGAATAACTTTTTTTGTGAAGGTCGGAGAGACTTGCAAGTAGGCTCTACCCCCACTAAATGGGGTAGCGCGCATCGATCGGTACCATCCTTGAGCTTCTCCGACTTTCGGAAGGGTTAGGGTTAGGGTTAGGGATGAAAGCACATAGGAGAAAGAGATATTCTTGAATAACTTTTTTTGTGAAGGTCGGAGAGACTTGGAAAGTGGTTGCATCTGGACTAATTTGGGTCCTGCGGATCGATTGGTACCATCCCCGAGCTTGTACGACCTTCGGAAGAGGTCGACCGACGAAATTCCCCCAAATCTGAGGAGATATTCTTGAATAACTTTTTTTGTGAAGGTCGGAAAGACTTGCAAGTAGGCTCTACCCCCACTAAATGGGGTAGCGCACATCGATCGGTACCATCCTTGAGCTTCTCCGACTTTCGGAAGGGTTAGGGTTAGGGTTAGGGATGAAAGCACATAGGAGAAAGAGATATTCTTGAATAACTTTTTTTGTGAAGGTCGGAGAGACTTGCAAGTAGGCTCTACCCCCACTAAATGGGGTAGCGCGCATCGATCGGTACCATCCTTGAGCTTCTCCGACTTTCGGAAGGGTTAGGGTTAGGGTTAGGGATGAAAGCACATAGGAGAAAGAGATATTCTTGAATAACTTTTTTTGTGAAGGTCGGAGAGACTTGCAAGTAGGCTCTACCCCCACTAAATGGGGTAGCGCGCATCGATCGGTACCATCCTTGAGCTTCTCCGACTTTCGGAAGGGTTAGGGTTAGGGTTAGGGATGAAAGCACATAGGAGAAAGAGATATTCTTGAATAACTTTTTTTGTGAAGGTCGGAGAGACTTGGAAAGTGGTTGCATCTGGACTAATTTGGGTCCTGCGGATCGATTGGTACCATCCCCGAGCTTGTACGACCTTCGGAAGAGGTCGACCGACGAAATTCCCCCAAATCTGAGGAGATATTCTTGAATAACTTTTTTTGTGAAGGTCGGAGAGACTTGCAAGTAGGCTCTACCCCCACTAAATGGGGTTGCGCGCATCGATCAGTACCATCCTTGAGCTTCTCCGACTTTCGGAAGGGTTAGGGTTAGGGTTAGGGATGAAAGCACATAGGAGAAAGAGATATTCTTGAATAACTTTTTTTGTGAAGGTCGGAGAGACTTGCAAGTAGGCTTTACCCCCACTAAATGGGGTAGCGCGCATCGATCGGTACCATCCTTGAGCTTCTCCGACTTTCGGAAGGGTTAGGGTTAGGGTTAGGGATGAAAGCACATAGGAGAAAGAGATATTCTTGAATAACTTTTTTTGTGAAGGTCGGAGAGACTTGCAAGTAGGCTCTACCCCCACTAAATGGGGTAGCGCGCATCGATCGGTACCATCCTTGAGCTTCTCCGACTTTCGGAAGGGTTAGGGTTAGGGTTAGGGATGAAAGCACATAGGAGAAAGAGATATTCTTGAATAACTTTTTTTGTGAAGGTCGGAGAGACTTGCAAGTAGGCTCTACCCCCACTAAATGGGGTAGCGCGCATCGATCGGTACCATCCTTGAGCTTCTCCGACTTTCGGAAGGGTTAGGGTTAGGGTTAGGGATGAAAGCACATAGGAGAAAGAGATATTCTTGAATAACTTTTTTTGTGAAGGTCGGAGAGACTTGGAAAGTGGTTGCATCTGGACTAATTTGGGTCCTGCGGATCGATTGGTACCATCCCCGAGCTTGTACGACCTTCGGAAGAGGTCGACCGACGAAATTCCCCCAAATCTGAGGAGATATTCTTGAATAACTTTTTTTGTGAAGGTCGGAAAGACTTGCAAGTAGGCTCTACCCCCACTAAATGGGGTAGCGCACATCGATCGGTACCATCCTTGAGCTTCTCCGACTTTCGGAAGGGTTAGGGTTAGGGTTAGGGATGAAAGCACATAGGAGAAAGAGATATTCTTGAATAACTTTTTTTGTGAAGGTCGGAGAGACTTGCAAGTAGGCTCTACCCCCACTAAATGGGGTAGCGCGCATCGATCGGTACCATCCTTGAGCTTCTCCGACTTTCGGAAGGGTTAGGGTTAGGGTTAGGGATGAAAGCACATAGGAGAAAGAGATATTCTTGAATAACTTTTTTTGTGAAGGTCGGAGAGACTTGCAAGTAGGCTCTACCCCCACTAAATGGGGTAGCGCGCATCGATCGGTACCATCCTTGAGCTTCTCCGACTTTCGGAAGGGTTAGGGTTAGGGTTAGGGATGAAAGCACATAGGAGAAAGAGATATTCTTGAATAACTTTTTTTGTGAAGGTCGGAGAGACTTGGAAAGTGGTTGCATCTGGACTAATTTGGGTCCTGCGGATCGATTGGTACCATCCCCGAGCTTGTACGACCTTCGGAAGAGGTCGACCGACGAAATTCCCCCAAATCTGAGGAGATATTCTTGAATAACTTTTTTTGTGAAGGTCGGAGAGACTTGCAAGTAGGCTCTACCCCCACTAAATGGGGTTGCGCGCATCGATCAGTACCATCCTTGAGCTTCTCCGACTTTCGGAAGGGTTAGGGTTAGGGTTAGGGATGAAAGCACATAGGAGAAAGAGATATTCTTGAATAACTTTTTTTGTGAAGGTCGGAGAGACTTGCAAGTAGGCTCTACCCCCACTAAATGGGGTAGCGCGCATCGATCGGTACCATCCTTGAGCTTCTCCGACTTTCGGAAGGGTTAGGGTTAGGGTTAGGGATGAAAGCACATAGGAGAAAGAGATATTCTTGAATAACTTTTTTTGAGAAGGTCGGAGAGACTTGCAAGTAGGCTCTACCCCCACTAAATGGGGTAGCGCGCATCGATCGGTACCATCCTTGAGCTTCTCCGACTTTCGGAAGGGTTAGGGTTAGGGTTAGGGATGAAAGCACATAGGAGAAAGAGATATTCTTGAATAACTTTTTTTGTGAAGGTCGGAGAGACTTGCAAGTAGGCTCTACCCCCACTAAATGGGGTAGCGCGCATCGATCGGTACCATCTTTGAGCTTTTCCGACTTTCGGAAGGGTTAGGGTTAGGGTTAGGGATGAAAGCACATAGGAGAAAGAGATATTCTTGAATAACTTTTTTTGTGAAGGTCGGAGAGACTTGGAAAGTGGTTGCATCTGGACTAATTTGGGTCCTGCGGATCGATTGGTACCATCCCCGAGCTTGTACGACCTTCGGAAGAGGTCGACCGACGAAATTCCCCCAAATCTGAGGAGATATTCTTGAATAACTTTTTTTGTGAAGGTCGGAGAGACTTGCAAGTAGGCTTTACCCCCACTAAATGGGGTAGCGCGCATCGATCGGTACCATCCTTGAGCTTCTCCGACTTTCGGAAGGGTTAGGGTTAGGGTTAGGGATGAAAGCACATAGGAGAAAGAGATATTCTTGAAAAACTTTTTTTGTGAAGGTCGGAGAGACTTGCAAGTAGGCTCTACCCCCACTAAATGGGGTAGCGCGCATCGATCGGTACCATCCTTGAGCTTCTCCGACTTTCGGAAGGGTTAGGGTTAGGGTTAGGGATGAAAGCACATAGGAGAAAGAAATATTCTTGAATAACTTTTTTTGTGAAGGTCGGAGAGACTTGGAAAGTGGTTGCATCTGGACTAATTTGGGTCCTGCGGATCGATTGGTACCATCCCCGAGCTTGTACAACCTTCGGAAGAGGTCGACCGACGAAATTCCCCCAAATCTGAGGAGATATTCTTGAATAACTTTTTTTGTGAAGGTCGGAGAGACTTGCAAGTAGGCTCTACTCCCACTAAATGGGGTTGCGCGCATCGATCAGTACCATCCTTGAGCTTCTCCGACTTTCGGAAGGGTTAGGGTTAGGGTTAGGGATGAAAGCACATAGGAGAAAGAGATATTCTTGAATAACTTTTTTTGTGAAGGTCGGAGAGACTTGCAAGTAGGCTCTACCCCCACTAAATGGGGTAGCGCGCATCGATCGGTACCATCCTTGAGCTTCTCCGACTTTCGGAAGGGTTAGGGTTAGGGTTAGGGATGAAAGCACATAGGAGAAAGAGATATTCTTGAATAACTTTTTTTGTGAAGGTCGGAGAGACTTGCAAGTAGGCTCTACCCCCACTAAATGGGGTAGCGCGCATCGATCGGTACCATCCTTGAGCTTCTCCGACTTTCGGAAGGGTTAGGGTTAGGGTTAGGGATGAAAGCACATAGGAGAAAGAGATATTCTTGAATAACTTTTTTTGTGAAGGTCGGAGAGACTTGCAAGTAGGCTCTACCCCCACTAAATGGGGTAGCGCGCATCGATCGGTACCATCCTTGAGCTTCTCCGACTTTCGGAAGGGTTAGGGTTAGGGTTAGGGATGAAAGCACATAGGAGAAAGAGATATTCTTGAATAACTTTTTTTGTGAAGGTCGGAGAGACTTGGAAAGTGGTTGCATCTGGACTAATTTGGGTCCTGCGGATCGATTGGTACCATCCCCGAGCTTGTACGACCTTCGGAAGAGGTCGACCGACGAAATTCCCCCAAATCTGAGGAGATATTCTTGAATAACTTTTTTTGTGAAGGTCGGAGAGACTTGCAAGTAGGCTCTACCCCCACTAAATGGGGTAGCGCGCATCGATCGGTACCATCCTTGAGCTTCTCCGACTTTCGGAAGGGTTAGGGTTAGGGTTAGGGATGAAAGCACATAGGAGAAAGAGATATTCTTGAATAACTTTTTTTGTGAAGGTCGGAGAGACTTGCAAGTAGGCTCTACCCCCACTAAATGGGGTAGCGCGCATCGATCGGTACCATCCTTGAGCTTCTCCGACTTTCGGAAGGGTTAGGGTTAGGGTTAGGGATGAAAGCACATAGGAGAAAGAGATATTCTTGAATAACTTTTTTTGTGAAGGTCGGAGAGACTTGCAAGTAGGCTCTACCCCCACTAAATGGGGTAGCGCGCATCGATCGGTACCATCCTTGAGCTTCTCCGACTTTCGGAAGGGTTAGGGTTAGGGTTAGGGATGAAAGCACATAGGAGAAAGAGATATTCTTGAATAACTTTTTTTGTGAAGGTCGGAGAGACTTGGAAAGTGGTTGCATCTGGACTAATTTGGGTCCTGCGGATCGATTGGTACCATCCCCGAGCTTGTACGACCTTCGGAAGAGGTCGACCGACGAAATTCCCCCAAATCTGAGGAGATATTCTTGAATAACTTTTTTTGTGAAGGTCGGAGAGACTTGCAAGTAGGCTCTACCCCCACTAAATGGGGTTGCGCGCATCGATCAGTACCATCCTTGAGCTTCTCCGACTTTCGGAAGGGTTAGGGTTAGGGATGAAAGCACATAGGAGAAAGAGATATTCTTGAATAACTTTTTTTGTGAAGGTCGGAGAGACTTGCAAGTAGGCTCTACCCCCACTAAATGGGGTAGCGCGCATCGATCGGTACCATCCTTGAGCTTCTCCGACTTTCGGAAGGGTTAGGGTTAGGGTTAGGGATGAAAGCACATAGGAGAAAGAGATATTCTTGAATAACTTTTTTTGAGAAGGTCGGAGAGACTTGCAAGTAGGCTCTACCCCCACTAAATGGGGTAGCGCGCATCGATCGGTACCATCCTTGAGCTTCTCCGACTTTCGGAAGGGTTAGGGTTAGGGTTAGGGATGAAAGCACATAGGAGAAAGAGATATTCTTGAATAACTTTTTTTGTGAAGGTCGGAGAGACTTGCAAGTAGGCTCTACCCCCACTAAATGGGGTAGCGCGCATCGATCGGTACCATCTTTGAGCTTTTCCGACTTTCGGAAGGGTTAGGGTTAGGGTTAGGGATGAAAGCACATAGGAGAAAGAGATATTCTTGAATAACTTTTTTTGTGAAGGTCGGAGAGACTTGGAAAGTGGTTGCATCTGGACTAATTTGGGTCCTGCGGATCGATTGGTACCATCCCCGAGCTTGTACGACCTTCGGAAGAGGTCGACCGACGAAATTCCCCCAAATCTGAGGAGATATTCTTGAATAACTTTTTTTGTGAAGGTCGGAGAGACTTGCAAGTAGGCTTTACCCCCACTAAATGGGGTAGCGCGCATCGATCGGTACCATCCTTGAGCTTCTCCGACTTTCGGAAGGGTTAGGGTTAGGGTTAGGGATGAAAGCACATAGGAGAAAGAGATATTCTTGAAAAACTTTTTTTGTGAAGGTCGGAGAGACTTGCAAGTAGGCTCTACCCCCACTAAATGGGGTAGCGCGCATCGATCGGTACCATCCTTGAGCTTCTCCGACTTTCGGAAGGGTTAGGGTTAGGGTTAGGGATGAAAGCACATAGGAGAAAGAAATATTCTTGAATAACTTTTTTTGTGAAGGTCGGAGAGACTTGGAAAGTGGTTGCATCTGGACTAATTTGGGTCCTGCGGATCGATTGGTACCATCCCCGAGCTTGTACAACCTTCGGAAGAGGTCGACCGACGAAATTCCCCCAAATCTGAGGAGATATTCTTGAATAACTTTTTTTGTGAAGGTCGGAGAGACTTGCAAGTAGGCTCTACTCCCACTAAATGGGGTTGCGCGCATCGATCAGTACCATCCTTGAGCTTCTCCGACTTTCGGAAGGGTTAGGGTTAGGGTTAGGGATGAAAGCACATAGGAGAAAGAGATATTCTTGAATAACTTTTTTTGTGAAGGTCGGAGAGACTTGCAAGTAGGCTCTACCCCCACTAAATGGGGTAGCGCGCATCGATCGGTACCATCCTTGAGCTTCTCCGACTTTCGGAAGGGTTAGGGTTAGGGTTAGGGATGAAAGCACATAGGAGAAAGAGATATTCTTGAATAACTTTTTTTGTGAAGGTCGGAGAGACTTGCAAGTAGGCTCTACCCCCACTAAATGGGGTAGCGCGCATCGATCGGTACCATCCTTGAGCTTCTCCGACTTTCGGAAGGGTTAGGGTTAGGGTTAGGGATGAAAGCACATAGGAGAAAGAGATATTCTTGAATAACTTTTTTTGTGAAGGTCGGAGAGACTTGCAAGTAGGCTCTACCCCCACTAAATGGGGTAGCGCGCATCGATCGGTACCATCCTTGAGCTTCTCCGACTTTCGGAAGGGTTAGGGTTAGGGTTAGGGATGAAAGCACATAGGAGAAAGAGATATTCTTGAATAACTTTTTTTGTGAAGGTCGGAGAGACTTGGAAAGTGGTTACATCTGGACTAATTTGGGTCCTGCGGATCGATTGGTACCATCCCCGAGCTTGTACGACCTTCGGAAGAGGTCGACCGACGAAATTCCCCCAAATCTGAGGAGATATTCTTGAATAACTTTTTTTTTGAAGGTCGGAGAGACTTGCAAGTAGGCTCTACCCCCACTAAATGGGGTAGCGCGCATCGATCGGTACCATCCTTGAGCTTCTCCGACTTTCGGAAGGGTTAGGGTTAGGGTTAGGGATGAAAGCACATAGGAGAAAGAGATATTCTTGAATAACTTTTTTTGTGAAGGTCGTAGAGACTTGGAAAGTGGTTGCATCTGACTAATTTGGGTCCTGCGGATCGATTGGTACCATCCCCGAGCTTGTACAACCTTCGGAGGAGGTCGACCGACGAAATTCCCCCAAATCTGAGGAGATATTCTTGAATAACTTTTTTTGTGAAGGTCGGAGAGACTTGCAAGTAGGCTCTACCCCCACTAAATGGGGTTGCGCGCATCGATCGGTACCATCCTTGAGCTTCTCCGACTTTCGGAAGGGTTAGGGTTAGGGTTAGGGATGAAAGCACATAGGAGAAAGAGATATTCTTGAATAACTTTTTTTGTGAAGGTCGGAGAGACTTGCAAGTAGGCTCTACCCCCACTAAATGGGGTAGCGCGCATCGATCGGTACCATCCTTGAGCTTCTCCGACTTTTGGAAGGGTTAGGGTTAGGGTTAGGGATGAAAGCACATAGGAGAAAGAGATATTCTTGAATAACTTTTTTTGTGAAGGTCGGAGAGACTTGGAAAGTGGTTGCATCTGGACTAATTTGGGTCCTGCGGATCGATTGGTACCACCCATGAGCTTGTACGACCTTCGGAAGAGGTCGACCGACGAAATTCCCCCAAATCTGAGGAGATATTCTTGAATAACTTTTTTTGTGAAGGTCGGAGAGACTTGCAAGTAGGCTCTACCCCCACTAAATGGGGTTGCGCGCATCGATCAGTACCATCCTTGAGCTTCTCCGACTTTCGGAAGGGTTAGGGTTAGGGTTAGGGATGAAAGCACATAGGAGAAAGAGATATTCTTGAATAACTTTTTTTGTGAAGGTCGGAGAGACTTGCAAGTAGGCTCTACCCCCACTAAATGGGGTAGCGCGCATCGATCGGTACCATCCTTGAGCTTCTCCGACTTTCGGAAGGGTTAGGGTTAGGGTTAGGGATGAAAGCACATAGGAGAAAGAGATATTCTTGAATAACTTTTTTTGTGAAGGTCGGAGAGACTTGCAAGTAGGCTCTACCCCCACTAAATGGGGTAGCGCGCATCGATCGGTACCATCCTTGAGCTTCTCCGACTTTCGGAAGGGTTAGGGTTAGGGTTAGGGATGAAAGCACATAGGAGAAAGAGATATTCTTGAATAACTTTTTTTGTGAAGGTCGGAGAGACTTGCAAGTAGGCTTTACCCCCACTAAATGGGGTAGCGCGCATCGATCGGTACCATCCTTGAGCTTCTCCGACTTTCGGAAGGGTTAGGGTTAGGGTTAGGGATGAAAGCACATAGGAGAAAGAGATATTCTTGAATAACTTTTTTTGTGAAGGTCGGAGAGACTTGTAAAGTGGTTGCATCTGGACTAATTTGGGTCCTGCGGATCGATTGGTACCATCCCCGAGCTTGTACGACCTTCGGAAGAGGTCGACCGACGAAATTCCCCCAAATCTGAGGAGATATTCTTGAATAACTTTTTTTGTGAAGGTCGGAGAGACTTGCAAGTAGGCTCTACCCCCACTAAATGGGGTAGCGCGCATCGATCGGTACCATCCTTGAGCTTCTCCGACTTTCGGAAGGGTTAGGGTTAGGGTTAGGGATGAAAGCACATAGGAGAAAGAGATATTCTTGAATAACTTTTTTTGTGAAGGTCGGAGAGACTTGGAAAGTGGTTGCATCTGGACTAATTTGGGTCCTGCGGATCGATTGGTACCATCCCCGAGCTTGTACGACCTTCGGAAGAGGTCGACCGACGAAATTCCCCCAAATCTGAGGAGATATTCTTGAATAACTTTTTTTGTGAAGGTCGGAGAGACTTGCAAGTAGGCTCTACCCCCACTAAATGGGGTTGCGCGCATCGATCAGTACCATCCTTGAGCTTCTCCGACTTTCGGAAGGGTTAGGGTTAGGGTTAGGGATGAAAGCACATAGGAGAAAGAGATATTCTTGAATAACTTTTTTTGTGAAGGTCGGAGAGACTTGCAAGTAGGCTCTACCCCCACTAAATGGGGTAGCACGCATCGATCGGTACCATCCTTGAGCTTCTCCGACTTTCGGAAGGGTTAGGGTTAGGGTTAGGGATGAAAGCACATAGGAGAAAGAGATATTCTTGAATAACTTTTTTTGTGAAGGTCGGAGAGACTTGCAAGTAGGCTCTACCCCCACTAAATGGGGTAGCGCGCATCGATCGGTACCATCCTTGAGCTTCTCCGACTTTCGGAAGGGTTTGGGTTAGGGTTAGGGATGAAAGCACATAGGAGAAAGAGATATTCTTGAATAACTTTTTTTGTGAAGGTCGGAGAGACTTGGAAAGTGGTTGCATCTGGACTAATTTGGGTCCTGCGGATCGATTGGTACCATCCCCGAGCTTGTACGACCTTCGGAAGAGGTCGACCGACGAAATTCCCCCAAATCTGAGGAGATATTCTTGAATAACTTTTTTTGTGAAGGTCGGAGAAACTTGCAAGTAGGCTCTACCCCCACTAAATGGGGTAGCGCGCATCGATCGGTACCATCCTTGAGCTTCTCCGACTTTCGGAAGGGTTAGGGTTAGGGTTAGGGATGAAAGCACATAGGAGAAAGAGATATTCTTGAATAACTTTTTTTGTGAAGGTCGGAGAGACTTGGAAAGTGGTTGCATCTGGACTAATTTGGGTCCTGCGGATCGATTGGTACCATCCCTGAGCTTGTACGACCTTCGGAAGAGGTCGACCGACGAAATTCCCCCAAATCTGAGGAGATATTCTTGAATAACTTTTTTTGTGAAGGTCGGAGAGACTTGCAAGTAGGCTCTACCCCCACTAAATGGGGTAGCGCGCATCGATCGGTACCATCCTTGAGCTTCTCCGACTTTCGGAAGGGTTAGGGTTAGGGTTAGGGATGAAAGCACATAGGAGAAAGAGATATTCTTGAATAACTTTTTTTGTGAAGGTCGGAGAGACTTGGAAAGTGGTTGCATCTGGACTAATTTGGGTCCTGCGGATCGATTGGTACCATCCCCGAGCTTGTACGACCTTCGGAAGAGGTCGACCGACGAAATTCCCCCAAATCTGAGGAGATATTCTTGAATAACTTTTTTTGTGAAGGTCGGAGAGACTTGCAAGTAGGCTCTACCCCCACTAAATGGGGTTGCGCGCATCGATCAGTACCATCCTTGAGCTTCTCCGACTTTCGGAAGGGTTAGGGTTAGGGTTAGGGATGAAAGCACATAGGAGAAAGAGATATTCTTGAATAACTTTTTTTGTGAAGGTCGGAGAGACTTGCAAGTAGGCTCTACCCCCACTAAATGGGGTAGCGCGCATCGATCGGTACCATCCTTGAGCTTCTCCGACTTTCGGAAGGGTTAGGGTTAGGGTTAGGGATGAAAGCACATAGGAGAAAGAGATATTCTTGAATAACTTTTTTTGTGAAGGTCGGAGAGACTTGGAAAGTGGTTGCATCTGGACTAATTTGGGTCCTGCGGATCGATTGGTACCATCCCCGAGCTTGTACGACCTTCGGAAGAGGTCGACCGACGAAATTCCCCCAAATCTGAGGAGATATTCTTGAATAACTTTTTTTGTGAAGGTCGGAGAGACTTGCAAGTAGGCTCTACCCCCACTAAATGGGGTTGCGCGCATCGATCGGTACCATCCTTGAGCTTCTCCGACTTTCGGAAGGGTTAGGGTTAGGGTTAGGGATGAAAGCACATAGGAGAAAGAGATATTCTTGAATAACTTTTTTTGTGAAGGTCGTAGAGACTTGGAAAGTGGTTGCATCTGACTAATTTGGGTCCTGCGGATCGATTGGTACCATCCCCGAGCTTGTACAACCTTCGGAGGAGGTCGACCGACGAAATTCCCCCAAATCTGAGGAGATATTCTTGAATAACTTTTTTTGTGAAGGTCGGAGAGACTTGCAAGTAGGCTCTACCCCCACTAAATGGGGTTGCGCGCATCGATCGGTACCATCCTTGAGCTTCTCCGACTTTCGGAAGGGTTAGGGTTAGGGTTAGGGATGAAAGCACATAGGAGAAAGAGATATTCTTGAATAACTTTTTTTGTGAAGGTCGGAGAGACTTGCAAGTAGGCTCTACCCCCACTAAATGGGGTAGCGCGCATCGATCGGTACCATCCTTGAGCTTCTCCGACTTTCGGAAGGGTTAGGGTTAGGGTTAGGGATGAAAGCACATAGGAGAAAGAGATATTCTTGAATAACTTTTTTTGTGAAGGTCGGAGAGACTTGGAAAGTGGTTGCATCTGGACTAATTTGGGTCCTGCGGATCGATTGGTACCACCCATGAGCTTGTACGACCTTCGGAAGAGGTCGACCGACGAAATTCCCCCAAATCTGAGGAGATATTCTTGAATAACTTTTTTTGTGAAGGTCGGAGAGACTTGCAAGTAGGCTCTACCCCCACTAAATGGGGTTGCGCGCATCGATCAGTACCATCCTTGAGCTTCTCCGACTTTCGGAAGGGTTAGGGTTAGGGTTAGGGATGAAAGCACATAGGAGAAAGAGATATTCTTGAATAACTTTTTTTGTGAAGGTCGGAGAGACTTGCAAGTAGGCTCTACCCCCACTAAATGGGGTAGCGCGCATCGATCGGTACCATCCTTGAGCTTCTCCGACTTTCGGAAGGGTTAGGGTTAGGGTTAGGGATGAAAGCACATAGGAGAAAGAGATATTCTTGAATAACTTTTTTTGTGAAGGTCGGAGAGACTTGCAAGTAGGCTCTACCCCCACTAAATGGGGTAGCGCGCATCGATCGGTACCATCCTTGAGCTTCTCCGACTTTCGGAAGGGTTAGGGTTAGGGTTAGGGATGAAAGCACATAGGAGAAAGAGATATTCTTGAATAACTTTTTTTGTGAAGGTCGGAGAGACTTGCAAGTAGGCTTTACCCCCACTAAATGGGGTAGCGCGCATCGATCGGTACCATCCTTGAGCTTCTCCGACTTTCGGAAGGGTTAGGGTTAGGGTTAGGGATGAAAGCACATAGGAGAAAGAGATATTCTTGAATAACTTTTTTTGTGAAGGTCGGAGAGACTTGTAAAGTGGTTGCATCTGGACTAATTTGGGTCCTGCGGATCGATTGGTACCATCCCCGAGCTTGTACGACCTTCGGAAGAGGTCGACCGACGAAATTCCCCCAAATCTGAGGAGATATTCTTGAATAACTTTTTTTGTGAAGGTCGGAGAGACTTGCAAGTAGGCTCTACCCCCACTAAATGGGGTAGCGCGCATCGATCGGTACCATCCTTGAGCTTCTCCGACTTTCGGAAGGGTTAGGGTTAGGGTTAGGGATGAAAGCACATAGGAGAAAGAGATATTCTTGAATAACTTTTTTTGTGAAGGTCGGAGAGACTTGGAAAGTGGTTGCATCTGGACTAATTTGGGTCCTGCGGATCGATTGGTACCATCCCCGAGCTTGTACGACCTTCGGAAGAGGTCGACCGACGAAATTCCCCCAAATCTGAGGAGATATTCTTGAATAACTTTTTTTGTGAAGGTCGGAGAGACTTGCAAGTAGGCTCTACCCCCACTAAATGGGGTTGCGCGCATCGATCAGTACCATCCTTGAGCTTCTCCGACTTTCGGAAGGGTTAGGGTTAGGGTTAGGGATGAAAGCACATAGGAGAAAGAGATATTCTTGAATAACTTTTTTTGTGAAGGTCGGAGAGACTTGCAAGTAGGCTCTACCCCCACTAAATGGGGTAGCACGCATCGATCGGTACCATCCTTGAGCTTCTCCGACTTTCGGAAGGGTTAGGGTTAGGGTTAGGGATGAAAGCACATAGGAGAAAGAGATATTCTTGAATAACTTTTTTTGTGAAGGTCGGAGAGACTTGCAAGTAGGCTCTACCCCCACTAAATGGGGTAGCGCGCATCGATCGGTACCATCCTTGAGCTTCTCCGACTTTCGGAAGGGTTAGGGTTAGGGTTAGGGATGAAAGCACATAGGAGAAAGAGATATTCTTGAATAACTTTTTTTGTGAAGGTCGGAGAGACTTGGAAAGTGGTTGCATCTGGACTAATTTGGGTCCTGCGGATCGATTGGTACCATCCCCGAGCTTGTACGACCTTCGGAAGAGGTCGACCGACGAAATTCCCCCAAATCTGAGGAGATATTCTTGAATAACTTTTTTTGTGAAGGTCGGAGAAACTTGCAAGTAGGCTCTACCCCCACTAAATGGGGTAGCGCGCATCGATCGGTACCATCCTTGAGCTTCTCCGACTTTCGGAAGGGTTAGGGTTAGGGTTAGGGATGAAAGCACATAGGAGAAAGAGATATTCTTGAATAACTTTTTTTGTGAAGGTCGGAGAGACTTGGAAAGTGGTTGCATCTGGACTAATTTGGGTCCTGCGGATCGATTGGTACCATCCCTGAGCTTGTACGACCTTCGAAAGAGGTCGACCGACGAAATTCCCCCAAATCTGAGGAGATATTCTTGAATAACTTTTTTTGTGAAGGTCGGAGAGACTTGCAAGTAGGCTCTACCCCCACTAAATGGGGTAGCGCGCATCGATCGGTACCATCCTTGAGCTTCTCCGACTTTCGGAAGGGTTAGGGTTAGGGTTAGGGATGAAAGCACATAGGAGAAAGAGATATTCTTGAATAACTTTTTTTGTGAAGGTCGGAGAGACTTGGAAAGTGGTTGCATCTGGACTAATTTGGGTCCTGCGGATCGATTGGTACCATCCCCGAGCTTGTACGACCTTCGGAAGAGGTCGACCGACGAAATTCCCCCAAATCTGAGGAGATATTCTTGAATAACTTTTTTTGTGAAGGTCGGAGAGACTTGCAAGTAGGCTCTACCCCCACTAAATGGGGTTGCGCGCATCGATCAGTACCATCCTTGAGCTTCTCCGACTTTCGGAAGGGTTAGGGTTAGGGTTAGGGATGAAAGCACATAGGAGAAAGAGATATTCTTGAATAACTTTTTTTGTGAAGGTCGGAGAGACTTGCAAGTAGGCTCTACCCCCACTAAATGGGGTAGCGCGCATCGATCGGTACCATCCTTGAGCTTCTCCGACTTTCGGAAGGGTTAGGGTTAGGGTTAGGGATGAAAGCACATAGGAGAAAGAGATATTCTTGAATAACTTTTTTTGTGAAGGTCGGAGAGACTTGCAAGTAGGCTCTACCCCCACTAAATGGGGTAGCGCGCATCGATCGGTACCATCCTTGAGCTTCTCCGACTTTCGGAAGGGTTAGGGTTAGGGTTAGGGATGAAAGCACATAGGAGAAAGAGATATTCTTGAATAACTTTTTTTGTGAAGGTCGGAGAGACTTGCAAGTAGGCTTTACCCCCACTAAATGGGGTAGCGCGCATCGATCGGTACCATCCTTGAGCTTCTCCGACTTTCGGAAGGGTTAGGGTTAGGGTTAGGGATGAAAGCACATAGGAGAAAGAGATATTCTTGAATAACTTTTTTTGTGAAGGTCGGAGAGACTTGGAAAGTGGTTGCATCTGGACTAATTTGGGTCCTGCGGATCGATTGGTACCATCCCCGAGCTTGTACGACCTTCGGAAGAGGTCGACCGACGAAATTCCCCCAAATCTGAGGAGATATTCTTGAATAACTTTTTTTGTGAAGGTCGGAGAGACTTGCAAGTAGGCTCTACCCCCACTAAATGGGGTTGCGCGCATCGATCAGTACCATCCTTGAGCTTCTCCGACTTTCGGAAGGGTTAGGGTTAGGGTTAGGGATGAAAGCACATAGGAGAAAGAGATATTCTTGAATAACTTTTTTTGTGAAGGTCGGAGAGACTTGCAAGTAGGCTCTACCCCCACTAAATGGGGTAGCACGCATCGATCGGTACCATCCTTGAGCTTCTCCGACTTTCGGAAGGGTTAGGGTTAGGGTTAGGGATGAAAGCACATAGGAGAAAGAGATATTCTTGAATAACTTTTTTTGTGAAGGTCGGAGAGACTTGCAAGTAGGCTCTACCCCCACTAAATGGGGTAGCGCGCATCGATCGGTACCATCCTTGAGCTTCTCCGACTTTCGGAAGGGTTAGGGTTAGGGTTAGGGATGAAAGCACATAGGAGAAAGAGATATTCTTGAATAACTTTTTTTGTGAAGGTCGTAGAGACTTGGAAAGTGGTTGCATCTGACTAATTTGGGTCCTGCGGATCGATTGGTACCATCCCCGAGCTTGTACAACCTTCGGAGGAGGTCGACCGACGAAATTCCCCCAAATCTGAGGAGATATTCTTGAATAACTTTTTTTGTGAAGGTCGGAGAGACTTGCAAGTAGGCTCTACCCCCACTAAATGGGGTTGCGCGCATCGATCGGTACCATCCTTGAGCTTCTCCGACTTTCGGAAGGGTTAGGGTTAGGGTTAGGGATGAAAGCACATAGGAGAAAGAGATATTCTTGAATAACTTTTTTTGTGAAGGTCGGAGAGACTTGCAAGTAGGCTCTACCCCCACTAAATGGGGTAGCGCGCATCGATCGGTACCATCCTTGAGCTTCTCCGACTTTCGGAAGGGTTAGGGTTAGGGTTAGGGATGAAAGCACATAGGAGAAAGAGATATTCTTGAATAACTTTTTTTGTGAAGGTCGGAGAGACTTGGAAAGTGGTTGCATCTGGACTAATTTGGGTCCTGCGGATCGATTGGTACCACCCATGAGCTTGTACGACCTTCGGAAGAGGTCGACCGACGAAATTCCCCCAAATCTGAGGAGATATTCTTGAATAACTTTTTTTGTGAAGGTCGGAGAGACTTGCAAGTAGGCTCTACCCCCACTAAATGGGGTTGCGCGCATCGATCAGTACCATCCTTGAGCTTCTCCGACTTTCGGAAGGGTTAGGGTTAGGGTTAGGGATGAAAGCACATAGGAGAAAGAGATATTCTTGAATAACTTTTTTTGTGAAGGTCGGAGAGACTTGCAAGTAGGCTCTACCCCCACTAAATGGGGTAGCGCGCATCGATCGGTACCATCCTTGAGCTTCTCCGACTTTCGGAAGGGTTAGGGTTAGGGTTAGGGATGAAAGCACATAGGAGAAAGAGATATTCTTGAATAACTTTTTTTGTGAAGGTCGGAGAGACTTGCAAGTAGGCTCTACCCCCACTAAATGGGGTAGCGCGCATCGATCGGTACCATCCTTGAGCTTCTCCGACTTTCGGAAGGGTTAGGGTTAGGGTTAGGGATGAAAGCACATAGGAGAAAGAGATATTCTTGAATAACTTTTTTTGTGAAGGTCGGAGAGACTTGCAAGTAGGCTTTACCCCCACTAAATGGGGTAGCGCGCATCGATCGGTACCATCCTTGAGCTTCTCCGACTTTCGGAAGGGTTAGGGTTAGGGTTAGGGATGAAAGCACATAGGAGAAAGAGATATTCTTGAATAACTTTTTTTGTGAAGGTCGGAGAGACTTGTAAAGTGGTTGCATCTGGACTAATTTGGGTCCTGCGGATCGATTGGTACCATCCCCGAGCTTGTACGACCTTCGGAAGAGGTCGACCGACGAAATTCCCCCAAATCTGAGGAGATATTCTTGAATAACTTTTTTTGTGAAGGTCGGAGAGACTTGCAAGTAGGCTCTACCCCCACTAAATGGGGTAGCGCGCATCGATCGGTACCATCCTTGAGCTTCTCCGACTTTCGGAAGGGTTAGGGTTAGGGTTAGGGATGAAAGCACATAGGAGAAAGAGATATTCTTGAATAACTTTTTTTGTGAAGGTCGGAGAGACTTGGAAAGTGGTTGCATCTGGACTAATTTGGGTCCTGCGGATCGATTGGTACCATCCCCGAGCTTGTACGACCTTCGGAAGAGGTCGACCGACGAAATTCCCCCAAATCTGAGGAGATATTCTTGAATAACTTTTTTTGTGAAGGTCGGAGAGACTTGCAAGTAGGCTCTACCCCCACTAAATGGGGTTGCGCGCATCGATCAGTACCATCCTTGAGCTTCTCCGACTTTCGGAAGGGTTAGGGTTAGGGTTAGGGATGAAAGCACATAGGAGAAAGAGATATTCTTGAATAACTTTTTTTGTGAAGGTCGGAGAGACTTGCAAGTAGGCTCTACCCCCACTAAATGGGGTAGCACGCATCGATCGGTACCATCCTTGAGCTTCTCCGACTTTCGGAAGGGTTAGGGTTAGGGTTAGGGATGAAAGCACATAGGAGAAAGAGATATTCTTGAATAACTTTTTTTGTGAAGGTCGGAGAGACTTGCAAGTAGGCTCTACCCCCACTAAATGGGGTAGCGCGCATCGATCGGTACCATCCTTGAGCTTCTCCGACTTTCGGAAGGGTTAGGGTTAGGGTTAGGGATGAAAGCACATAGGAGAAAGAGATATTCTTGAATAACTTTTTTTGTGAAGGTCGGAGAGACTTGGAAAGTGGTTGCATCTGGACTAATTTGGGTCCTGCGGATCGATTGGTACCATCCCCGAGCTTGTACGACCTTCGGAAGAGGTCGACCGACGAAATTCCCCCAAATCTGAGGAGATATTCTTGAATAACTTTTTTTGTGAAGGTCGGAGAAACTTGCAAGTAGGCTCTACCCCCACTAAATGGGGTAGCGCGCATCGATCGGTACCATCCTTGAGCTTCTCCGACTTTCGGAAGGGTTAGGGTTAGGGTTAGGGATGAAAGCACATAGGAGAAAGAGATATTCTTGAATAACTTTTTTTGTGAAGGTCGGAGAGACTTGGAAAGTGGTTGCATCTGGACTAATTTGGGTCCTGCGGATCGATTGGTACCATCCCCGAGCTTGTACGACCTTCGGAAGAGGTCGACCGATGAAATTCCCCCAAATCTGAGGAGATATTCTTGAATAACTTTTTTTGTGAAGGTCGGAGAGACTTGCAAGTAGGCTCTACCCCCACTAAATGGGGTAGCGCGCATCGATCGGTACCATCCTTGAGCTTCTCCGACTTTCGGAAGGGTTAGGGTTAGGGTTAGGGATGAAAGCACATAGGAGAAAGAGATATTCTTGAATAACTTTTTTTGTGAAGGTCGGAGAGACTTGGAAAGTGGTTGCATCTGGACTAATTTGGGTCCTGCGGATCGATTGGTACCATCCCCGAGCTTGTACGACCTTCGGAAGAGGTCGACCGACGAAATTCCCCCAAATCTGAGGAGATATTCTTGAATAACTTTTTTTGTGAAGGTCGGAGAGACTTGCAAGTAGGCTCTACCCCCACTAAATGGGGTTGCGCGCATCGATCAGTACCATCCTTGAGCTTCTCCGACTTTCGGAAGGGTTAGGGTTAGGGTTAGGGATGAAAGCACATAGGAGAAAGAGATATTCTTGAATAACTTTTTTTGTGAAGGTCGGAGAGACTTGCAAGTAGGCTCTACCCCCACTAAATGGGGTAGCGCGCATCGATCGGTACCATCCTTGAGCTTCTCCGACTTTCGGAAGGGTTAGGGTTAGGGTTAGGGATGAAAGCACATAGGAGAAAGAGATATTCTTGAATAACTTTTTTTGTGAAGGTCGGAGAGACTTGCAAGTAGGCTCTACCCCCACTAAATGGGGTAGCGCGCATCGATCGGTACCATCCTTGAGCTTCTCCGACTTTCGGAAGGGTTAGGGTTAGGGTTAGGGATGAAAGCACATAGGAGAAAGAGATATTCTTGAATAACTTTTTTTGTGAAGGTCGGAGAGACTTGCAAGTAGGCTTTACCCCCACTAAATGGGGTAGCGCGCATCGATCGGTACCATCCTTGAGCTTCTCCGACTTTCGGAAGGGTTAGGGTTAGGGTTAGGGATGAAAGCACATAGGAGAAAGAGATATTCTTGAATAACTTTTTTTGTGAAGGTCGGAGAGACTTGGAAAGTGGTTGCATCTGGACTAATTTGGGTCCTGCGGATCGATTGGTACCATCCCCGAGCTTGTACGACCTTCGGAAGAGGTCGACCGACGAAATTCCCCCAAATCTGAGGAGATATTCTTGAATAACTTTTTTTGTGAAGGTCGGAGAGACTTGCAAGTAGGCTCTACCCCCACTAAATGGGGTTGCGCGCATCGATCAGTACCATCCTTGAGCTTCTCCGACTTTCGGAAGGGTTAGGGTTAGGGTTAGGGATGAAAGCACATAGGAGAAAGAGATATTCTTGAATAACTTTTTTTGTGAAGGTCGGAGAGACTTGCAAGTAGGCTCTACCCCCACTAAATGGGGTAGCACGCATCGATCGGTACCATCCTTGAGCTTCTCCGACTTTCGGAAGGGTTAGGGTTAGGGTTAGGGATGAAAGCACATAGGAGAAAGAGATATTCTTGAATAACTTTTTTTGTGAAGGTCGGAGAGACTTGCAAGTAGGCTCTACCCCCACTAAATGGGGTAGCGCGCATCGATCGGTACCATCCTTGAGCTTCTCCGACTTTCGGAAGGGTTAGGGTTAGGGTTAGGGATGAAAGCACATAGGAGAAAGAGATATTCTTGAATAACTTTTTTTGTGAAGGTCGGAGAGACTTGGAAAGTGGTTGCATCTGGACTAATTTGGGTCCTGCGGATCGATTGGTACCATCCCCGAGCTTGTACGACCTTCGGAAGAGGTCGACCGACGAAATTCCCCCAAATCTGAGGAGATATTCTTGAATAACTTTTTTTGTGAAGGTCGGAGAAACTTGCAAGTAGGCTCTACCCCCACTAAATGGGGTAGCGCGCATCGATCGGTACCATCCTTGAGCTTCTCCGACTTTTGGAAGGGTTAGGGTTAGGGTTAGGGATGAAAGCACATAGGAGAAAGAGATATTCTTGAATAACTTTTTTTGTGAAGGTCGGAGAGACTTGGAAAGTGGTTGCATCTGGACTAATTTGGGTCCTGCGGATCGATTGGTACCATCCCCGAGCTTGTACGACCTTCGGAAGAGGTCGACCGACGAAATTCCCGAAATTCCCCCAAATCTGAGGAGATATTCTTGAATAACTTTTTTTGTGAAGGTCGGAGAGACTTGCAAGTAGGCTCTACCCCCACTAAATGGGGTTGCGCGCATCGATCAGTACCATCCTTGAGCTTCTCCGACTTTCGGAAGGGTTAGGGTTAGGGTTAGGGATGAAAGCACATAGGAGAAAGAGATATTCTTGAATAACTTTTTTTGTGAAGGTCGGAGAGACTTGCAAGTAGGCTCTACCCCCACTAAATGGGGTAGCACGCATCGATCGGTACCATCCTTGAGCTTCTCCGACTTTCGGAAGGGTTAGGGTTAGGGTTAGGGATGAAAGCACATAGGAGAAAGAGATATTCTTGAATAACTTTTTTTGTGAAGGTCGGAGAGACTTGCAAGTAGGCTCTACCCCCACTAAATGGGGTAGCGCGCATCGATCGGTACCATCCTTGAGCTTCTCCGACTTTCGGAAGGGTTAGGGTTAGGGTTAGGGATGAAAGCACATAGGAGAAAGAGATATTCTTGAATAACTTTTTTTGTGAAGGTCGGAGAGACTTGGAAAGTGGTTGCATCTGGACTAATTTGGGTCCTGCGGATCGATTGGTACCATCCCCGAGCTTGTACGACCTTCGGAAGAGGTCGACCGACGAAATTCCCCCAAATCTGAGGAGATATTCTTGAATAACTTTTTTTGTGAAGGTCGGAGAAACTTGCAAGTAGGCTCTACCCCCACTAAATGGGGTAGCGCGCATCGATCGGTACCATCCTTGAGCTTCTCCGACTTTTGGAAGGGTTAGGGTTAGGGTTAGGGATGAAAGCACATAGGAGAAAGAGATATTCTTGAATAACTTTTTTTGTGAAGGTCGGAGAGACTTGGAAAGTGGTTGCATCTGGACTAATTTGGGTCCTGCGGATCGATTGGTACCATCCCCGAGCTTGTACGACCTTCGGAAGAGGTCGACCGACGAAATTCCCCCAAATCTGAGGAGATATTCTTGAATAACTTTTTTTGTGAAGGTCGGAGAGACTTGCAAGTAGGCTCTACCCCCACTAAATGGGGTAGCGCGCATCGATCGGTACCATCCTTGAGCTTCTCCGACTTTCGGAAGGGTTAGGGTTAGGGTTAGGGATGAAAGCACATAGGAGAAAGAGATATTCTTGAATAACTTTTTTTGTGAAGGTCGGAGAGACTTGGAAAGTGGTTGCATCTGGACTAATTTGGGTCCTGCGGATCGATTGGTACCATCCCCGAGCTTGTACGACCTTCGGAAGAGGTCGACCGACGAAATTCCCGAAATTCCCCCAAATCTGAGGAGATATTCTTGAATAACTTTTTTTGTGAAGGTCGGAGAGACTTGCAAGTAGGCTCTACCCCCACTAAATGGGGTTGCGCGCATCGATCAGTACCATCCTTGAGCTTCTCCGACTTTCGGAAGGGTTAGGGTTAGGGTTAGGGATGAAAGCACATAGGAGAAAGAGATATTCTTGAATAACTTTTTTTGTGAAGGTCGGAGAGACTTGCAAGTAGGCTCTACCCCCACTAAATGGGGTAGCACGCATCGATCGGTACCATCCTTGAGCTTCTCCGACTTTCGGAAGGGTTAGGGTTAGGGTTAGGGATGAAAGCACATAGGAGAAAGAGATATTCTTGAATAACTTTTTTTGTGAAGGTCGGAGAGACTTGCAAGTAGGCTCTACCCCCACTAAATGGGGTAGCGCGCATCGATCGGTACCATCCTTGAGCTTCTCCGACTTTCGGAAGGGTTAGGGTTAGGGTTAGGGATGAAAGCACATAGGAGAAAGAGATATTCTTGAATAACTTTTTTTGTGAAGGTCGGAGAGACTTGGAAAGTGGTTGCATCTGGACTAATTTGGGTCCTGCGGATCGATTGGTACCATCCCCGAGCTTGTACGACCTTCGGAAGAGGTCGACCGACGAAATTCCCCCAAATCTGAGGAGATATTCTTGAATAACTTTTTTTGTGAAGGTCGGAGAGACTTGCAAGTAGGCTCTACCCCCACTAAATGGGGTAGCGCGCATCGATCGGTACCATCCTTGAGCTTCTCCGACTTTCGGAAGGGTTAGGGTTAGGGTTAGGGATGAAAGCACATAGGAGAAAGAGATATTCTTGAATAACTTTTTTTGTGAAGGTCGGAGAGACTTGGAAAGTGGTTGCATCTGGACTAATTTGGGTCCTGCGGATCGATTGGTACCATCCCCGAGCTTGTACGACCTTCGGAAGAGGTCGACCGACGAAATTCCCGAAATTCCCCCAAATCTGAGGAGATATTCTTGAATAACTTTTTTTGTGAAGGTCGGAGAGACTTGCAAGTAGGCTCTACCCCCACTAAATGGGGTTGCGCGCATCGATCAGTACCATCCTTGAGCTTCTCCGACTTTCGGAAGGGTTAGGGTTAGGGTTAGGGATGAAAGCACATAGGAGAAAGAGATATTCTTGAATAACTTTTTTTGTGAAGGTCGGAGAGACTTGCAAGTAGGCTCTACCCCCACTAAATGGGGTAGCACGCATCGATCGGTACCATCCTTGAGCTTCTCCGACTTTCGGAAGGGTTAGGGTTAGGGTTAGGGATGAAAGCACATAGGAGAAAGAGATATTCTTGAATAACTTTTTTTGTGAAGGTCGGAGAGACTTGCAAGTAGGCTCTACCCCCACTAAATGGGGTAGCGCGCATCGATCGGTACCATCCTTGAGCTTCTCCGACTTTCGGAAGGGTTAGGGTTAGGGTTAGGGATGAAAGCACATAGGAGAAAGAGATATTCTTGAATAACTTTTTTTGTGAAGGTCGGAGAGACTTGGAAAGTGGTTGCATCTGGACTAATTTGGGTCCTGCGGATCGATTGGTACCATCCCCGAGCTTGTACGACCTTCGGAAGAGGTCGACCGACGAAATTCCCCCAAATCTGAGGAGATATTCTTGAATAACTTTTTTTGTGAAGGTCGGAGAAACTTGCAAGTAGGCTCTACCCCCACTAAATGGGGTAGCGCGCATCGATCGGTACCATCCTTGAGCTTCTCCGACTTTTGGAAGGGTTAGGGTTAGGGTTAGGGATGAAAGCACATAGGAGAAAGAGATATTCTTGAATAACTTTTTTTGTGAAGGTCGGAGAGACTTGGAAAGTGGTTGCATCTGGACTAATTTGGGTCCTGCGGATCGATTGGTACCATCCCCGAGCTTGTACGACCTTCGGAAGAGGTCGACCGACGAAATTCCCCCAAATCTGAGGAGATATTCTTGAATAACTTTTTTTGTGAAGGTCGGAGAGACTTGCAAGTAGGCTCTACCCCCACTAAATGGGGTAGCGCGCATCGATCGGTACCATCCTTGAGCTTCTCCGACTTTCGGAAGGGTTAGGGTTAGGGTTAGGGATGAAAGCACATAGGAGAAAGAGATATTCTTGAATAACTTTTTTTGTGAAGGTCGGAGAGACTTGGAAAGTGGTTGCATCTGGACTAATTTGGGTCCTGCGGATCGATTGGTACCATCCCCGAGCTTGTACGACCTTCGGAAGAGGTCGACCGACGAAATTCCCCCAAATCTGAGGAGATATTCTTGAATAACTTTTTTTGTGAAGGTCGGAGAGACTTGCAAGTAGGCTCTACCCCCACTAAATGGGGTTGCGCGCATCGATCAGTACCATCCTTGAGCTTCTCCGACTTTCGGAAGGGTTAGGGTTAGGGTTAGGGATGAAAGCACATAGGAGAAAGAGATATTCTTGAATAACTTTTTTTGTGAAGGTCGGAGAGACTTGCAAGTAGGCTCTACCCCCACTAAATGGGGTAGCGCGCATCGATCGGTACCATCCTTGAGCTTCTCCGACTTTCGGAAGGGTTAGGGTTAGGGTTAGGGATGAAAGCACATAGGAGAAAGAGATATTCTTGAATAACTTTTTTGGTGAAGGTCGGAGAGACTTGCAAGTAGGCTCTACCCCCACTAAATGGGGTAGCGCGCATCGATCGGTACCATCCTTGAGCTTCTCCGACTTTTGGAAGGGTTAGGGTTAGGGTTAGGGATGAAAGCACATAGGAGAAAGAGATATTCTTGAATAACTTTTTTTGTGAAGGTCGGAGAGACTTGCAAGTAGGCTCTACCCCCACTAAATGGGGTAGCGCGCATCGATCGGTACCATCCTTGAGCTTCTCCGACTTTCGGAAGGGTTAGGGTTAGGGTTAGGGATGAAAGCACATAGGAGAAAGAGATATTCTTGAATAACTTTTTTTGTGAAGGTCGGAGAGACTTGGAAAGTGGTTGCATCTGGACTAATTTGGGTCCTGCGGATCGATTGGTACCATCCCCGAGCTTGTACGACCTTCGGAAGAGGTCGACCGACGAAATTCCCCCAAATCTGAGGAGATATTCTTGAATAACTTTTTTTGTGAAGGTCGGAGAGACTTGCAAGTAGGCTCTACCCCCACTAAATGGGGTTGCGCGCATCGATCAGTACCATCCTTGAGCTTTTCCGACTTTCGGAAGGGTTAGGGTTAGGGTTAGGGATGAAAGCACATAGGAGAAAGAGATATTCTTGAATAACTTTTTTTGTGAAGGTCGGAGAGACTTGCAAGTAGGCTCTACCCCCACTAAATGGGGTAGCACGCATCGATCGGTACCATCCTTGAGCTTCTCCGACTTTCGGAAGGGTTAGGGTTAGGGTTAGGGATGAAAGCACATAGGAGAAAGAGATATTCTTGAATAACTTTTTTTGTGAAGGTCGGAGAGACTTGCAAGTAGGCTCTACCCCCACTAAATGGGGTAGCGCGCATCGATCGGTACCATCCTTGAGCTTCTCCGACTTTCGGAAGGGTTAGGGTTAGGGTTAGGGATGAAAGCACATAGGAGAAAGAGATATTCTTGAATAACTTTTTTTGTGAAGGTCGGAGAGACTTGGAAAGTGGTTGCATCTGGACTAATTTGGGTCCTGCGGATCGATTGGTACCATCCCCGAGCTTGTACGACCTTCGGAAGAGGTCGACCGACGAAATTCCCCCAAATCTGAGGAGATATTCTTGAATAACCTTTTTTGTGAAGGTCGGAGAGACTTGCAAGTAGGCTCTACCCCCACTAAATGGGGTTGCGCGCATCGATCAGTACCATCCTTGAGCTTCTCCGACTTTCGGAAGGGTTAGGGTTAGGGTTAGGGATGAAAGCACATAGGAGAAAGAGATATTCTTGAATAACTTTTTTTGTGAAGGTCGGAGAGACTTGGAAAGTGGTTGCATCTGGACTAATTTGGGTCCTGCGGATCGATTGGTACCATCCCCGAGCTTGTACGACCTTCGGAAGAGGTCGACCGACGAAATTCCCCCAAATCTGAGGAGATATTCTTGAATAACTTTTTTTGTGAAGGTCGGAGAAACTTGCAAGTAGGCTCTACCCCCACTAAATGGGGTAGCGCGCATCGATCGGTACCATCCTTGAGCTTCTCCGACTTTCGGAAGGGTTAGGGTTAGGGTTAGGGATGAAAGCACATAGGAGAAAGAGATATTCTTGAATAACTTTTTTTGTGAAGGTCGGAGAGACTTGGAAAGTGGTTGCATCTGGACTAATTTGGGTCCTGCGGATCGATTGGTACCATCCCCGAGCTTGTACAACCTTCGGAAGAGGTCGACCGACGAAATTCCCCCAAATCTGAGGAGATATTCTTGAATAACTTTTTTTGTGAAGGTCGGAGAGACTTGCAAGTAGGCTCTACCCCCACTAAATGGGGTTGCGCGCATCGATCGGTACCATCCTTGAGCTTCTCCGACTTTCGGAAGGGTTAGGGTTAGGGTTAGGGATGAAAGCACATAGGAGAAAGAGATATTCTTGAATAACTTTTTTTGTGAAGGTCGGAGAGACTTGGAAAGTGGTTGCATCTGGACTAATTTGGGTCCTGCGGATCGATTGGTACCATCCCCGAGCTTGTACGACCTTCGGAAGAGGTCGACCGACGAAATTCCCCCAAATCTGAGGAGATATTCTTGAATAACTTTTTTTGTGAAGGTCGGAGAGACTTGCAAGTAGGCTCTACCCCCACTAAATGGGGTTGCGCGCATCGATCAGTACCATCCTTGAGCTTCTCCGACTTTCGGAAGGGTTAGGGTTAGGGTTAGGGATGAAAGCACATAGGAGAAAGAGATATTCTTGAATAACTTTTTTTGTGAAGGTCGGAGAGACTTGCAAGTAGGCTCTACCCCCACTAAATGGGGTAGCGCGCATCGATCGGTACCATCCTTGAGCTTCTCCGACTTTCGGAAGGGTTAGGGTTAGGGATGAAAGCACATAGGAGAAAGAGATATTCTTGAATAACTTTTTTTGTGAAGGTCGGAGAGACTTGGAAAGTGGTTGCATCTGGACTAATTTGGGTCCTGCGGATCGATTGGTACCATCCCCGAGCTTGTACGACCTTCGGAAGAGGTCGACCGACGAAATTCCCCCAAATCTGAGGAGATATTCTTGAATAACTTTTTTTGTGAAGGTCGGAGAGACTTGCAAGTAGGCTCTACCCCCACTAAATGGGGTTGCGCGCATCGATCAGTACCATCCTTGAGCTTCTCCGACTTTCGGAAGGGTTAGGGTTAGGGTTAGGGATGAAAGCACATAGGAGAAAGAGATATTCTTGAATAACTTTTTTTGTGAAGGTCGGAGAGACTTGCAAGTAGGCTCTACCCCCACTAAATGGGGTAGCGCGCATCGATCGGTACCATCCTTGAGCTTCTCCGACTTTCGGAAGGGTTAGGGTTAGGGATGAAAGCACATAGGAGAAAGAGATATTCTTGAATAACTTTTTTTGTGAAGGTCGGAGAGACTTGCAAGTAGGCTCTACCCCCACTAAATGGGGTAGCGCGCATCGATCGGTACCATCCTTGAGCTTCTCCGACTTTCGGAAGGGTTAGGGTTAGGGATGAAAGCACATAGGAGAAAGAGATATTCTTGAATAACTTTTTTTGTGAAGGTCGGAGAGACTTGCAAGTAGGCTCTACCCCCACTAAATGGGGTAGCGCGCATCGATCGGTACCATCCTTGAGCTTCTCCGACTTTCGGAAGGGTTAGGGTTAGGGTTAGGGATGAAAGCACATAGGAGAAAGAGATATTCTTGAATAACTTTTTTTGTGAAGGTCGGAGAGACTTGGAAAGTGGTTGCATCTGGACTAATTTGGGTCCTGCGGATCGATTGGTACCATCCCCGAGCTTGTACGACCTTCGGAAGAGGTCGACCGACGAAATTCCCCCAAATCTGAGGAGATATTCTTGAATAACTTTTTTTGTGAAGGTCGGAGAGACTTGCAAGTAGGCTCTACCCCCACTAAATGGGGTTGCGCGCATCGATCAGTACCATCCTTGAGCTTCTCCGACTTTCGGAAGGGTTAGGGTTAGGGTTAGGGATGAAAGCACATAGGAGAAAGAGATATTCTTGAATAACTTTTTTTGTGAAGGTCGGAGAGACTTGCAAGTAGGCTCTACCCCCACTAAATGGGGTAGCACGCATCGATCGGTACCATCCTTGAGCTTCTCCGACTTTCGGAAGGGTTAGGGTTAGGGTTAGGGATGAAAGCACATAGGAGAAAGAGATATTCTTGAATAACTTTTTTTGTGAAGGTCGGAGAGACTTGCAAGTAGGCTATACCCCCACTAAATGGGGTAGCGCGCATCGATCGGTACCATCCTTGAGCTTCTCCGACTTTCGGAAGGGTTAGGGTTAGGGTTAGGGATGAAAGCACATAGGAGAAAGAGATATTCTTGAATAACTTTTTTTGTGAAGGTCGGAGAGACTTGGAAAGTGGTTGCATCTGGACTAATTTGGGTCCTGCGGATCGATTGGTACCATCCCCGAGCTTGTACGACCTTCGGAAGAGGTCGACCGACGAAATTCCCCCAAATCTGAGGAGATATTCTTGAATAACTTTTTTTGTGAAGGTCGGAGAAACTTGCAAGTAGGCTCTACCCCCACTAAATGGGGTAGCGCGCATCGATCGGTACCATCCTTGAGCTTCTCCGACTTTCGGAAGGGTTAGGGTTAGGGTTAGGGATGAAAGCACATAGGAGAAAGAGATATTCTTGAATAACTTTTTTTGTGAAGGTCGGAGAGACTTGGAAAGTGGTTGCATCTGGACTAATTTGGGTCCTGCGGATCGATTGGTACCATCCCCGAGCTTGTACGACCTTCGGAAGAGGTCGACCGACGAAATTCCCCCAAATCTGAGGAGATATTCTTGAATAACTTTTTTTGTGAAGGTCGGAGAGACTTGCAAGTAGGCTCTACCCCCACTAAATGGGGTTGCGCGCATCGATCGGTACCATCCTTGAGCTTCTCCGACTTTCGGAAGGGTTAGGGTTAGGGTTAGGGATGAAAGCACATAGGAGAAAGAGATATTCTTGAATAACTTTTTTTGTGAAGGTCGGAGAGACTTGCAAGTAGGCTCTACCCCCACTAAATGGGGTAGCGCGCATCGATCGGTACCATCCTTGAGCTTCTCCGACTTTCGGAAGGGTTAGGGTTAGGGTTAGGGATGAAAGCACATAGGAGAAAGAGATATTCTTGAATAACTTTTTTTGTGAAGGTCGGAGAGACTTGGAAAGTGGTTGCATCTGGACTAATTTGGGTCCTGCGGATCGATTGATACCATCTCCGAGCTTGTACGACCTTCGGAAGAGGTCGACCGACGAAATTCCCCCAAATCTGAGGAGATATTCTTGAATAACTTTTTTTGTGAAGGTCGGAGAGACTTGCAAGTAGGCTCTACCCCCACTAAATGGGGTTGCACGCATCGATCAGTACCATCCTTGAGCTTCTCCGACTTTCGGAAGGGTTAGGGTTAGGGTTAGGGATGAAAGCACATAGGAGAAAGAGATATTCTTGAATAACTTTTTTTGTGAAGGTCGGAGAGACTTGCAAGTAGGCTCTACCCCCACTAAATGGGGTAGCGCGCATCGATCGGTACCATCCTTGAGCTTCTCCGACTTTCGGAAGGGTTAGGGTTAGGGTTAGGGATGAAAGCACATAGGAGAAAGAGATATTCTTGAATAACTTTTTTTGTGAAGGTCGGAGAGACTTGCAAGTAGGCTCTACCCCCACTAAATGGGGTAGCGCGCATCGATCGGTACCATCCTTGAGCTTCTCCGACTTTCGGAAGGGTTAGGGTTAGGGTTAGGGATGAAAGCACATAGGAGAAAGAGATATTCTTGAATAACTTTTTTTGTGAAGGTCGGAGAGACTTGCAAGTAGGCTCTACCCCCACTAAATGGGGTAGCGCGCATCGATCGGTACCATCCTTGAGCTTCTCCGACTTTCGGAAGGGTTAGGGTTAGGGTTAGGGATGAAAGCACATAGGAGAAAGAGATATTCTTGAATAACTTTTTTTGTGAAGGTCGGAGAGACTTGGAAAGTGGTTGCATCTGGACTAATTTGGGTCCTGCGGATCGATTGGTACCATCCCCGAGCTTGTACGACCTTCGGAAGAGGTCGACCGACGAAATTCCCCCAAATCTGAGGAGATATTCTTGAATAACTTTTTTTGTGAAGGTCGGAGAGACTTGCAAGTAGGCTCTACCCCCACTAAATGGGGTAGCGCGCATCGATCGGTACCATCCTTGAGCTTCTCCGACTTTCGGAAGGGTTAGGGTTAGGGTTAGGGATGAAAGCACATAGGAGAAAGAGATATTCTTGAATAACTTTTTTTGTGAAGGTCGGAGAGACTTGCAAGTAGGCTCTACCCCCACTAAATGGGGTAGCGCGCATCGATCGGTACCATCCTTGAGCTTCTCCGACTTTCGGAAGGGTTAGGGTTAGGGTTAGGGATGAAAGCACATAGGAGAAAGAGATATTCTTGAATAACTTTTTTTGTGAAGGTCGGAGAGACTTGCAAGTAGGCTCTACCCCCACTAAATGGGGTAGCGCGCATCGATCGGTACCATCCTTGAGCTTCTCCGACTTTCGGAAGGGTTAGGGTTAGGGTTAGGGATGAAAGCACATAGGAGAAAGAGATATTCTTGAATAACTTTTTTTGTGAAGGTCGGAGAGACTTGCAAGTAGGCTCTACCCCCACTAAATGGGGTAGCGCGCATCGATCGGTACCATCCTTGAGCTTCTCCGACTTTCGGAAGGGTTAGGGTTAGGGTTAGGGATGAAAGCACATAGGAGAAAGAGATATTCTTGAATAACTTTTTTTGTGAAGGTCGGAGAGACTTGGAAAGTGGTTACATCTGGACTAATTTGGGTCCTGCGGATCGATTGGTACCATCCCCGAGCTTGTACGACCTTCGGAAGAGGTCGACCGACGAAATTCCCCCAAATCTGAGGAGATATTCTTGAATAACTTTTTTTTTGAAGGTCGGAGAGACTTGCAAGTAGGCTCTACCCCCACTAAATGGGGTAGCGCGCATCGATCGGTACCATCCTTGAGCTTCTCCGACTTTCGGAAGGGTTAGGGTTAGGGTTAGGGATGAAAGCACATAGGAGAAAGAGATATTCTTGAATAACTTTTTTTGTGAAGGTCGGAGAGACTTGGAAAGTGGTTGCATCTGACTAATTTGGGTCCTGCGGATCGATTGGTACCATCCCCGAGCTTGTACAACCTTCGGAGGAGGTCGACCGACGAAATTCCCCCAAATCTGAGGAGATATTCTTGAATAACTTTTTTTGTGAAGGTCGGAGAGACTTGCAAGTAGGCTCTACCCCCACTAAATGGGGTTGCGCGCATCGATCGGTACCATCCTTGAGCTTCTCCGACTTTCGGAAGGGTTAGGGTTAGGGTTAGGGATGAAAGCACATAGGAGAAAGAGATATTCTTGAATAACTTTTTTTGTGAAGGTCGGAGAGACTTGCAAGTAGGCTCTACCCCCACTAAATGGGGTAGCGCGCATCGATCGGTACCATCCTTGAGCTTCTCCGACTTTCGGAAGGGTTAGGGTTAGGGTTAGGGATGAAAGCACATAGGAGAAAGAGATATTCTTGAATAACTTTTTTTGTGAAGGTCGGAGAGACTTGGAAAGTGGTTGCATCTGGACTAATTTGGGTCCTGCGGATCGATTGGTACCACCCATGAGCTTGTACGACCTTCGGAAGAGGTCGACCGACGAAATTCCCCCAAATCTGAGGAGATATTCTTGAATAACTTTTTTTGTGAAGGTCGGAGAGACTTGCAAGTAGGCTCTACCCCCACTAAATGGGGTTGCGCGCATCGATCAGTACCATCCTTGAGCTTCTCCGACTTTCGGAAGGGTTAGGGTTAGGGTTAGGGATGAAAGCACATAGGAGAAAGAGATATTCTTGAATAACTTTTTTTGTGAAGGTCGGAGAGACTTGCAAGTAGGCTCTACCCCCACTAAATGGGGTAGCGCGCATCGATCGGTACCATCCTTGAGCTTCTCCGACTTTCGGAAGGGTTAGGGTTAGGGTTAGGGATGAAAGCACATAGGAGAAAGAGATATTCTTGAATAACTTTTTTTGTGAAGGTCGGAGAGACTTGCAAGTAGGCTCTACCCCCACTAAATGGGGTAGCGCGCATCGATCGGTACCATCCTTGAGCTTCTCCGACTTTCGGAAGGGTTAGGGTTAGGGTTAGGGATGAAAGCACATAGGAGAAAGAGATATTCTTGAATAACTTTTTTTGTGAAGGTCGGAGAGACTTGCAAGTAGGCTCTACCCCCACTAAATGGGGTAGCGCGCATCGATCGGTACCATCCTTGAGCTTCTCCGACTTTCGGAAGGGTTAGGGTTAGGGTTAGGGATGAAAGCACATAGGAGAAAGAGATATTCTTGAATAACTTTTTTTGTGAAGGTCGGAGAGACTTGGAAAGTGGTTGCATCTGGACTAATTTGGGTCCTGCGGATCGATTGGTACCATCCCCGAGCTTGTACGACCTTCGGAAGAGGTCGACCGACGAAATTCCCCCAAATCTGAGGAGATATTCTTGAATAACTTTTTTTGTGAAGGTCGGAGAGACTTGCAAGTAGGCTCTACCCCCACTAAATGGGGTAGCGCGCATCGATCGGTACCATCCTTGAGCTTCTCCGACTTTCGGAAGGGTTAGGGTTAGGGATGAAAGCACATAGGAGAAAGAGATATTCTTGAATAACTTTTTTTGTGAAGGTCGGAGAGACTTGCAAGTAGGCTCTACCCCCACTAAATGGGGTAGCGCGCATCGATCGGTACCATCCATGAGCTTCTCCGACTTTCGGAAGGGTTAGGGTTAGGGTTAGGGATGAAAGCACATAGGAGAAAGAGATATTCTTGAATAACTTTTTTTGTGAAGGTCGGAGAGACTTGGAAAGTGGTTGCATCTGGACTAATTTGGGTCCTGCGGATCGATTGGTACCATCCCCGAGCTTGTACGACCTTCGGAAGAGGTCGACCGACGAAATTCCCCCAAATCTGAGGAGATATTCTTGAATAACTTTTTTTGTGAAGGTCGGAGAGACTTGCAAGTAGGCTCTACCCCCACTAAATGGGGTTGCGCGCATCGATCAGTACCATCCTTGAGCTTCTCCGACTTTCGAAAGGGTTAGGGTTAGGGTTAGGGATGAAAGCACATAGGAGAAAGAGATATTCTTGAATAACTTTTTTTGTGAAGGTCGGAGAGACTTGCAAGTAGGCTCTACCCCCACTAAATGGGGTAGCGCGCATCGATCGGTACCATCTTTGAGCTTCTCCGACTTTCGGAAGGGTTAGGGTTAGGGTTAGGGATGAAAGCACATAGGAGAAAGAGATATTCTTGAATAACTTTTTTTGTGAAGGTCGGAGAGACTTGCAAGTAGGCTCTACCCCCACTAAATGGGGTAGCGCGCATCGATCGGTACCATCCTTGAGCTTCTCCGACTTTCGGAAGGGTTAGGGTTAGGGTTAGGGATGAAAGCACATAGGAGAAAGAGATATTCTTGAATAACTTTTTTTGTGAAGGTCGGAGAGACTTGCAAGTAGGCTCTACCCCCACTAAATGGGGTAGCGCGCATCGATCGGTACCATCCTTGAGCTTCTCCGACTTTCGGAAGGGTTAGGGTTAGGGATGAAAGCACATAGGAGAAAGAGATATTCTTGAATAACTTTTTTTGTGAAGGTCGGAGAGACTTGGAAAGTGGTTGCATCTGGACTAATTTGGGTCCTGCGGATCGATTGGTACCATCCCCGAGCTTGTACGACCTTCGGAAGAGGTCGACCGACGAAATTCCCCCAAATCTGAGGAGATATTCTTGAATAACTTTTTTTGTGAAGGTCGGAGAGACTTGGAAAGTGGTTGCATCTGGACTAATTTGGGTCCTGCGGATCGATTGGTACCATCCCCGAGCTTGTACGACCTTCGGAAGAGGTCGACCGACGAAATTCCCCCAAATCTGAGGAGATATTCTTGAATAACTTTTTTTGTGAAGGTCGGAGAAACTTGCAAGTAGGCTCTACCCCCACTAAATGGGGTAGCGCGCATCGATCGGTACCATCCTTGAGCTTCTCCGACTTTCGGAAGGGTTAGGGTTAGGGTTAGGGATGAAAGCACATAGGAGAAAGAGATATTCTTGAATAACTTTTTTTGTGAAGGTCGGAGAGACTTGGAAAGTGGTTGCATCTGGACTAATTTGGGTCCTGCGGATCGATTGGTACCATCCCCGAGCTTGTACGACCTTCGGAAGAGGTCGACCGACGAAATTCCCCCAAATCTGAGGAGATATTCTTGAATAACTTTTTTTGTGAAGGTCGGAGAGACTTGCAAGTAGGCTCTACCCCCACTAAATGGGGTTGCGCGCATCGATCGGTACCATCCTTGAGCTTCTCCGACTTTCGGAAGGGTTAGGGTTAGGGTTAGGGATGAAAGCACATAGGAGAAAGAGATATTCTTGAATAACTTTTTTTGTGAAGGTCGGAGAGACTTGCAAGTAGGCTCTACCCCCACTAAATGGGGTAGCGCGCATCGATCGGTACCATCCTTGAGCTTCTCCGACTTTCGGAAGGGTTAGGGTTAGGGTTAGGGATGAAAGCACATAGGAGAAAGAGATATTCTTGAATAACTTTTTTTGTGAAGGTCGGAGAGACTTGGAAAGTGGTTGCATCTGGACTAATTTGGGTCCTGCGGATCGATTGATACCATCTCCGAGCTTGTACGACCTTCGGAAGAGGTCGACCGACGAAATTCCCCCAAATCTGAGGAGATATTCTTGAATAACTTTTTTTGTGAAGGTCGGAGAGACTTGCAAGTAGGCTCTACCCCCACTAAATGGGGTTGCGCGCATCGATCAGTACCATCCTTGAGCTTCTCCAACTTTCGGAAGGGTTAGGGTTAGGGTTAGGGATGAAAGCACATAGGAGAAAGAGATATTCTTGAATAACTTTTTTTGTGAAGGTCGGAGAGACTTGCAAGTAGGCTCTACCCCCACTAAATGGGGTAGCGCGCATCGATCGGTACCATCCTTGAGCTTCTCCGACTTTCGGAAGGGTTAGGGTTAGGGATGAAAGCACATAGGAGAAAGAGATATTCTTGAATAACTTTTTTTGTGAAGGTCGGAGAGACTTGGAAAGTGGTTGCATCTGGACTAATTTGGGTCCTGCGGATCGATTGGTACCATCCCCGAGCTTGTACGACCTTCGGAAGAGGTCGACCGACGAAATTCCCCCAAATCTGAGGAGATATTCTTGAATAACTTTTTTTGTGAAGGTCGGAGAGACTTGGAAAGTGGTTGCATCTGGACTAATTTGGGTCCTGCGGATCGATTGGTACCATCCCCGAGCTTGTACGACCTTCGGAAGAGGTCGACCGACGAAATTCCCCCAAATCTGAGGAGATATTCTTGAATAACTTTTTTTGTGAAGGTCGGAGAGACTTGGAAAGTGGTTGCATCTGGACTAATTTGGGTCCTGCGGATCGATTGGTACCATCCCCGAGCTTGTACGACCTTCGGAAGAGGTCGACCGACGAAATTCCCCCAAATCTGAGGAGATATTCTTGAATAACTTTTTTTGTGAAGGTCGGAGAGACTTGCAAGTAGGCTCTACCCCCACTAAATGGGGTTGCGCGCATCGATCAGTACCATCCTTGAGCTTCTCCGACTTTCGGAAGGGTTAGGGTTAGGGTTAGGGATGAAAGCACATAGGAGAAAGAGATATTCTTGAATAACTTTTTTTGTGAAGGTCGGAGAGACTTGCAAGTAGGCTCTACCCCCACTAAATGGGGTAGCGCGCATCGATCGGTACCATCCTTGAGCTTCTCCGACTTTCGGAAGGGTTAGGGTTAGGGTTAGGGATGAAAGCACATAGGAGAAAGAGATATTCTTGAATAACTTTTTTTGTGAAGGTCGGAGAGACTTGCAAGTAGGCTCTACCCCCACTAAATGGGGTAGCGCGCATCGATCGGTACCATCCTTGAGCTTCTCCGACTTTCGGAAGGGTTAGGGTTAGGGTTAGGGATGAAAGCACATAGGAGAAAGAGATATTCTTGAATAACTTTTTTTGTGAAGGTCGGAGAGACTTGCAAGTAGGCTCTACCCCCACTAAATGGGGTAGCGCGCATCGATCGGTACCATCCTTGAGCTTCTCCGACTTTCGGAAGGGTTAGGGTTAGGGTTAGGGATGAAAGCACATAGGAGAAAGAGATATTCTTGAATAACTTTTTTTGTGAAGGTCGGAGAGACTTGGAAAGTGGTTGCATCTGGACTAATTTGGGTCCTGCGGATCGATTAGTACCATCCCCGAGCTTGTACGACCTTCGGAAGAGGTCGACCGACGAAATTCCCCCAAATCTGAGGAGATATTCTTGAATAACTTTTTTTGTGAAGGTCGGAGAGACTTGCAAGTAGGCTCTACCCCCACTAAATGGGGTTGCGCGCATCGATCAGTACCATCCTTGAGCTTCTCCGACTTTCGGAAGGGTTAGGGTTAGGGATGAAAGCACATAGGAGAAAGAGATATTCTTGAATAACTTTTTTTGTGAAGGTCGGAAAGACTTGCAAGTAGGCTCTACCCCCACTAAATAGGGTAGCGCGCATCGATCGGTACCATCCTTGAGCTTCTCCGACTTTCGGAAGGGTTAGGGTTAGGGTTAGGGATGAAAGCACATAGGAGAAAGAGATATTCTTGAATAACTTTTTTTGTGAAGGTCGGAGAGACTTGCAAGTAGGCTATACCCCCACTAAATGGGGTAGCGCGCATCGATCGGTACCATCCTTGAGCTTCTCCGACTTTCGGAAGGGTTAGGGTTAGGGTTAGGGATGAAAGCACATAGGAGAAAGAGATATTCTTGAATAACTTTTTTTGTGAAGGTCGGAGAGACTTGGAAAGTGGTTGCATCTGGACTAATTTGGGTCCTGCGGATCGACTGGTACCATCCCCGAGCTTGTACGACCTTCGGAAGAGGTCGACCGACGAAATTCCCCCAAATCTGAGGAGATATTCTTGAATAACTTTTTTTGTGAAGGTCGGAGAAACTTGGAAAGTGGTTGCATCTGGACTAATTTGGGTCCTGCGGATCGATTGGTACCATCCCCGAGCTTGTACGACCTTCGGAAGAGGTCGACCGACGAAATTCCCCCAAATCTGAGGAGATATTCTTGAATAACTTTTTTTGTGAAGGTCGGAGAGACTTGCAAGTAGGCTCTACCCCCACTAAATGGGGTTGCGCGCATCGATCAGTACCATCCTTGAGCTTCTCCGACTTTCGGAAGGGTTAGGGTTAGGGTTAGGGATGAAAGCACATAGGAGAAAGAGATATTCTTGAATAACTTTTTTTGTGAAGGTCGGAGAGACTTGCAAGTAGGCTCTACCCCCACTAAATGGGGTAGCGCGCATCGATCGGTACCATCCTTGAGCTTCTCCGACTTTCGGAAGGGTTAGGGTTAGGGTTAGGGATGAAAGCACATAGGAGAAAGAGATATTCTTGAATAACTTTTTTTGTGAAGGTCGGAGAGACTTGCAAGTAGGCTCTACCCCCACTAAATGGGGTAGCGCGCATCGATCGGTACCATCCTTGAGCTTCTCCGACTTTCGGAAGGGTTAGGGTTAGGGTTAGGGATGAAAGCACATAGGAGAAAGAGATATTCTTGAATAACTTTTTTTGTGAAGGTCGGAGAGACTTGCAAGTAGGCTCTACCCCCACTAAATGGGGTAGCGCGCATCGATCGGTACCATCCTTGAGCTTCTCCGACTTTCGGAAGGGTTAGGGTTAGGGTTAGGGATGAAAGCACATAGGAGAAAGAGATATTCTTGAATAACTTTTTTTGTGAAGGTCGGAGAGACTTGGAAAGTGGTTGCATCTGGACTAATTTGGGTCCTGCGGATCGATTAGTACCATCCCCGAGCTTGTACGACCTTCGGAAGAGGTCGACCGACGAAATTCCCCCAAATCTGAGGAGATATTCTTGAATAACTTTTTTTGTGAAGGTCGGAGAGACTTGCAAGTAGGCTCTACCCCCACTAAATGGGGTTGCGCGCATCGATCAGTACCATCCTTGAGCTTCTCCGACTTTCGGAAGGGTTAGGGTTAGGGTTAGGGATGAAAGCACATAGGAGAAAGAGATATTCTTGAATAACTTTTTTTGTGAAGGTCGGAGAGACTTGCAAGTAGGCTCTACCCCCACTAAATGGGGTAGCACGCATCGATCGGTACCATCTTTGAGCTTCTCCGACTTTCGGAAGGGTTAGGGTTAGGGTTAGGGATGAAAGCACATAGGAGAAAGAGATATTCTTGAATAACTTTTTTTGTGAAGGTCGGAGAGACTTGCAAGTAGGCTATACCCCCACTAAATGGGGTAGCGCGCATCGATCGGTACCATCCTTGAGCTTCTCCGACTTTCGGAAGGGTTAGGGTTAGGGTTAGGGATGAAAGCACATAGGAGAAAGAGATATTCTTGAATAACTTTTTTTGTGAAGGTCGGAGAGACTTGGAAAGTGGTTGCATCTGGACTAATTTGGGTCCTGCGGATCGATTGGTACCATCCCCGAGCTTGTACGACCTTCGGAAGAGGTCGACCGACGAAATTCCCCCAAATCTGAGGAGATATTCTTGAATAACTTTTTTTGTGAAGGTCGGAGAAACTTGCAAGTAGGCTCTACCCCCACTAAATGGGGTAGCGCGCATCGATCGGTACCATCCTTGAGCTTCTCCGACTTTCGGAAGGGTTAGGGTTAGGGTTAGGGATGAAAGCACATAGGAGAAAGAGATATTCTTGAATAACTTTTTTTGTGAAGGTCGGAGAGACTTGGAAAGTGGTTGCATCTGGACTAATTTGGGTCCTGCGGATCGATTGGTACCATCCCCGAGCTTGTACGACCTTCGGAAGAGGTCGACCGACGAAATTCCCCCAAATCTGAGGAGATATTCTTGAATAACTTTTTTTGTGAAGGTCGGAGAGACTTGCAAGTAGGCTCTACCCCCACTAAATGGGGTTGCGCGCATCGATCGGTACCATCCTTGAGCTTCTCCGACTTTCGGAAGGGTTAGGGTTAGGGTTAGGGATGAAAGCACATAGGAGAAAGAGATATTCTTGAATAACTTTTTTTGTGAAGGTCGGAGAGACTTGCAAGTAGGCTCTACCCCCACTAAATGGGGTAGCGCGCATCGATCGGTACCATCCTTGAGCTTCTCCGACTTTCGGAAGGGTTAGGGTTAGGGTTAGGGATGAAAGCACATAGGAGAAAGAGATATTCTTGAATAACTTTTTTTGTGAAGGTCGGAGAGACTTGGAAAGTGGTTGCATCTGGACTAATTTGGGTCCTGCGGATCGATTGATACCATCTCCGAGCTTGTACGACCTTCGGAAGAGGTCGACCGACGAAATTCCCCCAAATCTGAGGAGATATTCTTGAATAACTTTTTTTGTGAAGGTCGGAGAGACTTGCAAGTAGGCTCTACCCCCACTAAATGGGGTTGCGCGCATCGATCAGTACCATCCTTGAGCTTCTCCGACTTTCGGAAGGGTTAGGGTTAGGGTTAGGGATGAAAGCACATAGGAGAAAGAGATATTCTTGAATAACTTTTTTTGTGAAGGTCGGAGAGACTTGCAAGTAGGCTCTACCCCCACTAAATGGGGTAGCGCGCATCGATCGGTACCATCCTTGAGCTTCTCCGACTTTCGGAAGGGTTAGGGTTAGGGTTAGGGATGAAAGCACATAGGAGAAAGAGATATTCTTGAATAACTTTTTTTGTGAAGGTCGGAGAGACTTGCAAGTAGGCTCTACCCCCACTAAATGGGGTAGCGCGCATCGATCGGTACCATCCTTGAGCTTCTCCGACTTTCGGAAGGGTTAGGGTTAGGGTTAGGGATGAAAGCACATAGGAGAAAGAGATATTCTTGAATAACTTTTTTTGTGAAGGTCGGAGAGACTTGCAAGTAGGCTCTACCCCCACTAAATGGGGTAGCGCGCATCGATCGGTACCATCCTTGAGCTTCTCCGACTTTCGGAAGGGTTAGGGTTAGGGTTAGGGATGAAAGCACATAGGAGAAAGAGATATTCTTGAATAACTTTTTTTGTGAAGGTCGGAGAGACTTGGAAAGTGGTTGCATCTGGACTAATTTGGGTCCTGCGGATCGATTGGTACCATCCCCGAGCTTGTACGACCTTCGGAAGAGGTCGACCGACGAAATTCCCCCAAATCTGAGGAGATATTCTTGAATAACTTTTTTTGTGAAGGTCGGAGAGACTTGCAAGTAGGCTCTACCCCCACTAAATGGGGTAGCGCGCATCGATCGGTACCATCCTTGAGCTTCTCCGACTTTCGGAAGGGTTAGGGTTAGGGTTAGGGATGAAAGCACATAGGAGAAAGAGATATTCTTGAATAACTTTTTTTGTGAAGGTCGGAGAGACTTGCAAGTAGGCTCTACCCCCACTAAATGGGGTAGCGCGCATCGATCAGTACCATCCTTGAGCTTCTCCGACTTTCGGAAGGGTTAGGGTTAGGGTTAGGGATGAAAGCACATAGGAGAAAGAGATATTCTTGAATAACTTTTTTTGTGAAGGTCGGAGAGACTTGCAAGTAGGCTCTACCCCCACTAAATGGGGTAGCACGCATCGATCGGTACCATCCTTGAGCTTCTCCGACTTTCGGAAGGGTTAGGGTTAGGGTTAGGGATGAAAGCACATAGGAGAAAGAGATATTCTTGAATAACTTTTTTTGTGAAGGTCGGAGAGACTTGGAAAGTGGTTGCATCTGGACTAATTTGGGTCCTGCGGATCGATTGGTACCATCCCCGAGCTTGTACGACCTTCGGAAGAGGTCGACCGACGAAATTCCCCCAAATCTGAGGAGATATTCTTGAATAACTTTTTTTGTGAAGGTCGGAGAGACTTGCAAGTAGGCTCTACCCCCACTAAATGGGGTTGCGCGCATCGATCAGTACCATCCTTGAGCTTCTCCGACTTTCGGAAGGGTTAGGGTTAGGGTTAGGGATGAAAGCACATAGGAGAAAGAGATATTCTTGAATAACTTTTTTTGTGAAGGTCGGAGAGACTTGCAAGTAGGCTCTACCCCCACTAAATGGGGTAGCGCGCATCGATCGGTACCATCCTTGAGCTTCTCCGACTTTCGGAAGGGTTAGGGTTAGGGTTAGGGATGAAAGCACATAGGAGAAAGAGATATTCTTGAATAACTTTTTTTGAGAAGGTCGGAGAGACTTGCAAGTAGGCTCTACCCCCACTAAATGGGGTAGCGCGCATCGATCGGTACCATCCTTGAGCTTCTCCGACTTTCGGAAGGGTTAGGGTTAGGGTTAGGGATGAAAGCACATAGGAGAAAGAGATATTCTTGAATAACTTTTTTTGTGAAGGTCGGAGAGACTTGCAAGTAGGCTCTACCCCCACTAAATGGGGTAGCGCGCATCGATCGGTACCATCCTTGAGCTTCTCCGACTTTCGGAAGGGTTAGGGTTAGGGTTAGGGATGAAAGCACATAGGAGAAAGAGATATTCTTGAATAACTTTTTTTGTGAAGGTCGGAGAGACTTGGAAAGTGGTTGCATCTGGACTAATTTGGGTCCTGCGGATCGATTGGTACCATCCCCGAGCTTGTACAACCTTCGGAAGAGGTCGACCGACGAAATTCCCCCAAATCTGAGGAGATATTCTTGAATAACTTTTTTTGTGAAGGTCGGAGAGACTTGCAAGTAGGCTCTACTCCCACTAAATGGGGTTGCGCGCATCGATCAGTACCATCCTTGAGCTTCTCCGACTTTCGGAAGGGTTAGGGTTAGGGTTAGGGATGAAAGCACATAGGAGAAAGAGATATTCTTGAATAACTTTTTTTGTGAAGGTCCGAGAGACTTGCAAGTAGGCTCTACCCCCACTAAATGGGGTAGCGCGCATCGATCGGTACCATCCTTGAGCTTCTCCGACTTTCGGAAGGGTTAGGGTTAGGGTTAGGGATGAAAGCACATAGGAGAAAGAGATATTCTTGAATAACTTTTTTTGTGAAGGTCGGAGAGACTTGCAAGTAGGCTCTACCCCCACTAAATGGGGTAGCGCGCATCGATTGGTACCATCCTTGAGCTTCTCCGACTTTCGGAAGGGTTAGGGTTAGGGTTAGGGATGAAAGCACATAGGAGAAAGAGATATTCTTGAATAACTTTTTTTGTGAAGGTCGGAGAGACTTGCAAGTAGGCTCTACCCCCACTAAATGGGGTAGCGCGCATCGATCGGTACCATCCTTGAGCTTCTCCGACTTTCGGAAGGGTTAGGGTTAGGGTTAGGGATGAAAGCACATAGGAGAAAGAGATATTCTTGAATAACTTTTTTTGTGAAGGTCGGAGAGACTTGCAAGTAGGCTCTACCCCCACTAAATGGGGTAGCGCGCATCGATCGGTACCATCCTTGAGCTTCTCCGACTTTCGGAAGGGTTAGGGTTAGGGTTAGGGATGAAAGCACATAGGAGAAAGAGATATTCTTGAATAACTTTTTTTGTGAAGGTCGGAGAGACTTGGAAAGTGGTTGCATCTGGACTAATTTGGGTCCTGCGGATCGATTGGTACCATCCCCGAGCTTGTACGACCTTCGGAAGAGGTCGACCGACGAAATTCCCCCAAATCTGAGGAGATATTCTTGAATAACTTTTTTTGTGAAGGTCGGAGAGACTTGCAAGTAGGCTCTACCCCCACTAAATGGGGTTGCGCGCATCGATCAGTACCATCCTTGAGCTTCTCCGACTTTCGGAAGGGTTAGGGTTAGGGTTAGGGATGAAAGCACATAGGAGAAAGAGATATTCTTGAATAACTTTTTTTGTGAAGGTCGGAGAGACTTGCAAGTAGGCTCTACCCCCACTAAATGGGGTAGCGCGCATCGATCGGTACCATCCTTGAGCTTCTCCGACTTTCGGAAGGGTTAGGGTTAGGGATGAAAGCACATAGGAGAAAGAGATATTCTTGAATAACTTTTTTTGAGAAGGTCGGAGAGACTTGCAAGTAGGCTCTACCCCCACTAAATGGGGTAGCGCGCATCGATCGGTACCATCCTTGAGCTTCTCCGACTTTCGGAAGGGTTAGGGTTAGGGTTAGGGATGAAAGCACATAGGAGAAAGAGATATTCTTGAATAACTTTTTTTGTGAAGGTCGGAGAGACTTGCAAGTAGGCTCTACCCCCACTAAATGGGGTAGCGCGCATCGATCGGTACCATCTTTGAGCTTTTCCGACTTTCGGAAGGGTTAGGGTTAGGGTTAGGGATGAAAGCACATAGGAGAAAGAGATATTCTTGAATAACTTTTTTTGTGAAGGTCGGAGAGACTTGGAAAGTGGTTGCATCTGGACTAATTTGGGTCCTGCAGATCGATTGGTACCATCCCCGAGCTTGTACGACCTTCGGAAGAGGTCGACCGACGAAATTCCCCCAAATCTGAGGAGATATTCTTGAATAACTTTTTTTGTGAAGGTCGGAGAGACTTGCAAGTAGGCTCTACCCCCACTAAATGGGGTAGCGCGCATCGATCGGTACCATCCTTGAGCTTCTCCGACTTTCGGAAGGGTTAGGGTTAGGGTTAGGGAAGAAAGAACATAGGAGAAAGAGATATTATTGAATAACTTTTTTTGTGAAGGTCGGAGAGACTTGCAAGTAGGCTCTACTCCCACTAAATGGGGTAGCGCGCATCGATCGGTACCATCCTTGAGCTTCTCCGACTTTCGGAAGGGTTAGGGTTAGGGTTAGGGATGAAAGCACATAGGAGAAAGAGATATTCTTGAATAACTTTTTTTGTGAAGGTCGGAGAGACTTGGAAAGTGGTTGCATCTGGACTAATTTGGGTCCTGCGGATCGATTGGTACCATCCCCGAGCTTGTACAACCTTCGGAAGAGGTCGACCGACGAAATTCCCCCAAATCTGAGGAGATATTCTTGAATAACTTTTTTTGTGAAGGTCGGAGAGACTTGCAAGTAGGCTCTACTCCCACTAAATGGGGTTGCGCGCATCGATCAGTACCATCCTTGAGCTTCTCCGACTTTCGGAAGGGTTAGGGTTAGGGTTAGGGATGAAAGCACATAGGAGAAAGAGATATTCTTGAATAACTTTTTTTGTGAAGGTCGGAGAGACTTGCAAGTAGGCTCTACCCCCACTAAATGGGGTAGCGCGCATCGATCGGTACCATCCTTGAGCTTCTCCGACTTTCGGAAGGGTTAGGGTTAGGGTTAGGGATGAAAGCACATAGGAGAAAGAGATATTCTTGAATAACTTTTTTTGTGAAGGTCGGAGAGACTTGCAAGTAGGCTCTACCCCCACTAAATGGGGTAGCGCGCATCGATCGGTACCATCCTTGAGCTTCTCCGACTTTCGGAAGGGTTAGGGTTAGGGTTAGGGATGAAAGCACATAGGAGAAAGAGATATTCTTGAATAACTTTTTTTGAGAAGGTCGGAGAGACTTGCAAGTAGGCTCTACCCCCACTAAATGGGGTAGCGCGCATCGATCGGTACCATCCTTGAGCTTCTCCGACTTTCGGAAGGGTTAGGGTTAGGGTTAGGGATGAAAGCACATAGGAGAAAGAGATATTCTTGAATAACTTTTTTTGTGAAGGTCGGAGAGACTTGCAAGTAGGCTCTACCCCCACTAAATGGGGTAGCGCGCATCGATCGGTACCATCTTTGAGCTTTTCCGACTTTCGGAAGGGTTAGGGTTAGGGTTAGGGATGAAAGCACATAGGAGAAAGAGATATTCTTGAATAACTTTTTTTGTGAAGGTCGGAGAGACTTGGAAAGTGGTTGCATCTGGACTAATTTGGGTCCTGCAGATCGATTGGTACCATCCCCGAGCTTGTACGACCTTCGGAAGAGGTCGACCGACGAAATTCCCCCAAATCTGAGGAGATATTCTTGAATAACTTTTTTTGTGAAGGTCGGAGAGACTTGCAAGTAGGCTCTACCCCCACTAAATGGGGTAGCGCGCATCGATCGGTACCATCCTTGAGCTTCTCCGACTTTCGGAAGGGTTAGGGTTAGGGTTAGGGAAGAAAGAACATAGGAGAAAGAGATATTATTGAATAACTTTTTTTGTGAAGGTCGGAGAGACTTGCAAGTAGGCTCTACTCCCACTAAATGGGGTAGCGCGCATCGATCGGTACCATCCTTGAGCTTCTCCGACTTTCGGAAGGGTTAGGGTTAGGGTTAGGGATGAAAGCACATAGGAGAAAGAGATATTCTTGAATAACTTTTTTTGTGAAGGTCGGAGAGACTTGGAAAGTGGTTGCATCTGGACTAATTTGGGTCCTGCGGATCGATTGGTACCATCCCCGAGCTTGTACAACCTTCGGAAGAGGTCGACCGACGAAATTCCCCCAAATCTGAGGAGATATTCTTGAATAACTTTTTTTGTGAAGGTCGGAGAGACTTGCAAGTAGGCTCTACTCCCACTAAATGGGGTTGCGCGCATCGATCAGTACCATCCTTGAGCTTCTCCGACTTTCGGAAGGGTTAGGGTTAGGGTTAGGGATGAAAGCACATAGGAGAAAGAGATATTCTTGAATAACTTTTTTTGTGAAGGTCGGAGAGACTTGCAAGTAGGCTCTACCCCCACTAAATGGGGTAGCGCGCATCGATCGGTACCATCCTTGAGCTTCTCCGACTTTCGGAAGGGTTAGGGTTAGGGTTAGGGATGAAAGCACATAGGAGAAAGAGATATTCTTGAATAACTTTTTTTGTGAAGGTCGGAGAGACTTGCAAGTAGGCTCTACCCCCACTAAATGGGGTAGCGCGCATCGATCGGTACCATCCTTGAGCTTCTCCGACTTTCGGAAGGGTTAGGGTTAGGGTTAGGGATGAAAGCACATAGGAGAAAGAGATATTCTTGAATAACTTTTTTTGTGAAGGTCGGAGAGACTTGCAAGTAGGCTCTACCCCCACTAAATGGGGTAGCGCGCATCGATCGGTACCATCCTTGAGCTTCTCCGACTTTCGGAAGGGTTAGGGTTAGGGTTAGGGATGAAAGCACATAGGAGAAAGAGATATTCTTGAATAACTTTTTTTGTGAAGGTCGGAGAGACTTGGAAAGTGGTTGCATCTGGACTAATTTGGGTCCTGCGGATCGATTGGTACCATCCCCGAGCTTGTACGACCTTCGGAAGAGGTCGACCGACGAAATTCCCCCAAATCTGAGGAGATATTCTTGAATAACTTTTTTTGTGAAGGTCGGAGAGACTTGCAAGTAGGCTCTACCCCCACTAAATGGGGTTGCGCGCATCGATCAGTACCATCCTTGAGCTTCTCCGACTTTCGGAAGGGTTAGGGTTAGGGTTAGGGATGAAAGCACATAGGAGAAAGAGATATTCTTGAATAACTTTTTTTGTGAAGGTCGGAGAGACTTGGAAAGTGGTTGCATCTGGACTAATTTGGGTCCTGCGGATCGATTGGTACCATCCCCGAGCTTGTACAACCTTCGGAAGAGGTCGACCGACGAAATTCCCCCAAATCTGAGGAGATATTCTTGAATAACTTTTTTTGTGAAGGTCGGAGAGACTTGCAAGTAGGCTCTACCCCCACTAAATGGGGTAGCGCGCATCGATCGGTACCATCCTTGAGCTTCTCCGACTTTCGGAAGGGTTAGGGTTAGGGTTAGGGATGAAAGCACATAGGAGAAAGAGATATTCTTGAATAACTTTTTTTGTGAAGGTCGGAGAGACTTGCAAGTAGGCTCTACCCCCACTAAATGGGGTAGCGCGCATCGATCGGTACCATCCTTGAGCTTCTCCGACTTTCGGAAGGGTTAGGGTTAGGGTTAGGGATGAAAGCACATAGGAGAAAGAGATATTCTTGAATAACTTTTTTTGTGAAGGTCGGAGAGACTTGGAAAGTGGTTGCATCTGGACTAATTTGGGTCCTGCGGATCGATTGGTACCACCCATGAGCTTGTACGACCTTCGGAAGAGGTCGACCGACGAAATTCCCCCAAATCTGAGGAGATATTCTTGAATAACTTTTTTTGTGAAGGTCGGAGAGACTTGCAAGTAGGCTCTACCCCCACTAAATGGGGTTGCGCGCATCGATCAGTACCATCCTTGAGCTTCTCCGACTTTCGGAAGGGTTAGGGTTAGGGTTAGGGATGAAAGCACATAGGAGAAAGAGATATTCTTGAATAACTTTTTTTGTGAAGGTCGGAGAGACTTGCAAGTAGGCTCTACCCCCACTAAATGGGGTAGCGCGCATCGATCGGTACCATCCTTGAGCTTCTCCGACTTTCGGAAGGGTTAGGGTTAGGGTTAGGGATGAAAGCACATAGGAGAAAGAGATATTCTTGAATAACTTTTTTTGTGAAGGTCGGAGAGACTTGCAAGTAGGCTCTACCCCCACTAAATGGGGTAGCGCGCATCGATCGGTACCATCCTTGAGCTTCTCCGACTTTCGGAAGAGTTAGGGTTAGGGTTAGGGATGAAAGCACATAGGAGAAAGAGATATTCTTGAATAACTTTTTTTGTGAAGGTCGGAGAGACTTGCAAGTAGGCTCTACCCCCACTAAATGGGGTAGCGCGCATCGATCGGTACCATCCTTGAGCTTCTCCGACTTTCGGAAGGGTTAGGGTTAGGGTTAGGGATGAAAGCACATAGGAGAAAGAGATATTCTTGAATAACTTTTTTTGTGAAGGTCGGAGAGACTTGGAAAGTGGTTGCATCTGGACTAATTTGGGTCCTGCGGATCGATTGGTACCATCCCCGAGCTTGTACGACCTTCGGAAGAGGTCGACCGACGAAATTCCCCCAAATCTGAGGAGATATTCTTGAATAACTTTTTTTGTGAAGGTCGGAGAGACTTGCAAGTAGGCTCTACCCCCACTAAATGGGGTAGCGCGCATCGATCAGTACTATCCTTGAGCTTCTCCGACTTTCGGAAGGGTTAGGGTTAGGGATGAAAGCACATAGGAGAAAGAGATATTCTTGAATAACTTTTTTTGTGAAGGTCGGAGAGACATGCAAGTAGGCTCTACCCCCACTAAATGGGGTAGCGCGCATCGATCGGTACCATCCTTGAGCTTCTCCGACTTTCGGAAGGGTTAGGGTTAGGGTTAGGGATGAAAGCACATAGGAGAAAGAGATATTCTTGAATAACTTTTTTTGTGAAGGTCGGAGAGACTTGGAAAGTGGTTGCATCTGGACTAATTTGGGTCCTGCGGATCGATTGGTACCATCCCCGAGCTTGTACGACCTTCGGAAGAGGTCGACCGACGAAATTCCCCCAAATCTGAGGAGATATTCTTGAATAACTTTTTTTGTGAAGGTCGGAGAGACTTGCAAGTAGGCTCTACCCCCACTAAATGGGGTTGCGCGCATCGATCAGTACCATCCTTGAGCTTCTCCGACTTTCGGAAGGGTTAGGGTTAGGGTTAGGGATGAAAGCACATAGGAGAAAGAGATATTCTTGAATAACTTTTTTTGTGAAGGTCGGAGAGACTTGCAAATAGGCTCTACCCCCACTAAATGGGGTAACGCGCATCGATCGGTACCATCCTTGAGCTTCTCCGACTTTCGGAAGGGTTAGGGTTAGGGTTAGGGATGAAAGCACATAGGAGAAAGAGATATTCTTGAATAACTTTTTTTGTGAAGGTCGGAGAGACTTGCAAGTAGGCTCTACCCCCACTAAATGGGGTAGCGCGCATCGATCGGTACCATCCTTGAGCTTCTCCGACTTTCGGAAGGGTTAGGGTTAGGGTTAGGGATGAAAGCACATAGGAGAAAGAGATATTCTTGAATAACTTTTTTTGTGAAGGTCGGAGAGACTTGCAAGTAGGCTCTACCCCCACTAAATGGGGTAGCGCGCATCGATCGGTACCATCCTTGAGCTTCTCCGACTTTCTGAAGGGTTAGGGTTAGGGTTAGGGATGAAAGCACATAGGAGAAAGAGATATTCTTGAATAACTTTTTTTGTGAAGGTCGGAGAGACTTGGAAAGTGGTTGCATCTGGACTAATTTGGGTCCTGCAGATCGATTGGTACCATCCCCGAGCTTGTACGACCTTCGGAAGAGGTCGACCGACGAAATTCCCCCAAATCTGAGGAGATATTCTTGAATAACTTTTTTTGTGAAGGTCGGAGAGACTTGCAAGTAGGCTCTACCCCCACTAAATGGGGTAGCGCGCATCGATCGGTACCATCCTTGAGCTTCTCCGACTTTCGGAAGGGTTAGGGTTAGGGTTAGGGATGAAAGCACATAGGAGAAAGAGATATTCTTGAATAACTTTTTTTGTGAAGGTCGGAGAGACTTGGAAAGTGGTTGCATCTGGACTAATTTGGGTCCTGCGGATCGATTGGTACCATCCCCGAGCTTGTACGACCTTCGGAAGAGGTCGACCGACGAAATTCCCCCAAATCTGAGGAGATATTCTTGAATAACTTTTTTTGAGAAGGTCGGAGAGACTTGCAAGTAGGCTCTACCCCCACTAAATGGGGTAGCGCGCATCGATCGGTACCATCCTTGAGCTTCTCCGACTTTCGGAAGGGTTAGGGTTAGGGTTAGGGATGAAAGCACATAGGAGAAAGAGATATTCTTGAATAACTTTTTTTGTGAAGGTCGGAGAGACTTGCAAGTAGGCTCTACCCCCACTAAATGGGGTAGCGCGCATCGATCGGTACCATCTTTGAGCTTTTCCGACTTTCGGAAGGGTTAGGGTTAGGGTTAGGGATGAAAGCACATAGGAGAAAGAGATATTCTTGAATAACTTTTTTTGTGAAGGTCGGAGAGACTTGGAAAGTGGTTGCATCTGGACTAATTTGGGTCCTGCAGATCGATTGGTACCATCCCCGAGCTTGTACGACCTTCGGAAGAGGTCGACCGACGAAATTCCCCCAAATCTGAGGAGATATTCTTGAATAACTTTTTTTGTGAAGGTCGGAGAGACTTGCAAGTAGGCTCTACCCCCACTAAATGGGGTAGCGCGCATCGATCGGTACCATCCTTGAGCTTCTCCGACTTTCGGAAGGGTTAGGGTTAGGGTTAGGGAAGAAAGAACATAGGAGAAAGAGATATTATTGAATAACTTTTTTTGTGAAGGTCGGAGAGACTTGCAAGTAGGCTCTACTCCCACTAAATGGGGTAGCGCGCATCGATCGGTACCATCCTTGAGCTTCTCCGACTTTCGGAAGGGTTAGGGTTAGGGTTAGGGATGAAAGCACATAGGAGAAAGAGATATTCTTGAATAACTTTTTTTGTGAAGGTCGGAGAGACTTGGAAAGTGGTTGCATCTGGACTAATTTGGGTCCTGCGGATCGATTGGTACCATCCCCGAGCTTGTACAACCTTCGGAAGAGGTCGACCGACGAAATTCCCCCAAATCTGAGGAGATATTCTTGAATAACTTTTTTTGTGAAGGTCGGAGAGACTTGCAAGTAGGCTCTACTCCCACTAAATGGGGTTGCGCGCATCGATCAGTACCATCCTTGAGCTTCTCCGACTTTCGGAAGGGTTAGGGTTAGGGTTAGGGATGAAAGCACATAGGAGAAAGAGATATTCTTGAATAACTTTTTTTGTGAAGGTCGGAGAGACTTGCAAGTAGGCTCTACCCCCACTAAATGGGGTAGCGCGCATCGATCGGTACCATCCTTGAGCTTCTCCGACTTTCGGAAGGGTTAGGGTTAGGGTTAGGGATGAAAGCACATAGGAGAAAGAGATATTCTTGAATAACTTTTTTTGTGAAGGTCGGAGAGACTTGCAAGTAGGCTCTACCCCCACTAAATGGGGTAGCGCGCATCGATCGGTACCATCCTTGAGCTTCTCCGACTTTCGGAAGGGTTAGGGTTAGGGTTAGGGATGAAAGCACATAGGAGAAAGAGATATTCTTGAATAACTTTTTTTGTGAAGGTCGGAGAGACTTGCAAGTAGGCTCTACCCCCACTAAATGGGGTAGCGCGCATCGATCGGTACCATCCTTGAGCTTCTCCGACTTTCGGAAGGGTTAGGGTTAGGGTTAGGGATGAAAGCACATAGGAGAAAGAGATATTCTTGAATAACTTTTTTTGTGAAGGTCGGAGAGACTTGGAAAGTGGTTGCATCTGGACTAATTTGGGTCCTGCGGATCGATTGGTACCATCCCCGAGCTTGTACGACCTTCGGAAGAGGTCGACCGACGAAATTCCCCCAAATCTGAGGAGATATTCTTGAATAACTTTTTTTGTGAAGGTCGGAGAGACTTGCAAGTAGGCTCTACCCCCACTAAATGGGGTTGCGCGCATCGATCAGTACCATCCTTGAGCTTCTCCGACTTTCGGAAGGGTTAGGGTTAGGGTTAGGGATGAAAGCACATAGGAGAAAGAGATATTCTTGAATAACTTTTTTTGTGAAGGTCGGAGAGACTTGGAAAGTGGTTGCATCTGGACTAATTTGGGTCCTGCGGATCGATTGGTACCATCCCCGAGCTTGTACAACCTTCGGAAGAGGTCGACCGACGAAATTCCCCCAAATCTGAGGAGATATTCTTGAATAACTTTTTTTGTGAAGGTCGGAGAGACTTGCAAGTAGGCTCTACCCCCACTAAATGGGGTAGCGCGCATCGATCGGTACCATCCTTGAGCTTCTCCGACTTTCGGAAGGGTTAGGGTTAGGGTTAGGGATGAAAGCACATAGGAGAAAGAGATATTCTTGAATAACTTTTTTTGTGAAGGTCGGAGAGACTTGCAAGTAGGCTCTACCCCCACTAAATGGGGTAGCGCGCATCGATCGGTACCATCCTTGAGCTTCTCCGACTTTCGGAAGGGTTAGGGTTAGGGTTAGGGATGAAAGCACATAGGAGAAAGAGATATTCTTGAATAACTTTTTTTGTGAAGGTCGGAGAGACTTGGAAAGTGGTTGCATCTGGACTAATTTGGGTCCTGCGGATCGATTGGTACCACCCATGAGCTTGTACGACCTTCGGAAGAGGTCGACCGACGAAATTCCCCCAAATCTGAGGAGATATTCTTGAATAACTTTTTTTGTGAAGGTCGGAGAGACTTGCAAGTAGGCTCTACCCCCACTAAATGGGGTTGCGCGCATCGATCAGTACCATCCTTGAGCTTCTCCGACTTTCGGAAGGGTTAGGGTTAGGGTTAGGGATGAAAGCACATAGGAGAAAGAGATATTCTTGAATAACTTTTTTTGTGAAGGTCGGAGAGACTTGCAAGTAGGCTCTACCCCCACTAAATGGGGTAGCGCGCATCGATCGGTACCATCCTTGAGCTTCTCCGACTTTCGGAAGGGTTAGGGTTAGGGTTAGGGATGAAAGCACATAGGAGAAAGAGATATTCTTGAATAACTTTTTTTGTGAAGGTCGGAGAGACTTGCAAGTAGGCTCTACCCCCACTAAATGGGGTAGCGCGCATCGATCGGTACCATCCTTGAGCTTCTCCGACTTTCGGAAGAGTTAGGGTTAGGGTTAGGGATGAAAGCACATAGGAGAAAGAGATATTCTTGAATAACTTTTTTTGTGAAGGTCGGAGAGACTTGCAAGTAGGCTCTACCCCCACTAAATGGGGTAGCGCGCATCGATCGGTACCATCCTTGAGCTTCTCCGACTTTCGGAAGGGTTAGGGTTAGGGTTAGGGATGAAAGCACATAGGAGAAAGAGATATTCTTGAATAACTTTTTTTGTGAAGGTCGGAGAGACTTGGAAAGTGGTTGCATCTGGACTAATTTGGGTCCTGCGGATCGATTGGTACCATCCCCGAGCTTGTACGACCTTCGGAAGAGGTCGACCGACGAAATTCCCCCAAATCTGAGGAGATATTCTTGAATAACTTTTTTTGTGAAGGTCGGAGAGACTTGCAAGTAGGCTCTACCCCCACTAAATGGGGTAGCGCGCATCGATCAGTACCATCCTTGAGCTTCTCCGACTTTCGGAAGGGTTAGGGTTAGGGATGAAAGCACATAGGAGAAAGAGATATTCTTGAATAACTTTTTTTGTGAAGGTCGGAGAGACATGCAAGTAGGCTCTACCCCCACTAAATGGGGTAGCGCGCATCGATCGGTACCATCCTTGAGCTTCTCCGACTTTCGGAAGGGTTAGGGTTAGGGTTAGGGATGAAAGCACATAGGAGAAAGAGATATTCTTGAATAACTTTTTTTGTGAAGGTCGGAGAGACTTGGAAAGTGGTTGCATCTGGACTAATTTGGGTCCTGCGGATCGATTGGTACCATCCCCGAGCTTGTACGACCTTCGGAAGAGGTCGACCGACGAAATTCCCCCAAATCTGAGGAGATATTCTTGAATAACTTTTTTTGTGAAGGTCGGAGAGACTTGCAAGTAGGCTCTACCCCCACTAAATGGGGTTGCGCGCATCGATCAGTACCATCCTTGAGCTTCTCCGACTTTCGGAAGGGTTAGGGTTAGGGTTAGGGATGAAAGCACATAGGAGAAAGAGATATTCTTGAATAACTTTTTTTGTGAAGGTCGGAGAGACTTGCAAATAGGCTCTACCCCCACTAAATGGGGTAACGCGCATCGATCGGTACCATCCTTGAGCTTCTCCGACTTTCGGAAGGGTTAGGGTTAGGGTTAGGGATGAAAGCACATAGGAGAAAGAGATATTCTTGAATAACTTTTTTTGTGAAGGTCGGAGAGACTTGCAAGTAGGCTCTACCCCCACTAAATGGGGTAGCGCGCATCGATCGGTACCATCCTTGAGCTTCTCCGACTTTCGGAAGGGTTAGGGTTAGGGTTAGGGATGAAAGCACATAGGAGAAAGAGATATTCTTGAATAACTTTTTTTGTGAAGGTCGGAGAGACTTGCAAGTAGGCTCTACCCCCACTAAATGGGGTAGCGCGCATCGATCGGTACCATCCTTGAGCTTCTCCGACTTTCTGAAGGGTTAGGGTTAGGGTTAGGGATGAAAGCACATAGGAGAAAGAGATATTCTTGAATAACTTTTTTTGTGAAGGTCGGAGAGACTTGGAAAGTGGTTGCATCTGGACTAATTTGGGTCCTGCAGATCGATTGGTACCATCCCCGAGCTTGTACGACCTTCGGAAGAGGTCGACCGACGAAATTCCCCCAAATCTGAGGAGATATTCTTGAATAACTTTTTTTGTGAAGGTCGGAGAGACTTGCAAGTAGGCTCTACCCCCACTAAATGGGGTAGCGCGCATCGATCGGTACCATCCTTGAGCTTCTCCGACTTTCGGAAGGGTTAGGGTTAGGGTTAGGGATGAAAGCACATAGGAGAAAGAGATATTCTTGAATAACTTTTTTTGTGAAGGTCGGAGAGACTTGGAAAGTGGTTGCATCTGGACTAATTTGGGTCCTGCGGATCGATTGGTACCATCCCCGAGCTTGTACGACCTTCGGAAGAGGTCGACCGACGAAATTCCCCCAAATCTGAGGAGATATTCTTGAATAACTTTTTTTGTGAAGGTCGGAGAGACTTGCAAGTAGGCTCTACCCCCACTAAATGGGGTTGCGCGCATCGATCGGTACCATCCTTGAGCTTCTCCGACTTTCGGAAGGGTTAGGGTTAAGGTTAGGGATGAAAGCACATAGGAGAAAGAGATATTCTTGAATAACTTTTTTTGTGAAGGTCGGAGAGACTTGCAAGTAGGCTCTACCCCCACTAAATGGGGTAACGCGCATCGATCGGTACCATCCTTGAGCTTCTCCGACTTTCGGAAGGGTTAGGGTTAGGGTTAGGGATGAAAGCACATAGGAGAAAGAGATATTCTTGAATAACTTTTTTTGTGAAGGTCGGAGAGACTTGCAAGTAGGCTCTACCCCCACTAAATGGGGTAGCGCGCATCGATCGGTACCATCCTTGAGCTTCTCCGACTTTCGGAAGGGTTAGGGTTAGGGTTAGGGATGAAAGCACATAGGAGAAAGAGATATTCTTGAATAACTTTTTTTGTGAAGGTCGGAGAGACTTGCAAGTAGGCTCTACCCCCACTAAATGGGGTTGCGCGCATCGATCAGTACCATCCTTGAGCTTCTCCGACTTTCGGAAGGGTTAGGGTTAGGGTTAGGGATGAAAGCACATAGGAGAAAGAGATATTCTTGAATAACTTTTTTTGTGAAGGTCGGAGAGACTTGCAAGTAGGCTCTACCCCCACTAAATGGGGTAGCGCGCATCGATCGGTACCATCCTTGAGCTTCTCCGACTTTCGGAAGGGTTAGGGTTAGGGATGAAAGCACATAGGAGAAAGAGATATTCTTGAATAACTTTTTTTGTGAAGGTCGGAGAGACTTGGAAAGTGGTTGCATCTGGACTAATTTGGGTCCTGCGGATCGATTGGTACCATCCCCGAGCTTGTACGACCTTCGGAAGAGGTCGACCGACGAAATTCCCCCAAATCTGAGGAGATATTCTTGAATAACTTTTTTTGTGAAGGTCGGAGAGACTTGCAAGTAGGCTCTACCCCCACTAAATGGGGTTGCGCGCATCGATCAGTACCATCCTTGAGCTTCTCCGACTTTCGGAAGGGTTAGGGTTAGGGTTAGGGATGAAAGCACATAGGAGAAAGAGATATTCTTGAATAACGTTTTTTGTGAAGGTCGGAGAGACTTGCAAGTAGGCTCTACCCCCACTAAATGGGGTAGCGCGCATCGATCGGTACCATCCTTGAGCTTCTCCGACTTTCGGAAGGGTTAGGGTTAGGGTTAGGGATGAAAGCACATAGGAGAAAGAGATATTCTTGAATAACTTTTTTTGTGAAGGTCGGAGAGACTTGCAAGTAGGCTCTACCCCCACTAAATGGGGTAGCGCGCATCGATCGGTACCATCCTTGAGCTTCTCCGACTTTCGGAAGGGTTAGGGTTAGGGTTAGGGATGAAAGCACATAGGAGAAAGAGATATTCTTGAATAACTTTTTTTGTGAAGGTCGGAGAGACTTGAAAAGTGGTTGCATCTGGACTAATTTGGGTCCTGCAGATCGATTGGTACCATCCCCGAGCTTGTACGACCTTCGGAAGAGGTCGACCGACGAAATTCCCCCAAATCTGAGGAGATATTCTTGAATAACTTTTTTTGTGAAGGTCGGAGAGACTTGCAAGTAGGCTCTACCCCCACTAAATGGGGTAGCGCGCATCGATCGGTACCATCCTTGAGCTTCTCCGACTTTCGGAAGGGTTAGGGTTAGGGTTAGGGATGAAAGCACATAGGAGAAAGAGATATTCTTGAATAACTTTTTTTGTGAAGGTCGGAGAGACTTGGAAAGTGGTTGCATCTGGACTAATTTGGGTCCTGCAGATCGATTGGTACCATCCCCGAGCTTGTACGACCTTCGGAAGAGGTCGACCGACGAAATTCCCCCAAATCTGAGGAGATATTCTTGAATAACTTTTTTTGTGAAGGTCGGAGAGACTTGCAAGTAGGCTCTACCCCCACTAAATGGGGTTGCGCGCATCGATCGGTACCATCCTTGAGCTTCTCCGACTTTCGGAAGGGTTAGGTTTAGGGTTAGGGATGAAAGCACATAGGAGAAAGAGATATTCTTGAATAACTTTTTTTGTGAAGGTCGGAGAGACTTGCAAGTAGGCTCTACCCCCACTAAATGGGGTAGCGCGCATCGATCGGTACCATCCTTGAGCTTCTCCGACTTTCGGAAGGGTTAGGGTTAGGGTTAGGGATGAAAGCACATAGGAGAAAGAGATATTCTTGAATAACTTTTTTTGTGAAGGTCGGAGAGACTTGGAAAGTGGTTGCATCTGGACTAATTTGGGTCCTGCGGATCGATTGGTACCATCCCCGAGCTTGTACGACCTTCGGAAGAGGTCGACCGACGAAATTCCCCCAAATCTGAGGAGATATTCTTGAATAACTTTTTTTGTGAAGGTCGGAGAGACTTGCAAGTAGGCTCTACCCCCACTAAATGGGGTTGCGCGCATCGATCAGTACCATCCTTGAGCTTCTCCGACTTTCGGAAGGGTTAGGGTTAGGGTTAGGGATGAAAGCACATAGGAGAAAGAGATATTCTTGAATAACTTTTTTTGTGAAGGTCGGAGAGACTTGCAAATAGGCTCTACCCCCACTAAATGGGGTAACGCGCATCGATCGGTACCATCCTTGAGCTTCTCCGACTTTCGGAAGGGTTAGGGTTAGGGTTAGGGATGAAAGCACATAGGAGAAAGAGATATTCTTGAATAACTTTTTTTGTGAAGGTCGGAGAGACTTGCAAGTAGGCTCTACCCCCACTAAATGGGGTAGCGCGCATCGATCGGTACCATCTTTGAGCTTCTCCGACTTTCGGAAGGGTTAGGGTTAGGGTTAGGGATGAAAGCACATAGGAGAAAGAGATATTCTTGAATAACTTTTTTTGTGAAGGTCGGAGAGACTTGCAAGTAGGCTCTACCCCCACTAAATGGGGTAGCGCGCATCGATCGGTACCATCCTTGAGCTTCTCCGACTTTCTGAAGGGTTAGGGTTAGGGTTAGGGATGAAAGCACATAGGAGAAAGAGATATTCTTGAATAACTTTTTTTGTGAAGGTCGGAGAGACTTGGAAAGTGGTTGCATCTGGACTAATTTGGGTCCTGCAGATCGATTGGTACCATCCCCGAGCTTGTACGACCTTCGGAAGAGGTCGACCGACGAAATTCCCCCAAATCTGAGGAGATATTCTTGAATAACTTTTTTTGTGAAGGTCGGAGAGACTTGCAAGTAGGCTCTACCCCCACTAAATGGGGTAGCGCGCATCGATCGGTACCATCCTTGAGCTTCTCCGACTTTCGGAAGGGTTAGGGTTAGGGTTAGGGATGAAAGCACATAGGAGAAAGAGATATTCTTGAATAACTTTTTTTGTGAAGGTCGGAGAGACTTGGAAAGTGGTTGCATCTGGACTAATTTGGGTCCTGCGGATCGATTGGTACCATCCCCGAGCTTGTACGACCTTCGGAAGAGGTCGACCGACGAAATTCCCCCAAATCTGAGGAGATATTCTTGAATAACTTTTTTTGTGAAGGTCGGAGAGACTTGCAAGTAGGCTCTACCCCCACTAAATGGGGTTGCGCGCATCGATCGGTACCATCCTTGAGCTTCTCCGACTTTCGGAAGGGTTAGGGTTAAGGTTAGGGATGAAAGCACATAGGAGAAAGAGATATTCTTGAATAACTTTTTTTGTGAAGGTCGGAGAGACTTGCAAGTAGGCTCTACCCCCACTAAATGGGGTAACGCGCATCGATCGGTACCATCCTTGAGCTTCTCCGACTTTCGGAAGGGTTAGGGTTAGGGTTAGGGATGAAAGCACATAGGAGAAAGAGATATTCTTGAATAACTTTTTTTGTGAAGGTCGGAGAGACTTGCAAGTAGGCTCTACCCCCACTAAATGGGGTAGCGCGCATCGATCGGTACCATCCTTGAGCTTCTCCGACTTTCGGAAGGGTTAGGGTTAGGGTTAGGGATGAAAGCACATAGGAGAAAGAGATATTCTTGAATAACTTTTTTTGTGAAGGTCGGAGAGACTTGCAAGTAGGCTCTACCCCCACTAAATGGGGTTGCGCGCATCGATCAGTACCATCCTTGAGCTTCTCCGACTTTCGGAAGGGTTAGGGTTAGGGTTAGGGATGAAAGCACATAGGAGAAAGAGATATTCTTGAATAACTTTTTTTGTGAAGGTCGGAGAGACTTGCAAGTAGGCTCTACCCCCACTAAATGGGGTAGCGCGCATCGATCGGTACCATCCTTGAGCTTCTCCGACTTTCGGAAGGGTTAGGGTTAGGGTTAGGGATGAAAGCACATAGGAGAAAGAGATATTCTTGAATAACTTTTTTTGTGAAGGTCGGAGAGACTTGGAAAGTGGTTGCATCTGGACTAATTTGGGTCCTGCGGATCGATTGGTACCATCCCCGAGCTTGTACGACCTTCGGAAGAGGTCGACCGACGAAATTCCCCCAAATCTGAGGAGATATTCTTGAATAACTTTTTTTGTGAAGGTCGGAGAGACTTGCAAGTAGGCTCTACCCCCACTAAATGGGGTTGCGCGCATCGATCAGTACCATCCTTGAGCTTCTCCGACTTTCGGAAGGGTTAGGGTTAGGGTTAGGGATGAAAGCACATAGGAGAAAGAGATATTCTTGAATAACGTTTTTTGTGAAGGTCGGAGAGACTTGCAAGTAGGCTCTACCCCCACTAAATGGGGTAGCGCGCATCGATCGGTACCATCCTTGAGCTTCTCCGACTTTCGGAAGGGTTAGGGTTAGGGTTAGGGATGAAAGCACATAGGAGAAAGAGATATTCTTGAATAACTTTTTTTGTGAAGGTCGGAGAGACTTGCAAGTAGGCTCTACCCCCACTAAATGGGGTAGCGCGCATCGATCGGTACCATCCTTGAGCTTCTCCGACTTTCGGAAGGGTTAGGGTTAGGGTTAGGGATGAAAGCACATAGGAGAAAGAGATATTCTTGAATAACTTTTTTTGTGAAGGTCGGAGAGACTTGAAAAGTGGTTGCATCTGGACTAATTTGGGTCCTGCAGATCGATTGGTACCATCCCCGAGCTTGTACGACCTTCGGAAGAGGTCGACCGACGAAATTCCCCCAAATCTGAGGAGATATTCTTGAATAACTTTTTTTGTGAAGGTCGGAGAGACTTGCAAGTAGGCTCTACCCCCACTAAATGGGGTAGCGCGCATCGATCGGTACCATCCTTGAGCTTCTCCGACTTTCGGAAGGGTTAGGGTTAGGGTTAGGGATGAAAGCACATAGGAGAAAGAGATATTCTTGAATAACTTTTTTTGTGAAGGTCGGAGAGACTTGGAAAGTGGTTGCATCTGGACTAATTTGGGTCCTGCAGATCGATTGGTACCATCCCCGAGCTTGTACGACCTTCGGAAGAGGTCGACCGACGAAATTCCCCCAAATCTGAGGAGATATTCTTGAATAACTTTTTTTGTGAAGGTCGGAGAGACTTGCAAGTAGGCTCTACCCCCACTAAATGGGGTTGCGCGCATCGATCGGTACCATCCTTGAGCTTCTCCGACTTTCGGAAGGGTTAGGTTTAGGGTTAGGGATGAAAGCACATAGGAGAAAGAGATATTCTTGAATAACTTTTTTTGTGAAGGTCGGAGAGACTTGCAAGTAGGCTCTACCCCCACTAAATGGGGTAACGCGCATCGATCGGTACCATCCTTGAGCTTCTCCGACTTTCGGAAGGGTTAGGGTTAGGGTTAGGGATGAAAGCACATAGGAGAAAGAGATATTCTTGAATAACTTTTTTTGTGAAGGTCGGAGAGACTTGCAAGTAGGCTCTACCCCCACTAAATGGGGTAGCGCGCATCGATCGGTACCATCCTTGAGCTTCTCCGACTTTCGGAAGGGTTAGGGTTAGGGTTAGGGATGAAAGCACATAGGAGAAAGAGATATTCTTGAATAACTTTTTTTGTGAAGGTCGGAGAGACTTGCAAGTAGGCTCTACCCCCACTAAATGGGGTTGCGCGCATCGATCAGTACCATCCTTGAGCTTCTCCGACTTTCGGAAGGGTTAGGGTTAGGGTTAGGGATGAAAGCACATAGGAGAAAGAGATATTCTTGAATAACTTTTTTTGTGAAGGTCGGAGAGACTTGCAAGTAGGCTCTACCCCCACTAAATGGGGTAGCGCGCATCGATCGGTACCATCCTTGAGCTTCTCCGACTTTCGGAAGGGTTAGGGTTAGGGTTAGGGATGAAAGCACATAGGAGAAAGAGATATTCTTGAATAACTTTTTTTGTGAAGGTCGGAGAGACTTGGAAAGTGGTTGCATCTGGACTAATTTGGGTCCTGCGGATCGATTGGTACCATCCCCGAGCTTGTACGACCTTCGGAAGAGGTCGACCGACGAAATTCCCCCAAATCTGAGGAGATATTCTTGAATAACTTTTTTTGTGAAGGTCGGAGAGACTTGCAAGTAGGCTCTACCCCCACTAAATGGGGTTGCGCGCATCGATCAGTACCATCCTTGAGCTTCTCCGACTTTCGGAAGGGTTAGGGTTAGGGTTAGGGATGAAAGCACATAGGAGAAAGAGATATTCTTGAATAACGTTTTTTGTGAAGGTCGGAGAGACTTGCAAGTAGGCTCTACCCCCACTAAATGGGGTAGCGCGCATCGATCGGTACCATCCTTGAGCTTCTCCGACTTTCGGAAGGGTTAGGGTTAGGGTTAGGGATGAAAGCACATAGGAGAAAGAGATATTCTTGAATAACTTTTTTTGTGAAGGTCGGAGAGACTTGCAAGTAGGCTCTACCCCCACTAAATGGGGTAGCGCGCATCGATCGGTACCATCCTTGAGCTTCTCCGACTTTCGGAAGGGTTAGGGTTAGGGTTAGGGATGAAAGCACATAGGAGAAAGAGATATTCTTGAATAACTTTTTTTGTGAAGGTCGGAGAGACTTGAAAAGTGGTTGCATCTGGACTAATTTGGGTCCTGCAGATCGATTGGTACCATCCCCGAGCTTGTACGACCTTCGGAAGAGGTCGACCGACGAAATTCCCCCAAATCTGAGGAGATATTCTTGAATAACTTTTTTTGTGAAGGTCGGAGAGACTTGCAAGTAGGCTCTACCCCCACTAAATGGGGTAGCGCGCATCGATCGGTACCATCCTTGAGCTTCTCCGACTTTCGGAAGGGTTAGGGTTAGGGTTAGGGATGAAAGCACATAGGAGAAAGAGATATTCTTGAATAACTTTTTTTGTGAAGGTCGGAGAGACTTGGAAAGTGGTTGCATCTGGACTAATTTGGGTCCTGCAGATCGATTGGTACCATCCCCGAGCTTGTACGACCTTCGGAAGAGGTCGACCGACGAAATTCCCCCAAATCTGAGGAGATATTCTTGAATAACTTTTTTTTTGAAGGTCGGAGAGACTTGCAAGTAGGCTCTACCCCCACTAAATGGGGTTGCGCGCATCGATCGGTACCATCCTTGAGCTTCTCCGACTTTCGGAAGGGTTAGGTTTAGGGTTAGGGATGAAAGCACATAGGAGAAAGAGATATTCTTGAATAACTTTTTTTGTGAAGGTCGGAGAGACTTGCAAGTAGGCTCTACCCCCACTAAATGGGGTAGCGCGCATCGATCGGTACCATCCTTGAGCTTCTCCGACTTTCGGAAGGGTTAGGGTTAGGGTTAGGGATGAAAGCACATAGGAGAAAGAGATATTCTTGAATAACTTTTTTTGTGAAGGTCGGAGAGACTTGCAAGTAGGCTCTACCCCCACTAAATGGGGTAGCGCGCATCGATCGGTACCATCCTTGAGCTTCTCCGACTTTCGGAAGGGTTAGGGTTAGGGTTAGGGATGAAAGCACATAGGAGAAAGAGATATTCTTGAATAACTTTTTTTGTGAAGGTCGGAGAGACTTGGAAAGTGGTTGCATCTGGACTAATTTGGGTCCTGCGGATCGATTGGTACCATCCCCGAGCTTGTACGACCTTCGGAAGAGGTCGACCGACGAAATTCCCCCAAATCTGAGGAGATATTCTTGAATAACTTTTTTTGTGAAGGTCGGAGAGACTTGCAAGTAGGCTCTACCCCCACTAAATGGGGTTGCGCGCATCGATCGGTACCATCCTTGAGCTTCTCCGACTTTCGGAAGGTTTGGGTTAAGGTTAGGGATGAAAGCACATAGGAGAAAGAGATATTCTTGAATAACTTTTTTTGTGAAGGTCGGAGAGACTTGCAAGTAGGCTCTACCCCCACTAAATGGGGTAACGCGCATCGATCGGTACCATCTTTGAGCTTCTCCGACTTTCGGAAGGGTTAGGGTTAGGGTTAGGGATGAAAGCACATAGGAGAAAGAGATATTCTTGAATAACTTTTTTTGTGAAGGTCGGAGAGACTTGAAAAGTGGTTGCATCTGGACTAATTTGGGTCCTGCGGATCGATTGGTACCATCCCCGAGCTTGTACGACCTTCGGAAGAGGTCGACCGACGAAATTCCCCCAAATCTGAGGAGATATTCTTGAATAACTTTTTTTGTGAAGGTCGGAGAGACTTGCAAGTAGGCTCTACCCCCACTAAATGGGGTTGCGCGCATCGATCAGTACCATCCTTGAGCTTCTCCGACTTTCGGAAGGGTTAGGGTTAGGGTTAGGGATGAAAGCACATAGGAGAAAGAGATATTCTTGAATAACTTTTTTTGTGAAGGTCGGAGAGACTTGCAAGTAGGCTCTACCCCCACTAAATGGGGTAGCGCGCATCGATCGGTACCATTTTTGAGCTTCTCCGACTTTCGGAAGGGTTAGGGTTAGGGATGAAAGCACATAGGAGAAAGAGATATTCTTGAATAACTTTTTTTGTGAAGATCGGAGAGACTTGCAAATAGGCTCTACCCCCACTAAATGGGGTAGCGCGCATCGATCGGTACCATCCTTGAGCTTCTCCGACTTTCGGAAGGGTTAGGGTTAGGGTTAGGGATGAAAGCACATAGGAGAAAGAGATATTCTTGAATAACTTTTTTTGTGAAGGTCGGAGAGACTTGCAAGTAGGCTCTACCCCCACTAAATGGGGTAGCGCGCATCGATCGGTACCATCCTTGAGCTTCTCCGACTTTCGGAAGGGTTAGGGTTAGGGTTAGGGATGAAAGCACATAGGAGAAAGAGATATTCTTGAATAACTTTTTTTGTGAAGGTCGGAGAGACTTGCAAGTAGGCTCTACCCCCACTAAATGGGGTTGCGCGCATCGATCAGTACCATCCTTGAGCTTCTCCGACTTTCGGAAGGGTTAGGGTTAGGGTTAGGGATGAAAGCACATAGGAGAAAGAGATATTCTTGAATAACTTTTTTTGTGAAGGTCGGAGAGACTTGCAAGTAGGCTCTACCCCCACTAAATGGGGTAGCGCGCATCGATCGGTACCATCCTTGAGCTTCTCCGACTTTCGGAAGGGTTAGGGTTAGGGTTAGGGATGAAAGCACATAGGAGAAAGAGATATTCTTGAATAACTTTTTTTGTGAAGGTCGGAGAGACTTGGAAAGTGGTTGCATCTGGACTAATTTGGGTCCTGCGGATCGATTGGTACCATCCCCGAGCTTGTACGACCTTCGGAAGAGGTCGACCGACGAAATTCCCCCAAATCTGAGGAGATATTCTTGAATAACTTTTTTTGTGAAGGTCGGAGAGACTTGCAAGTAGGCTCTACCCCCACTAAATGGGGTTGCGCGCATCGATCAGTACCATCCTTGAGCTTCTCCGACTTTCGGAAGGGTTAGGGTTAGGGTTAGGGATGAAAGCACATAGGAGAAAGAGATATTCTTGAATAACTTTTTTTGTGAAGGTCGGAGAGACTTGCAAGTAGGCTCTACCCCCACTAAATGGGGTAGCGCGCATCGATCGGTACCATCCTTGAGCTTCTCCGACTTTCGGAAGGGTTAGGGTTAGGGTTAGGGATGAAAGCACATAGGAGAAAGAGATATTCTTGAATAACTTTTTTTGTGAAGGTCGGAGAGACTTGAAAAGTGGTTGCATCTGGACTAATTTGGGTCCTGCAGATCGATTGGTACCATCCCCGAGCTTGTACGACCTTCGGAAGAGGTCGACCGACGAAATTCCCCCAAATCTGAGGAGATATTCTTGAATAACTTTTTTTGTGAAGGTCGGAGAGACTTGCAAGTAGGCTCTACCCCCACTAAATGGGGTAGCGCGCATCGATCGGTACCATCCTTGAGCTTCTCCGACTTTCGGAAGGGTTAGGGTTAGGGTTAGGGATGAAAGCACATAGGAGAAAGAGATATTCTTGAATAACTTTTTTTGTGAAGGTCGGAGAGACTTGGAAAGTGGTTGCATCTGGACTAATTTGGGTCCTGCAGATAGATTGGTACCATCCCCGAGCTTGTACGACCTTCGGAAGAGGTCGACCGACGAAATTCCCCCAAATCTGAGGAGATATTCTTGAATAACTTTTTTTGTGAAGGTCGGAGAGACTTGCAAGTAGGCTCTACCCCCACTAAATGGGGTTGCGCGCATCGATCGGTACCATCCTTGAGCTTCTCCGACTTTCGGAAGGGTTAGGTTTAGGGTTAGGGATGAAAGCACATAGGAGAAAGAGATATTCTTGAATAACTTTTTTTGTGAAGGTCGGAGAGACTTGCAAGTAGGCTCTACCCCCACTAAATGGGGTAGCGCGCATCGATCGGTACCATCCTTGAGCTTCTCCGACTTTCGGAAGGGTTAGGGTTAGGGTTAGGGATGAAAGCACATAGGAGAAAGAGATATTCTTGAATAACTTTTTTTGTGAAGGTCGGAGAGACTTGCAAGTAGGCTCTACCCCCACTAAATGGGGTAGCGCGCATCGATCGGTACCATCCTTGAGCTTCTCCGACTTTCGGAAGGGTTAGGGTTAGGGTTAGGGATGAAAGCACATAGGAGAAAGAGATATTCTTGAATAACTTTTTTTGTGAAGGTCGGAGAGACTTGGAGAGTGGTTGCATCTGGACTAATTTGGGTCCTGCGGATCGATTGGTACCATCCCCGAGCTTGTACGACCTTCGGAAGAGGTAGACCGACGAAATTCCCCCAAATCTGAGGAGATATTCTTGAATAACTTTTTTTGTGAAGGTCGGAGAGACTTGCAAGTAGGCTCTACCCCCACTAAATGGGGTTGCGCGCATCGATCGGTACCATCCTTGAGCTTCTCCGACTTTCGGAAGGGTTAGGGTTAGGGTTAGGGATGAAAGCACATAGGAGAAAGAGATATTCTTGAATAACTTTTTTTGTGAAGGTCGGAGAGACTTGCAAGTAGGCTCTACCCCCACTAAATGGGGTAGCGCGCATCGATCGGTACCATCCTTGAGCTTCTCCGACTTTCGGAAGGGTTAGGGTTAGGGTTAGGGATGAAAGCACATAGGAGAAAGAGATATTCTTGAATAACTTTTTTTGTGAAGGTCGGAGAGACTTGGAAAGTGGTTGCATCTGGACTAATTTGGGTCCTGCGGATCGATTGGTACCATCCCCGAGCTTGTACGACCTTCGGAAGAGGTCGACCGACGAAATTCCCCCAAATCTGAGGAGATATTCTTGAATAACTTTTTTTGTGAAGGTCGGAGAGACTTGCAAGTAGGCTCTACCCCCACTAAATGGGGTTGCGCGCATCGATCAGTACCATCCTTGAGCTTCTCCGACTTTCGGAAGGGTTAGGGTTAGGGTTAGGGATGAAAGCACATAGGAGAAAGAGATATTCTTGAATAACTTTTTTTGTGAAGGTCGGAGAGACTTGGAAAGTGGTTGCATCTGGACTAATTTGGGTCCTGCGGATCGATTGGTACCATCCCCGAGCTTGTACGACCTTCGGAAGAGGTCGACCGACGAAATTCCCCCAAATCTGAGGAGATATTCTTGAATAACTTTTTTTGTGAAGGTCGGAGAGACTTGCAAGTAGGCTCTACCCCCACTAAATGGGGTTGCGCGCATCGATCAGTACCATCCTTGAGCTTCTCCGACTTTCGGAAGGGTTAGGGTTAGGGTTAGGGATGAAAGCACATAGGAGAAAGAGATATTCTTGAATAACTTTTTTTGTGAAGGTCGGAGAGACTTGCAAGTAGGCTCTACCCCCACTAAATGGGGTAGCGCGCATCGATCGGTACCATCCTTGAGCTTCTCCGACTTTCGGAAGGGTTAGGGTTAGGGTTAGGGATGAAAGCACATAGGAGAAAGAGATATTCTTGAATAACTTTTTTTGTGAAGGTCGGAGAGACTTGCAAGTAGGCTTTACCCCCACTAAATGGGGTAGCGCGCATCGATCGGTACCATCCTTGAGCTTCTCCGACTTTCGGAAGGGTTAGGGTTAGGGTTAGGGATGAAAGCACATAGGAGAAAGAGATATTCTTGAATAACTTTTTTTGTGAAGGTCGGAGAGACTTGCAAGTAGGCTCTACCCCCACTAAATGGGGTAGCGCGCATCGATCGGTACCATCCTTGAGCTTCTCCGACTTTCGGAAGGGTTAGGGTTAGGGTTAGGGATGAAAGCACATAGGAGAAAGAGATATTCTTGAATAACTTTTTTTGTGAAGGTCGGAGAGACTTGCAAGTAGGCTCTACCCCCACTAAATGGGGTAGCGCGCATCGATCGGTACCATCCTTGAGCTTCTCCGACTTTCGGAAGGGTTAGGGTTAGGGTTAGGGATGAAAGCACATAGGAGAAAGAGATATTCTTGAATAACTTTTTTTGTGAAGGTCGGAGAGACTTGCAAGTAGGCTCTACCCCCACTAAATGGGGTAGCGCGCATCGATCGGTACCATCCTTGAGCTTCTCCGACTTTCGGAAGGGTTAGGGTTAGGGTTAGGGATGAAAGCACATAGGAGAAAGAGATATTCTTGAATAACTTTTTTTGTGAAGGTCGGAGAGACTTGGAGAGTGGTTGCATCTGGACTAATTTGGGTCCTGCGGATCGATTGGTACCATCCCCGAGCTTGTACGACCTTCGGAAGAGGTCGACCGACGAAATTCCCCCAAATCTGAGGAGATATTCTTGAATAACTTTTTTTGTGAAGGTCGGAGAGACTTGCAAGTAGGCTCTACCCCCACTAAATGGGGTTGCGCGCATCGATCGGTACCATCCTTGAGCTTCTCCGACTTTCGGAAGGGTTAGGGTTAGGGTTAGGGATGAAAGCACATAGGAGAAAGAGATATTCTTGAATAACTTTTTTTGTGAAGGTCGGAGAGACTTGCAAGTAGGCTCTACCCCCACTAAATGGGGTAGCGCGCATCGATCGGTACCATCCTTGAGCTTCTCCGACTTTCGGAAGGGTTAGGGTTAGGGTTAGGGATGAAAGCACATAGGAGAAAGAGATATTCTTGAATAACTTTTTTTGTGAAGGTCGGAGAGACTTGGAAAGTGGTTGCATCTGGACTAATTTGGGTCCTGCGGATCGATTGGTACCATCCCCGAGCTTGTACGACCTTCGGAAGAGGTCGACCGACGAAATTCCCCCAAATCTGAGGAGATATTCTTGAATAACTTTTTTTGTGAAGGTCGGAGAGACTTGCAAGTAGGCTCTACCCCCACTAAATGGGGTTGCGCGCATCGATCAGTACCATCCTTGAGCTTCTCCGACTTTCGGAAGGGTTAGGGTTAGGGTTAGGGATGAAAGCACATAGGAGAAAGAGATATTCTTGAATAACTTTTTTTGTGAAGGTCGGAGAGACTTGGAAAGTGGTTGCATCTGGACTAATTTGGGTCCTGCGGATCGATTGGTACCATCCCCGAGCTTGTACGACCTTCGGAAGAGGTCGACCGACGAAATTCCCCCAAATCTGAGGAGATATTCTTGAATAACTTTTTTTGTGAAGGTCGGAGAGACTTGCAAGTAGGCTCTACCCCCACTAAATGGGGTTGCGCGCATCGATCAGTACCATCCTTGAGCTTCTCCGACTTTCGGAAGGGTTAGGGTTAGGGTTAGGGATGAAAGCACATAGGAGAAAGAGATATTCTTGAATAACTTTTTTTGTGAAGGTCGGAGAGACTTGCAAGTAGGCTCTACCCCCACTAAATGGGGTAGCGCGCATCGATCGGTACCATCCTTGAGCTTCTCCGACTTTCGGAAGGGTTAGGGTTAGGGTTAGGGATGAAAGCACATAGGAGAAAGAGATATTCTTGAATAACTTTTTTTGTGAAGGTCGGAGAGACTTGCAAGTAGGCTCTACCCCCACTAAATGGGGTAGCGCGCATCGATCGGTACCATCCTTGAGCTTCTCCGACTTTCGGAAGGGTTAGGGTTAGGGTTAGGGATGAAAGCACATAGGAGAAAGAGATATTCTTGAATAACTTTTTTTGTGAAGGTCGGAGAGACTTGCAAGTAGGCTCTACCCCCACTAAATGGGGTAGCGCGCATCGATCGGTACCATCCTTGAGCTTCTCCGACTTTCGGAAGGGTTAGGGTTAGGGTTAGGGATGAAAGCACATAGGAGAAAGAGATATTCTTGAATAACTTTTTTTGTGAAGGTCGGAGAGACTTGAAAAGTGGTTGCATCTGGACTAATTTGGGTCCTGCGGATCGATTGGTACCATCCCCGAGCTTGTACGACCTTCGGAAGAGGTCGACCGACGAAATTCCCCCAAATCTGAGGAGATATTCTTGAATAACTTTTTTTGTGAAGGTCGGAAAGACTTGCAAGTAGGCTCTACCCCCACTAAATGGGGTAGCGCGCATCGATCGGTACCATCCTTGAGCTTCTCCGACTTTCGGAAGGGTTAGGGTTAGGGTTAGGGATGAAAGCACATAGGAGAAAGAGATATTCTTGAATAACTTTTTTTGTGAAGGTCGGAGAGACTTGGAAAGTGGTTGCATCTGGACTAATTTGGGTCCTGCGGATCGATTGGTACCATCCCCGAGCTTGTACGATCTTCGGAAGAGGTCGACCGACGAAATTCCCCCAAATCTGAGGAGATATTCTTGAATAACTTTTTTTGTGAAGGTCGGAGAGACTTGCAAGTAGGCTCTACCCCCACTAAATGGGGTTGCGCGCATCGATCGGTACCATCCTTGAGCTTCTCCGACTTTCGGAAGGGTTAGGGTTAGGGTTAGGGATGAAAGCACATAGGAGAAAGAGATATTCTTGAATAACTTTTTTTGTGAAGGTCGGAGAGACTTGCAAGTAGGCTCTACCCCCACTAAATGGGGTAGCGCGCATCGATCGGTACCATCCTTGAGCTTCTCCGACTTTCGGAAGGGTTAGGGTTAGGGTTAGGGATGAAAGCACATAGGAGAAAGAGATATTCTTGAATAACTTTTTTTGTGAAGGTCGGAGAGACTTGGAAAGTGGTTGCATCTGGACTAATTTGGGTCCTGCGGATCGATTGGTACCATCCCCGAGCTTGTACGACCTTCGGAAGAGGTCGACCGACGAAATTCCCCCAAATCTGAGGAGATATTCTTGAATAACTTTTTTTGTGAAGGTCGGAGAGACTTGCAAGTAGGCTGTACCCCCACTAAATGGGGTTGCGCGCATCGATCAGTACCATCCTTGAGCTTCTCCGACTTTCGGAAGGGTTAGGGTTAGGGTTAGGGATGAAAGCACATAGGAGAAAGAGATATTCTTGAATAACTTTTTTTGTGAAGGTCGGAGAGACTTGCAAGTAGGCTCTACCCCCACTAAATGGGGTAGCGCGCATCGATCGGTACCATCCTTGAGCTTCTCCGACTTTCGGAAGGGTTAGGGTTAGGGTTAGGGATGAAAGCACATAGGAGAAAGAGATATTCTTGAATAACTTTTTTTGTGAAGGTCGGAGAGACTTGCAAATAGGCTCTACCCCCACTAAATGGGGTAGCGCGCATCGATCGGTACCATCCTTGAGCTTCTCCGACTTTCGGAAGGGTTAGGGTTAGGGTTAGGGATGAAAGCACATAGGAGAAAGAGATATTCTTGAATAACTTTTTTTGTGAAGGTCGGAGAGACTTGCAAGTAGGCTCTACCCCCACTAAATGGGGTAGCGCGCATCGATCGGTACCATCCTTGAGCTTCTCCGACTTTCGGAAGGGTTAGGGTTAGGGTTAGGGATGAAAGCACATAGGAGAAAGAGATATTCTTGAATAACTTTTTTTGTGAAGGTCGGAGAGACTTGGAAAGTGGTTGCATCTGGACTAATTTGGGTCCTGCGGATCGATTGGTACCATCCCCGAGCTTGTACGACCTTCGGAAGAGGTCGACCGACGAAATTCCCCCAAATCTGAGGAGATATTCTTGAATAACTTTTTTTGTGAAGGTCGGAGAGACTTGCAAGTAGGCTCTACCCCCACTAAATGGGGTAGCGCGCATCGATCGGTACCATCCTTGAGCTTCTCCGACTTTCGGAAGGGTTAGGGTTAGGGTTAGGGATGAAAGCACATAGGAGAAAGAGATATTCTTGAATAACTTTTTTTGTGAAGGTCGGAGAGACTTGCAAGTAGGCTCTACCCCCACTAAATGGGGTAGCGCGCATCGATCGGTACCATCCTTGAGCTTCTCCGACTTTCGGAAGGGTTAGGGTTAGGGTTAGGGATGAAAGCACATAGGAGAAAGAGATATTCTTGAATAACTTTTTTTGTGAAGGTCGGAGAGACTTGGAAAGTGGTTGCATCTGGACTAATTTGGGTCCTGCGGATCGATTGGTACCATCCCCGAGCTTGTACGACCTTCGGAAGAGGTCGACCGACGAAATTCCCCCAAATCTGAGGAGATATTCTTGAATAACTTTTTTTGTGAAGGTCGGAGAGACTTGCAAGTAGGCTCTACCCCCACTAAATGGGGTTGCGCGCATCGATCAGTACCATCCTTGAGCTTCTCCGACTTTCGGAAGGGTTAGGGTTAGGGTTAGGGATGAAAGCACATAGGAGAAAGAGATATTCTTGAATAACTTTTTTTGTGAAGGTCGGAGAGACTTGCAAGTAGGCTCTACCCCCACTAAATGGGGTAGCGCGCATCGATCGGTACCATCCTTGAGCTTCTCCGACTTTCGGAAGGGTTAGGGTTAGGGTTAGGGATGAAAGCACATAGGAGAAAGAGATATTCTTGAATAACTTTTTTTGTGAAGGTCGGAGAGACTTGCAAGTAGGCTCTACCCCCACTAAATGGGGTAGCGCGCATCGATCGGTACCATCCTTGAGCTTCTCCGACTTTCGGAAGGGTTAGGGTTAGGGTTAGGGATGAAAGCACATAGGAGAAAGAGATATTCTTGAATAACTTTTTTTGTGAAGGTCGGAGAGACTTGCAAGTAGGCTCTACCCCCACTAAATGGGGTAGCGCGCATCGATCGGTACCATCCTTGAGCTTCTCCGACTTTCGGAAGGGTTAGGGTTAGGGTTAGGGATGAAAGCACATAGGAGAAAGAGATATTCTTGAATAACTTTTTTTGTGAAGGTCGGAGAGACTTGCAAGTAGGCTCTACCCCCACTAAATGGGGTAGCGCGCATCGATCAGTACCATCCTTGAGCTTCTCCGACTTTCGGAAGGGTTAGGGTTAGGGTTAGGGATGAAAGCACATAGGAGAAAGAGATATTCTTGAATAACTTTTTTTGTGAAGGTCGGAGAGACTTGGAAAGTGGTTGCATCTGGACTAATTTGGGTCCTGCGGATCGATTGGTACCATCCCCGAGCTTGTACGACCTTCGGAAGAGGTCGACCGACGAAATTCCCCCAAATCTGAGGAGATATTCTTGAATAACTTTTTTTGTGAAGGTCGGAGAGACTTGCAAGTAGGCTCTACCCCCACTAAATGGGGTTGCGCGCATCGATCAGTACTATCCTTGAGCTTCTCCGACTTTCGGAAGGGTTAGGGTTAGGGATGAAAGCACATAGGAGAAAGAGATATTCTTGAATAACTTTTTTTGTGAAGGTCGGAGAGACTTGCAAGTAGGCTCTACCCCCACTAAATGGGGTAGCGCGCATCGATCGGTACCATCCTTGAGCTTCTCCGACTTTCGGAAGGGTTAGGGTTAGGGTTAGGGATGAAAGCACATAGGAGAAAGAGATATTCTTGAATAACTTTTTTTGTGAAGGTCGGAGAGACTTGCAAGTAGGCTCTACCCCCACTAAATGGGGCAGCGCGCATCGATCGGTACCATTCTTGAGCTTCTCCGACTTTCGGAAGGGTTAGGGTTAGGGTTAGGGATGAAAGCACATAGGAGAAAGAGATATTCTTGAATAACTTTTTTTGTGAAGGTCGGAGAGACTTGCAAGTAGGCTCTACCCCCACTAAATGGGGTAGCGCGCATCGATCGGTACCATCCTTGAGCTTCTCCGACTTTCGGAAGGGTTAGGGTTAGGGTTAGGGATGAAAGCACATAGGAGAAAGAGATATTCTTGAATAACTTTTTTTGTGAAGGTCGGAGAGACTTGGAAAGTGGTTGCATCTGGACTAATTTGGGTCCTGCGGATCGATTGGTACCATCCCCGAGCTTGTACGACCTTCGGAAGAGGTCGACCGACGAAATTCCCCCAAATCTGAGGAGATATTCTTGAATAACTTTTTTTGTGAAGGTCGGAGAGACTTGCAAGTAGGCTCTACCCCCACTAAATGGGGTAGCGCGCATCGATCGGTACCATCCTTGAGCTTCTCCGACTTTCGGAAGGGTTAGGGTTAGGGTTAGGGATGAAAGCACATAGGAGAAAGAGATATTCTTGAATAACTTTTTTTGTGAAGGTCGGAGAGACTTGCAAGTAGGCTCTACCCCCACTAAATGGGGTAGCGCGCATCGATCGGTACCATCCTTGAGCTTCTCCGACTTTCGGAAGGGTTAGGGTTAGGGTTAGGGATGAAAGCACATAGGAGAAAGAGATATTCTTGAATAACTTTTTTTGTGAAGGTCGGAGAGACTTGCAAGTAGGCTCTACCCCCACTAAATGGGGTAGCGCGCATCGATCGGTACCATCCTTGAGCTTCTCCGACTTTCGGAAGGGTTAGGGTTAGGGTTAGGGATGAAAGCACATAGGAGAAAGAGATATTCTTGAATAACTTTTTTTGTGAAGGTCGGAGAGACTTGCAAGTAGGCTCTACCCCCACTAAATGGGGTAGCGCGCATCGATCGGTACCATCCTTGAGCTTCTCCGACTTTCGGAAGGGTTAGGGTTAGGGTTAGGGATGAAAGCACATAGGAGAAAGAGATATTCTTGAATAACTTTTTTTGTGAAGGTCGGAGAGACTTGCAAGTAGGCTCTACCCCCACTAAATGGGGTAGCGCGCATCGATCGGTACCATCCTTGAGCTTCTCCGACTTTCGGAAGGGTTAGGGTTAGGGTTAGGGATGAAAGCACATAGGAGAAAGAGATATTCTTGAATAACTTTTTTTGTGAAGGTCGGAGAGACTTGCAAGTAGGCTCTACCCCCACTAAATGGGGTTGCGCGCATCGATCGGTACCATCCTTGAGCTTCTCCGACTTTCGGAAGGGTTAGGGTTAGGGTTAGGGATGAAAGCACATAGGAGAAAGAGATATTCTTGAATAACTTTTTTTGTGAAGGTCGGAGAGACTTGCAAGTAGGCTCTACCCCCACTAAATGGGGTAGCGCGCATCGATCGGTACCATCCTTGAGCTTCTCCGACTTTCGGAAGGGTTAGGGTTAGGGTTAGGGATGAAAGCACATAGGAGAAAGAGATATTCTTGAATAACTTTTTTTGTGAAGGTCGGAGAGACTTGCAAGTAGGCTCTACCCCCACTAAATGGGGTAGCGCGCATCGATCGGTACCATCCTTGAGCTTCTCCGACTTTCGGAAGGGTTAGGGTTAGGGTTAGGGATGAAAGCACATAGGAGAAAGAGATATTCTTGAATAACTTTTTTTGTGAAGGTCGGAGAGACTTGCAAGTAGGCTCTACCCCCACTAAATGGGGTAGCGCGCATCGATCGGTACCATCCTTGAGCTTCTCCGACTTTCGGAAGGGTTAGGGTTAGGGTTAGGGATGAAAGCACATAGGAGAAAGAGATATTCTTGAATAACTTTTTTTGTGAAGGTCGGAGAGACTTGCAAGTAGGCTCTACCCCCACTAAATGGGGTAGCGCGCATCGATCGGTACCATCCTTGAGCTTCTCCGACTTTCGGAAGGGTTAGGGTTAGGGTTAGGGATGAAAGCACATAGGAGAAAGAGATATTCTTGAATAACTTTTTTTGTGAAGGTCGGAGAGACTTGGAAAGTGGTTGCATCTGGACTAATTTGGGTCCTGCGGATCGATTGGTACCATCCCCGAGCTTGTACGACCTTCGGAAGAGGTCGACCGACGAAATTCCCCCAAATCTGAGGAGATATTCTTGAATAACTTTTTTTGTGAAGGTCGGAGAGACTTGCAAGTAGGCTCTACCCCCACTAAATGGGGTTGCGCGCATCGATCAGTACCATCCTTGAGCTTCTCCGACTTTCGGAAGGGTTAGGGTTAGGGTTAGGGATGAAAGCACATAGGAGAAAGAGATATTCTTGAATAACTTTTTTTGTGAAGGTCGGAGAGACTTGCAAGTAGGCTCTACCCCCACTAAATGGGGTAGCGCGCATCGATCGGTACCATCCTTGAGCTTCTCCGACTTTCGGAAGGGTTAGGGTTAGGGTTAGGGATGAAAGCACATAGGAGAAAGAGATATTCTTGAATAACTTTTTTTGTGAAGGTCGGAGAGACTTGCAAGTAGGCTCTACCCCCACTAAATGGGGTAGCGCGCATCGATCGGTACCATCCTTGAGCTTCTCCGACTTTCGGAAGGGTTAGGGTTAGGGTTAGGGATGAAAGCACATAGGAGAAAGAGATATTCTTGAATAACTTTTTTTGTGAAGGTCGGAGAGACTTGCAAGTAGGCTCTACCCCCACTAAATGGGGTAGCGCGCATCGATCGGTACCATCCTTGAGCTTCTCCGACTTTCGGAAGGGTTAGGGTTAGGGTTAGGGATGAAAGCACATAGGAGAAAGAGATATTCTTGAATAACTTTTTTTGTGAAGGTCGGAGAGACTTGCAAGTAGGCTCTACCCCCACTAAATGGGGTAGCGCGCATCGATCGGTACCATCCTTGAGCTTCTCCGACTTTCGGAAGGGTTAGGGTTAGGGATGAAAGCACATAGGAGAAAGAGATATTCTTGAATAACTTTTTTTGTGAAGGTCGGAGAGACTTGCAAGTAGGCTCTACCCCCACTAAATGGGGTTGCGCGCATCGATCGGTACCATCCTTGAGCTTCTCCGACTTTCGGAAGGGTTAGGGTTAGGGTTAGGGATGAAAGCACATAGGAGAAAGAGATATTCTTGAATAACTTTTTTTGTGAAGGTCGGAGAGACTTGCAAGTAGGCTCTACCCCCACTAAATGGGGTAGCGCGCATCGATCGGTACCATCCTTGAGCTTCTCCGACTTTCGGAAGGGTTAGGGTTAGGGTTAGGGATGAAAGCACATAGGAGAAAGAGATATTCTTGAATAACTTTTTTTGTGAAGGTCGGAGAGACTTGGAAAGTGGTTGCATCTGGACTAATTTGGGTCCTGCAGATCGATTGGTACCATCCCCGAGCTTGTACGACCTTCGGAAGAGGTCGACCGACGAAATTCCCCCAAATCTGAGGAGATATTCTTGAATAACTTTTTTTGTGAAGGTCGGAGAGACTTGCAAGTAGGCTCTACCCCCACTAAATGGGGTTGCGCGCATCGATCAGTACCATCCTTGAGCTTCTCCGACTTTCGGAAGGGTTAGGGTTAGGGTTAGGGATGAAAGCACATAGGAGAAAGAGATATTCTTGAATAACTTTTTTTGTGAAGGTCGGAGAGACTTGGAAAGTGGTTGCATCTGGACTAATTTGGGTCCTGCGGATCGATTGGTACCATCCCCGAGCTTGTACGACCTTCGGAAGAGGTCGACCGACGAAATTCCCCCAAATCTGAGGAGATATTCTTGAATAACTTTTTTTGTGAAGGTCGGAGAGACTTGCAAGTAGGCTCTACCCCCACTAAATGGGGTAGCGCGCATCGATCGGTACCATCCTTGAGCTTCTCCGACTTTCGGAAGGGTTAGGGTTAGGGTTAGGGATGAAAGCACATAGGAGAAAGAGATATTCTTGAATAACTTTTTTTGTGAAGGTCGGAGAGACTTGCAAGTAGGCTCTACCCCCACTAAATGGGGTAGCGCGCATCGATCGGTACCATCCTTGAGCTTCTCCGACTTTCGGAAGGGTTAGGGTTAGGGTTAGGGATGAAAGCACATAGGAGAAAGAGATATTCTTGAATAACTTTTTTTGTGAAGGTCGGAGAGACTTGGAAAGTGGTTGCATCTGGACTAATTTGGGTCCTGCGGATCGATTGGTACCATCCCCGAGCTTGTACGACCTTCGGAAGAGGTCGACCGACGAAATTCCCCCAAATCTGAGGAGATATTCTTGAATAACTTTTTTTGTGAAGGTCGGAGAGACTTGCAAGTAGGCTCTACCCCCACTAAATGGGGTTGCGCGCATCGATCAGTACCATCCTTGAGCTTCTCCGACTTTCGGAAGGGTTAGGGTTAGGGTTAGGGATGAAAGCACATAGGAGAAAGAGATATTCTTGAATAACTTTTTTTGTGAAGGTCGGAGAGACTTGCAAGTAGGCTCTACCCCCACTAAATGGGGTAGCGCGCATCGATCGGTACCATCCTTGAGCTTCTCCGACTTTCGGAAGGGTTAGGGTTAGGGTTAGGGATGAAAGCACATAGGAGAAAGAGATATTCTTGAATAACTTTTTTTGTGAAGGTCGGAGAGACTTGCAAGTAGGCTCTACCCCCACTAAATGGGGTAGCGCGCATCGATCGGTACCATCCTTGAGCTTCTCCGACTTTCGGAAGGGTTAGGGTTAGGGTTAGGGATGAAAGCACATAGGAGAAAGAGATATTCTTGAATAACTTTTTTTGTGAAGGTCGGAGAGACTTGCAAGTAGGCTCTACCCCCACTAAATGGGGTAGCGCGCATCGATCGGTACCATCCTTGAGCTTCTCCGACTTTCGGAAGGGTTAGGGTTAGGGTTAGGGATGAAAGCACATAGGAGAAAGAGATATTCTTGAATAACTTTTTTTGTGAAGGTCGGAGAGACTTGCAAGTAGGCTCTACCCCCACTAAATGGGGTAGCGCGCATCGATCGGTACCATCCTTGAGCTTCTCCGACTTTCGGAAGGGTTAGGGTTAGGGATGAAAGCACATAGGAGAAAGAGATATTCTTGAATAACTTTTTTTGTGAAGGTCGGAGAGACTTGCAAGTAGGCTCTACCCCCACTAAATGGGGTTGCGCGCATCGATCGGTACCATCCTTGAGCTTCTCCGACTTTCGGAAGGGTTAGGGTTAGGGTTAGGGATGAAAGCACATAGGAGAAAGAGATATTCTTGAATAACTTTTTTTGTGAAGGTCGGAGAGACTTGCAAGTAGGCTCTACCCCCACTAAATGGGGTAGCGCGCATCGATCGGTACCATCCTTGAGCTTCTCCGACTTTCGGAAGGGTTAGGGTTAGGGTTAGGGATGAAAGCACATAGGAGAAAGAGATATTCTTGAATAACTTTTTTTGTGAAGGTCGGAGAGACTTGGAAAGTGGTTGCATCTGGACTAATTTGGGTCCTGCAGATCGATTGGTACCATCCCCGAGCTTGTACGACCTTCGGAAGAGGTCGACCGACGAAATTCCCCCAAATCTGAGGAGATATTCTTGAATAACTTTTTTTGTGAAGGTCGGAGAGACTTGCAAGTAGGCTCTACCCCCACTAAATGGGGTTGCGCGCATCGATCAGTACCATCCTTGAGCTTCTCCGACTTTCGGAAGGGTTAGGGTTAGGGTTAGGGATGAAAGCACATAGGAGAAAGAGATATTCTTGAATAACTTTTTTTGTGAAGGTCGGAGAGACTTGGAAAGTGGTTGCATCTGGACTAATTTGGGTCCTGCGGATCGATTGGTACCATCCCCGAGCTTGTACGACCTTCGGAAGAGGTCGACCGACGAAATTCCCCCAAATCTGAGGAGATATTCTTGAATAACTTTTTTTGTGAAGGTCGGAGAGACTTGCAAGTAGGCTCTACCCCCACTAAATGGGGTTGCGCGCATCGATCAGTACCATCCTTGAGCTTCTCCGACTTTCGGAAGGGTTAGGGTTAGGGTTAGGGATGAAAGCACATAGGAGAAAGAGATATTCTTGAATAACTTTTTTTGTGAAGGTCGGAGAGACTTGCAAGTAGGCTCTACCCCCACTAAATGGGGTAGCGCGCATCGATCGGTACCATCCTTGAGCTTCTCCGACTTTCGGAAGGGTTAGGGTTAGGGTTAGGGATGAAAGCACATAGGAGAAAGAGATATTCTTGAATAACTTTTTTTGTGAAGGTCGGAGAGACTTGCAAGTAGGCTCTACCCCGACTAAATGGGGTAGCGCGCATCGATCGGTACCATCGTTGAGCTTCTCCGACTTTCGGAAGGGTTAGGGTTAGGGTTAGGGATGAAAGCACATAGGAGAAAGAGATATTCTTGAATAACTTTTTTTGTGAAGGTCGGAGAGACTTGCAAGTAGGCTCTACCCCCACTAAATGGGGTAGCGCGCATCGATCGGTACCATCCTTGAGCTTCTCCGACTTTCGGAAGGGTTAGGGTTAGGGTTAGGGATGAAAGCACATAGGAGAAAGAGATATTCTTGAATAACTTTTTTTGTGAAGGTCGGAGAGACTTGAAAAGTGGTTGCATCTGGACTAATTTGGGTCCTGCGGATCGATTGGTACCATCCCCGAGCTTGTACGACCTTCGGAAGAGGTCGACCGACGAAATTCCCCCAAATCTGAGGAGATATTCTTGAATAACTTTTTTTGTGAAGGTCGGAAAGACTTGCAAGTAGGCTCTACCCCCACTAAATGGGGTAGCGCGCATCGATCGGTACCATCCTTGAGCTTCTCCGACTTTCGGAAGGGTTAGGGTTAGGGTTAGGGATGAAAGCACATAGGAGAAAGAGATATTCTTGAATAACTTTTTTTGTGAAGGTCGGAGAGACTTGGAAAGTGGTTGCATCTGGACTAATTTGGGTCCTGCGGATCGATTGGTACCATCCCCGAGCTTGTACGACCTTCGGAAGAGGTCGACCGACGAAATTCCCCCAAATCTGAGGAGATATTCTTGAATAACTTTTTTTGTGAAGGTCGGAGAGACTTGCAAGTAGGCTCTACCCCCACTAAATGGGGTTGCGCGCATCGATCGGTACCATCCTTGAGCTTCTCCGACTTTCGGAAGGGTTAGGGTTAGGGTTAGGGATGAAAGCACATAGGAGAAAGAGATATTCTTGAATAACTTTTTTTGTGAAGGTCGGAGAGACTTGCAAGTAGGCTCTACCCCCACTAAATGGGGTAGCGCGCATCGATCGGTACCATCCTTGAGCTTCTCCGACTTTCGGAAGGGTTAGGGTTAGGGTTAGGGATGAAAGCACATAGGAGAAAGAGATATTCTTGAATAACTTTTTTTGTGAAGGTCGGAGAGACTTGGAAAGTGGTTGCATCTGGACTAATTTGGGTCCTGCGGATCGATTGGTACCATCCCCGAGCTTGTACGACCTTCGGACGAGGTCGACCGACGAAATTCCCCCAAATCTGAGGAGATATTCTTGAATAACTTTTTTTGTGAAGGTCGGAGAGACTTGCAAGTAGGCTCTACCCCCACTAAATGGGGTTGCGCGCATCGATCAGTACCATCCTTGAGCTTCTCCGACTTTCGGAAGGGTTAGGGTTAGGGTTAGGGATGAAAGCACATAGGAGAAAGAGATATTCTTGAATAACTTTTTTTGTGAAGGTCGGAGAGACTTGGAAAGTGGTTGCATCTGGACTAATTTGGGTCCTGCGGATCGATTGGTACCATCCCCGAGCTTGTACGACCTTCGGAAGAGGTCGACCGACGAAATTCCCCCAAATCTGAGGAGATATTCTTGAATAACTTTTTTTGTGAAGGTCGGAGAGACTTGCAAGTAGGCTCTACCCCCACTAAATGGGGTTGCGCGCATCGATCAGTACCATCCTTGAGCTTCTCCGACTTTCGGAAGGGTTAGGGTTAGGGTTAGGGATGAAAGCACATAGGAGAAAGAGATATTCTTGAATAACTTTTTTTGTGAAGGTCGGAGAGACTTGCAAGTAGGCTCTACCCCCACTAAATGGGGTAGCGCGCATCGATCGGTACCATCCTTGAGCTTCTCCGACTTTCGGAAGGGTTAGGGTTAGGGTTAGGGATGAAAGCACATAGGAGAAAGAGATATTCTTGAATAACTTTTTTTGTGAAGGTCGGAGAGACTTGCAAGTAGGCTCTACCCCCACTAAATGGGGTAGCGCGCATCGATCGGTACCATCCTTGAGCTTCTCCGACTTTCGGAAGGGTTAGGGTTAGGGTTAGGGATGAAAGCACATAGGAGAAAGAGATATTCTTGAATAACTTTTTTTGTGAAGGTCGGAGAGACTTGCAAGTAGGCTCTACCCCCACTAAATGGGGTAGCGCGCATCGATCGGTACCATCCTTGAGCTTCTCCGACTTTCGGAAGGGTTAGGGTTAGGGTTAGGGATGAAAGCACATAGTAGAAAGAGATATTCTTGAATAACTTTTTTTGTGAAGGTCGGAGAGACTTGAAAAGTGGTTGCATCTGGACTAATTTGGGTCCTGCGGATCGATTGGTACCATCCCCGAGCTTGTACGACCTTCGGAAGAGGTCGACCGACGAAATTCCCCCAAATCTGAGGAGATATTCTTGAATAACTTTTTTTGTGAAGGTCGGAAAGACTTGCAAGTAGGCTCTACCCCCACTAAATGGGGTAGCGCGCATCGATCGGTACCATCCTTGAGCTTCTCCGACTTTCGGAAGGGTTAGGGTTAGGGTTAGGGATGAAAGCACATAGGAGAAAGAGATATTCTTGAATAACTTTTTTTGTGAAGGTCGGAGAGACTTGGAAAGTGGTTGCATCTGGACTAATTTGGGTCCTGCGGATCGATTGGTACCATCCCCGAGCTTGTACGACCTTCGGAAGAGGTCGACCGACGAAATTCCCCCAAATCTGAGGAGATATTCTTGAATAACTTTTTTTGTGAAGGTCGGAGAGACTTGCAAGTAGGCTCTACCCCCACTAAATGGGGTTGCGCGCATCGATCGGTACCATCCTTGAGCTTCTCCGACTTTCGGAAGGGTTAGGGTTAGGGTTAGGGATGAAAGCACATAGGAGAAAGAGATATTCTTGAATAACTTTTTTTGTGAAGGTCGGAGAGACTTGGAAAGTGGTTGCATCTGGACTAATTTGGGTCCTGCGGATCGATTGGTACCATCCCCGAGCTTGTACGACCTTCGGAAGAGGTCGACCGACGAAATTCCCCCAAATCTGAGGAGATATTCTTGAATAACTTTTTTTGTGAAGGTCGGAGAGACTTGCAAGTAGGCTCTACCCCCACATAATGGGGTTGCGCGCATCGATCAGTACCATCCTTGAGCTTCTCCGACTTTCGGAAGGGTTAGGGTTAGGGTTAGGGATGAAAGCACATAGGAGAAAGAGATATTCTTGAATAACTTTTTTTGTGAAGGTCGGAGAGACTTGCAAGTAGGCTCTACCCCCACTAAATGGGGTAGCGCGCATCGATCGGTACCATCCTTGAGCTTCTCCGACTTTCGGAAGGGTTAGGGTTAGGGATGAAAGCACATAGGAGAAAGAGATATTCTTGAATAACTTTTTTTGTGAAGGTCGGAGAGACTTGCAAATAGGCTCTACCCCCACTAAATGGGGTAGCGCGCATCGATCGGTACCATCCTTGAGCTTCTCCGACTTTCGGAAGGGTTAGGGTTAGGGTTAGGGATGAAAGCACATAGGAGAAAGAGATATTCTTGAATAACTTTTTTTGTGAAGGTCGGAGAGACTTGCAAGTAGGCTCTACCCCCACTAAATGGGGTAGCGCGCATCGATCGGTACCATCCTTGAGCTTCTCCGACTTTCGGAAGGGTTAGGGTTAGGGTTAGGGATGAAAGCACATAGGAGAAAGAGATATTCTTGAATAACTTTTTTTGTGAAGGTCGGAGAGACTTGGAAAGTGGTTGCATCTGGACTAATTTGGGTCCTGCAGATCGATTGGTACCATCCCCGAGCTTGTACGACCTTCGGAAGAGGTCGACCGACGAAATTCCCCCAAATCTGAGGAGATATTCTTGAATAACTTTTTTTGTGAAGGTCGGAGAGACTTGCAAGTAGGCTCTACCCCCACTAAATGGGGTAGCGCGCATCGATCGGTACCATCCTTGAGCTTCTCCGACTTTCGGAAGGGTTAGGGTTAGGGTTAGGGATGAAAGCACATAGGAGAAAGAGATATTCTTGAATAACTTTTTTTGTGAAGGTCGGAGAGACTTGCAAGTAGGCTCTACCCCCACTAAATGGGGTAGCGCGCATCGATCGGTACCATCCTTGAGCTTCTCCGACTTTCGGAAGGGTTAGGGTTAGGGTTAGGGATGAAAGCACATAGGAGAAAGAGATATTCTTGAATAACTTTTTTTGTGAAGGTCGGAGAGACTTGCAAGTAGGCTCTACCCCCACTAAATGGGGTAGCGCGCATCGATCGGTACCATCCTTGAGCTTCTCCGACTTTCGGAAGGGTTAGGGTTAGGGTTAGGGATGAAAGCACATAGGAGAAAGAGATATTCTTGAATAACTTTTTTTGTGAAGGTCGGAGAGACTTGCAAGTAGGCTCTACCCCCACTAAATGGGGTAGCGCGCATCGATCGGTACCATCCTTGAGCTTCTCCGACTTTCGGAAGGGTTAGGGTTAGGGTTAGGGATGAAAGCACATAGGAGAAAGAGATATTCTTGAATAACTTTTTTTGTGAAGGTCGGAGAGACTTGCAAGTAGGCTCTACCCCCACTAAATGGGGTAGCGCGCATCGATCGGTACCATCCTTGAGCTTCTCCGACTTTCGGAAGGGTTAGGGTTAGGGTTAGGGATGAAAGCACATAGGAGAAAGAGATATTCTTGAATAACTTTTTTTGTGAAGGTCGGAGAGACTTGCAAGTAGGCTCTACCCCCACTAAATGGGGTAGCGCGCATCGATCAGTACCATCCTTGAGCTTCTCCGACTTTCGGAAGGGTTAGGGTTAGGGTTAGGGATGAAAGCACATAGGAGAAAGACATATTCTTGAATAACTTTTTTTGTGAAGGTCGGAGAGACTTGGAAAGTGGTTGCATCTGGACTAATTTGGGTCCTGCGGATCGATTGGTACCATCCCCGAGCTTGTACAACCTTCGGAAGAGGTCGACCGACGAAATTCCCCCAAATCTGAGGAGATATTCTTGAATAACTTTTTTTGTGAAGGTCGGAGAGACTTGCAAGTAGGCTCTACCCCCACTAAATGGGGTAGCGCGCATCGATCGGTACCATCCTTGAGCTTCTCCGACTTTCGGAAGGGTTAGGGTTAGGGTTAGGGATGAAAGCACATAGGAGAAAGAGATATTCTTGAATAACTTTTTTTGTGAAGGTCGGAGAGACTTGCAAGTAGGCTCTACCCCCACTAAATGGGGTAGCGCACATCGATCGGTACCATCCTTGAGCTTCTCCGACTTTCGGAAGGGTTAGGGTTAGGGTTAGGGATGAAAGCACATAGGAGAAAGAGATATTCTTGAATAACTTTTTTTGTGAAGGTCGGAGAGACTTGGAAAGTGGTTGCATCTGGACTAATTTGGGTCCTGCGGATCGATTGGTACCATCCCCGAGCTTGTACGACCTTCGGAAGAGGTCGACCGACGAAATTCCCCCAAATCTGAGGAGATATTCTTGAATAACTTTTTTTGTGAAGGTCGGAGAGACTTGCAAGTAGGCTCTACCCCCACTAAATGGGGTTGCGCGCATCGATCAGTACCATCCTTGAGCTTCTCCGACTTTCGGAAGGGTTAGGGTTAGGGTTAGGGATGAAAGCACATAGGAGAAAGAGATATTCTTGAATAACTTTTTTTGTGAAGGTCGGAGAGACTTGCAAGTAGGCTCTACCCCCACTAAATGGGGTAGCGCGCATCGATCGGTACCATCCTTGAGCTTCTCCGACTTTCGGAAGGGTTAGGGTTAGGGTTAGGGATGAAAGCACATAGGAGAAAGAGATATTCTTGAATAACTTTTTTTGTGAAGGTCGGAGAGACTTGCAAGTAGGCTCTACCCCCACTAAATGGGGTAGCGCGCATCGATCGGTACCATCCTTGAGCTTCTCCGACTTTCGGAAGGGTTAGGGTTAGGGTTAGGGATGAAAGCACATAGGAGAAAGAGATATTCTTGAATAACTTTTTTTGTGAAGGTCGGAGAGACTTGCAAGTAGGCTCTACCCCCACTAAATGGGGTAGCGCGCATCGATCGGTACCATTTTTGAGCTTCTCCGACTTTCGGAAGGGTTAGGGTTAGGGTTAGGGATGAAAGCACATAGGAGAAAGAGATATTCTTGAATAACTTTTTTTGTGAAGGTCGGAGAGACTTGCAAGTAGGCTCTACCCCCACTAAATGGGGTAGCGCGCATCGATCGGTACCATCCTTGAGCTTCTCCGACTTTCGGAAGGGTTAGGGTTAGGGTTAGGGATGAAAGCACATAGGAGAAAGAGATATTCTTGAATAACTTTTTTTGTGAAGGTCGGAGAGACTTGCAAGTAGGCTCTACCCCCACTAAATGGGGTAGCGCGCATCGATCAGTACCATCCTTGAGCTTCTCCGACTTTCGGAAGGGTTAGGGTTAGGGTTAGGGATGAAAGCACATAGGAGAAAGACATATTCTTGAATAACTTTTTTTGTGAAGGTCGGAGAGACTTGGAAAGTGGTTGCATCTGGACTAATTTGGGTCCTGCGGATCGATTGGTACCATCCCCGAGCTTGTACAACCTTCGGAAGAGGTCGACCGACGAAATTCCCCCAAATCTGAGGAGATATTCTTGAATAACTTTTTTTGTGAAGGTCGGAGAGACTTGCAAGTAGGCTCTACCCCCACTAAATGGGGTAGCGCGCATCGATCGGTACCATCCTTGAGCTTCTCCGACTTTCGGAAGGGTTAGGGTTAGGGTTAGGGATGAAAGCACATAGGAGAAAGAGATATTCTTGAATAACTTTTTTTGTGAAGGTCGGAGAGACTTGCAAGTAGGCTCTACCCCCACTAAATGGGGTAGCGCACATCGATCGGTACCATCCTTGAGCTTCTCCGACTTTCGGAAGGGTTAGGGTTAGGGTTAGGGATGAAAGCACATAGGAGAAAGAGATATTCTTGAATAACTTTTTTTGTGAAGGTCGGAGAGACTTGGAAAGTGGTTGCATCTGGACTAATTTGGGTCCTGCGGATCGATTGGTACCATCCCCGAGCTTGTACGACCTTCGGAAGAGGTCGACCGACGAAATTCCCCCAAATCTGAGGAGATATTCTTGAATAACTTTTTTTGTGAAGGTCGGAGAGACTTGCAAGTAGGCTCTACCCCCACTAAATGGGGTTGCGCGCATCGATCAGTACCATCCTTGAGCTTCTCCGACTTTCGGAAGGGTTAGGGTTAGGGTTAGGGATGAAAGCACATAGGAGAAAGAGATATTCTTGAATAACTTTTTTTGTGAAGGTCGGAGAGACTTGCAAGTAGGCTCTACCCCCACTAAATGGGGTAGCGCGCATCGATCGGTACCATCCTTGAGCTTCTCCGACTTTCGGAAGGGTTAGGGTTAGGGTTAGGGATGAAAGCACATAGGAGAAAGAGATATTCTTGAATAACTTTTTTTGTGAAGGTCGGAGAGACTTGCAAGTAGGCTCTACCCCCACTAAATGGGGTAGCGCGCATCGATCGGTACCATCCTTGAGCTTCTCCGACTTTCGGAAGGGTTAGGGTTAGGGTTAGGGATGAAAGCACATAGGAGAAAGAGATATTCTTGAATAACTTTTTTTGTGAAGGTCGGAGAGACTTGCAAGTAGGCTCTACCCCCACTAAATGGGGTAGCGCGCATCGATCGGTACCATCCTTGAGCTTCTCCGACTTTCGGAAGGGTTAGGGTTAGGGTTAGGGATGAAAGCACATAGTAGAAAGAGATATTCTTGAATAACTTTTTTTGTGAAGGTCGGAGAGACTTGAAAAGTGGTTGCATCTGGACTAATTTGGGTCCTGCGGATCGATTGGTACCATCCCCGAGCTTGTACGACCTTCGGAAGAGGTCGACCGACGAAATTCCCCCAAATCTGAGGAGATATTCTTGAATAACTTTTTTTGTGAAGGTCGGAAAGACTTGCAAGTAGGCTCTACCCCCACTAAATGGGGTAGCGCGCATCGATCGGTACCATCCTTGAGCTTCTCCGACTTTCGGAAGGGTTAGGGTTAGGGTTAGGGATGAAAGCACATAGGAGAAAGAGATATTCTTGAATAACTTTTTTTGTGAAGGTCGGAGAGACTTGGAAAGTGGTTGCATCTGGACTAATTTGGGTCCTGCGGATCGATTGGTACCATCCCCGAGCTTGTACGACCTTCGGAAGAGGTCGACCGACGAAATTCCCCCAAATCTGAGGAGATATTCTTGAATAACTTTTTTTGTGAAGGTCGGAGAGACTTGCAAGTAGGCTCTACCCCCACTAAATGGGGTTGCGCGCATCGATCGGTACCATCCTTGAGCTTCTCCGACTTTCGGAAGGGTTAGGGTTAGGGTTAGGGATGAAAGCACATAGGAGAAAGAGATATTCTTGAATAACTTTTTTTGTGAAGGTCGGAGAGACTTGGAAAGTGGTTGCATCTGGACTAATTTGGGTCCTGCGGATCGATTGGTACCATCCCCGAGCTTGTACGACCTTCGGAAGAGGTCGACCGACGAAATTCCCCCAAATCTGAGGAGATATTCTTGAATAACTTTTTTTGTGAAGGTCGGAGAGACTTGCAAGTAGGCTCTACCCCCACATAATGGGGTTGCGCGCATCGATCAGTACCATCCTTGAGCTTCTCCGACTTTCGGAAGGGTTAGGGTTAGGGTTAGGGATGAAAGCACATAGGAGAAAGAGATATTCTTGAATAACTTTTTTTGTGAAGGTCGGAGAGACTTGCAAGTAGGCTCTACCCCCACTAAATGGGGTAGCGCGCATCGATCGGTACCATCCTTGAGCTTCTCCGACTTTCGGAAGGGTTAGGGTTAGGGATGAAAGCACATAGGAGAAAGAGATATTCTTGAATAACTTTTTTTGTGAAGGTCGGAGAGACTTGCAAATAGGCTCTACCCCCACTAAATGGAGTAGCGCGCATCGATCGGTACCATCCTTGAGCTTCTCCGACTTTCGGAAGGGTTAGGGTTAGGGTTAGGGATGAAAGCACATAGGAGAAAGAGATATTCTTGAATAACTTTTTTTGTGAAGGTCGGAGAGACTTGCAAGTAGGCTCTACCCCCACTAAATGGGGTAGCGCGCATCGATCGGTACCATCCTTGAGCTTCTCCGACTTTCGGAAGGGTTAGGGTTAGGGTTAGGGATGAAAGCACATAGGAGAAAGAGATATTCTTGAATAACTTTTTTTGTGAAGGTCGGAGAGACTTGGAAAGTGGTTGCATCTGGACTAATTTGGGTCCTGCAGATCGATTGGTACCATCCCCGAGCTTGTACGACCTTCGGAAGAGGTCGACCGACGAAATTCCCCCAAATCTGAGGAGATATTCTTGAATAACTTTTTTTGTGAAGGTCGGAGAGACTTGCAAGTAGGCTCTACCCCCACTAAATGGGGTAGCGCGCATCGATCGGTACCATCCTTGAGCTTCTCGGACTTTCGGAAGGGTTAGGGTTAGGGTTAGGGATGAAAGCACATAGGAGAAAGAGATATTCTTGAATAACTTTTTTTGTGAAGGTCGGAGAGACTTGCAAGTAGGCTCTACCCCCACTAAATGGGGTAGCGCGCATCGATCGGTACCATCCTTGAGCTTCTCCGACTTTCGGAAGGGTTAGGGTTAGGGTTAGGGATGAAAGCACATAGGAGAAAGAGATATTCTTGAATAACTTTTTTTGTGAAGGTCGGAGAGACTTGCAAGTAGGCTCTACCCCCACTAAATGGGGTAGCGCGCATCGATCGGTACCATCCTTGAGCTTCTCCGACTTTCGGAAGGGTTAGGGTTAGGGTTAGGGATGAAAGCACATAGGAGAAAGAGATATTCTTGAATAACTTTTTTTGTGAAGGTCGGAGAGACTTGCAAGTAGGCTCTACCCCCACTAAATGGGGTAGCGCGCATCGATCGGTACCATCCTTGAGCTTCTCCGACTTTCGGAAGGGTTAGGGTTAGGGTTAGGGATGAAAGCACATAGGAGAAAGAGATATTCTTGAATAACTTTTTTTGTGAAGGTCGGAGAGACTTGCAAGTAGGCTCTACCCCCACTAAATGGGGTAGCGCGCATCGATCGGTACCATCCTTGAGCTTCTCCGACTTTCGGAAGGGTTAGGGTTAGGGTTAGGGATGAAAGCACATAGGAGAAAGAGATATTCTTGAATAACTTTTTTTGTGAAGGTCGGAGAGACTTGCAAGTAGGCTCTACCCCCACTAAATGGGGTAGCGCGCATCGATCAGTACCATCCTTGAGCTTCTCCGACTTTCGGAAGGGTTAGGGTTAGGGTTAGGGATGAAAGCACATAGGAGAAAGACATATTCTTGAATAACTTTTTTTGTGAAGGTCGGAGAGACTTGGAAAGTGGTTGCATCTGGACTAATTTGGGTCCTGCGGATCGATTGGTACCATCCCCGAGCTTGTACAACCTTCGGAAGAGGTCGACCGACGAAATTCCCCCAAATCTGAGGAGATATTCTTGAATAACTTTTTTTGTGAAGGTCGGAGAGACTTGCAAGTAGGCTCTACCCCCACTAAATGGGGTAGCGCGCATCGATCGGTACCATCCTTGAGCTTCTCCGACTTTCGGAAGGGTTAGGGTTAGGGTTAGGGATGAAAGCACATAGGAGAAAGAGATATTCTTGAATAACTTTTTTTGTGAAGGTCGGAGAGACTTGCAAGTAGGCTCTACCCCCACTAAATGGGGTAGCGCACATCGATCGGTACCATCCTTGAGCTTCTCCGACTTTCGGAAGGGTTAGGGTTAGGGTTAGGGATGAAAGCACATAGGAGAAAGAGATATTCTTGAATAACTTTTTTTGTGAAGGTCGGAGAGACTTGGAAAGTGGTTGCATCTGGACTAATTTGGGTCCTGCGGATCGATTGGTACCATCCCCGAGCTTGTACGACCTTCGGAAGAGGTCGACCGACGAAATTCCCCCAAATCTGAGGAGATATTCTTGAATAACTTTTTTTGTGAAGGTCGGAGAGACTTGCAAGTAGGCTCTACCCCCACTAAATGGGGTTGCGCGCATCGATCAGTACCATCCTTGAGCTTCTCCGACTTTCGGAAGGGTTAGGGTTAGGGTTAGGGATGAAAGCACATAGGAGAAAGAGATATTCTTGAATAACTTTTTTTGTGAAGGTCGGAGAGACTTGCAAGTAGGCTCTACCCCCACTAAATGGGGTAGCGCGCATCGATCGGTACCATCCTTGAGCTTCTCCGACTTTCGGAAGGGTTAGGGTTAGGGTTAGGGATGAAAGCACATAGGAGAAAGAGATATTCTTGAATAACTTTTTTTGTGAAGGTCGGAGAGACTTGCAAGTAGGCTCTACCCCCACTAAATGGGGTAGCGCGCATCGATCGGTACCATCCTTGAGCTTCTCCGACTTTCGGAAGGGTTAGGGTTAGGGTTAGGGATGAAAGCACATAGGAGAAAGAGATATTCTTGAATAACTTTTTTTGTGAAGGTCGGAGAGACTTGCAAGTAGGCTCTACCCCCACTAAATGGGGTAGCGCGCATCGATCGGTACCATTTTTGAGCTTCTCCGACTTTCGGAAGGGTTAGGGTTAGGGTTAGGGATGAAAGCACATAGGAGAAAGAGATATTCTTGAATAACTTTTTTTGTGAAGGTCGGAGAGACTTGCAAGTAGGCTCTACCCCCACTAAATGGGGTAGCGCGCATCGATCGGTACCATCCTTGAGCTTCTCCGACTTTCGGAAGGGTTAGGGTTAGGGTTAGGGATGAAAGCACATAGGAGAAAGAGATATTCTTGAATAACTTTTTTTGTGAAGGTCGGAGAGACTTGCAAGTAGGCTCTACCCCCACTAAATGGGGTAGCGCGCATCGATCAGTACCATCCTTGAGCTTCTCCGACTTTCGGAAGGGTTAGGGTTAGGGTTAGGGATGAAAGCACATAGGAGAAAGACATATTCTTGAATAACTTTTTTTGTGAAGGTCGGAGAGACTTGGAAAGTGGTTGCATCTGGACTAATTTGGGTCCTGCGGATCGATTGGTACCATCCCCGAGCTTGTACAACCTTCGGAAGAGGTCGACCGACGAAATTCCCCCAAATCTGAGGAGATATTCTTGAATAACTTTTTTTGTGAAGGTCGGAGAGACTTGCAAGTAGGCTCTACCCCCACTAAATGGGGTAGCGCACATCGATCGGTACCATCCTTGAGCTTCTCCGACTTTCGGAAGGGTTAGGGTTAGGGTTAGGGATGAAAGCACATAGGAGAAAGAGATATTCTTGAATAACTTTTTTTGTGAAGGTCGGAGAGACTTGGAAAGTGGTTGCATCTGGACTAATTTGGGTCCTGCGGATCGATTGGTACCATCCCCGAGCTTGTACGACCTTCGGAAGAGGTCGACCGACGAAATTCCCCCAAATCTGAGGAGATATTCTTGAATAACTTTTTTTGTGAAGGTCGGAGAGACTTGCAAGTAGGCTCTACCCCCACTAAATGGGGTTGCGCGCATCGATCAGTACCATCCTTGAGCTTCTCCGACTTTCGGAAGGGTTAGGGTTAGGGTTAGGGATGAAAGCACATAGGAGAAAGAGATATTCTTGAATAACTTTTTTTGTGAAGGTCGGAGAGACTTGCAAGTAGGCTCTACCCCCACTAAATGGGGTAGCGCGCATCGATCGGTACCATCCTTGAGCTTCTCCGACTTTCGGAAGGGTTAGGGTTAGGGTTAGGGATGAAAGCACATAGGAGAAAGAGATATTCTTGAATAACTTTTTTTGTGAAGGTCGGAGAGACTTGCAAGTAGGCTCTACCCCCACTAAATGGGGTAGCGCGCATCGATCGGTACCATCCTTGAGCTTCTCCGACTTTCGGAAGGGTTAGGGTTAGGGTTAGGGATGAAAGCACATAGGAGAAAGAGATATTCTTGAATAACTTTTTTTGTGAAGGTCGGAGAGACTTGCAAGTAGGCTCTACCCCCACTAAATGGGGTAGCGCGCATCGATCGGTACCATTTTTGAGCTTCTCCGACTTTCGGAAGGGTTAGGGTTAGGGTTAGGGATGAAAGCACATAGGAGAAAGAGATATTCTTGAATAACTTTTTTTGTGAAGGTCGGAGAGACTTGCAAGTAGGCTCTACCCCCACTAAATGGGGTAGCGCGCATCGATCGGTACCATCCTTGAGCTTCTCCGACTTTCGGAAGGGTTAGGGTTAGGGTTAGAGATGAAAGCACATAGGAGAAAGAGATATTCTTGAATAACTTTTTTTGTGAAGGTCGGAGAGACTTGGAAAGTGGTTGCATCTGGACTAATTTGGGTCCTGCGGATCGATTGGTACCATCCCCGAGCTTGTACGACCTTCGGAAGAGGTCGACCGACGAAATTCCCCCAAATCTGAGGAGATATTCTTGAATAACTTTTTTTGTGAAGGTCGGAGAGACTTGCAAGTAGGCTCTACCCCCACTAAATGGGGTAGCGCGCATCGATCGGTACCATCCTTGAGCTTCTCCGACTTTCGGAAGGGTTAGGGTTAGGGTTAGGGATGAAAGCACATAGGAGAAAGAGATATTCTTGAATAACTTTTTTTGTGAAGGTCGGAGAGACTTGCAAGTAGGCTCTACCCCCACTAAATGGGGTAGCGCGCATCGATCGGTACCATCCTTGAGCTTCTCCGACTTTCGGAAGGGTTAGGGTTAGGGTTAGGGATGAAAGCACATAGGAGAAAGAGATATTCTTGAATAACTTTTTTTGTGAAGGTCGGAGAGACTTGAAAAGTGGTTGCATCTGGACTAATTTGGGTCCTGCGGATCGATTGGTACCATCCCCGAGCTTGTACGACCTTCGGAAGAGGTCGACCGACGAAATTCCCCCAAATCTGAGGAGATATTCTTGAATAACTTTTTTTGTGAAGGTCGGAAAGACTTGCAAGTAGGCTCTACCCCCACTAAATGGGGTAGCGCGCATCGATCGGTACCATCCTTGAGCTTCTCCGACTTTCGGAAGGGTTAGGGTTAGGGTTAGGGATGAAAGCACATAGGAGAAAGAGATATTCTTGAATAACTTTTTTTGTGAAGGTCGGAGAGACTTGGAAAGTGGTTGCATCTGGACTAATTTGGGTCCTGCGGATCGATTGGTACCATCCCCGAGCTTGTACGACCTTCGGAAGAGGTCGACCGACGAAATTCCCCCAAATCTGAGGAGATATTCTTGAATAACTTTTTTTGTGAAGGTCGGAGAGACTTGCAAGTAGGCTCTACCCCCACTAAATGGGGTTGCGCGCATCGATCGGTACCATCCTTGAGCTTCTCCGACTTTCGGAAGGGTTAGGGTTAGGGTTAGGGATGAAAGCACATAGGAGAAAGAGATATTCTTGAATAACTTTTTTTGTGAAGGTCGGAGAGACTTGGAAAGTGGTTGCATCTGGACTAATTTGGGTCCTGCGGATCGATTGGTACCATCCCCGAGCTTGTACGACCTTCGGAAGAGGTCGACCGACGAAATTCCCCCAAATCTGAGGAGATATTCTTGAATAACTTTTTTTGTGAAGGTCGGAGAGACTTGCAAGTAGGCTCTACCCCCACTAAATGGGGTTGCGCGCATCGATCAGTACCATCCTTGAGCTTCTCCGACTTTCGGAAGGGTTAGGGTTAGGGTTAGGGATGAAAGCACATAGGAGAAAGAGATATTCTTGAATAACTTTTTTTGTGAAGGTCGGAGAGACTTGCAAGTAGGCTCTACCCCCACTAAATGGGGTAGCGCGCATCGATCGGTACCATCCTTGAGCTTCTCCGACTTTCGGAAGGGTTAGGGTTAGGGATGAAAGCACATAGGAGAAAGAGATATTCTTGAATAACTTTTTTTGTGAAGGTCGGAGAGACTTGCAAATAGGCTCTACCCCCACTAAATGGGGTAGCGCGCATCGATCGGTACCATCCTTGAGCTTCTCCGACTTTCGGAAGGGTTAGGGTTAGGGTTAGGGATGAAAGCACATAGGAGAAAGAGATATTCTTGAATAACTTTTTTTGTGAAGGTCGGAGAGACTTGCAAGTAGGCTCTACCCCCACTAAATGGGGTAGCGCGCATCGATCGGTACCATCCTTGAGCTTCTCCGACTTTCGGAAGGGTTAGGGTTAGGGTTAGGGATGAAAGCACATAGGAGAAAGAGATATTCTTGAATAACTTTTTTTGTGAAGGTCGGAGAGACTTGGAAAGTGGTTGCATCTGGACTAATTTGGGTCCTGCGGATCGATTGGTACCATCCCCGAGCTTGTACGACCTTCGGAAGAGGTCGACCGACGAAATTCCCCCAAATCTGAGGAGATATTCTTGAATAACTTTTTTTGTGAAGGTCGGAGAGACTTGCAAGTAGGCTCTACCCCCACTAAATGGGGTAGCGCGCATCGATCGGTACCATCCTTGAGCTTCTCCGACTTTCGGAAGGGTTAGGGTTAGGGTTAGGGATGAAAGCACATAGGAGAAAGAGATATTCTTGAATAACTTTTTTTGTGAAGGTCGGAGAGACTTGCAAGTAGGCTCTACCCCCACTAAATGGGGTAGCGCGCATCGATCGGTACCATCCTTGAGCTTCTCCGACTTTCGGAAGGGTTAGGGTTAGGGATGAAAGCACATAGGAGAAAGAGATATTCTTGAATAACTTTTTTTGTGAAGGTCGGAGAGACTTGCAAGTAGGCTCTACCCCCACTAAATGGGGTAGCGCGCATCGATCGGTACCATCCTTGAGCTTCTCCGACTTTCGGAAGGGTTAGGGTTAGGGTTAGGGATGAAAGCACATAGGAGAAAGAGATATTCTTGAATAACTTTTTTTGTGAAGGTCGGAGAGACTTGCAAGTAGGCTCTACCCCCACTAAATGGGGTAGCGCGCATCGATCGGTACCATCCTTGAGCTTCTCCGACTTTCGGAAGGGTTAGGGTTAGGGTTAGGGATGAAAGCACATAGGAGAAAGAGATATTCTTGAATAACTTTTTTTGTGAAGGTCGGAGAGACTTGCAAGTAGGCTCTACCCCCACTAAATGGGGTAGCGCGCATCGATCGGTACCATCCTTGAGCTTCTCCGACTTTCGGAAGGGTTAGGGTTAGGGTTAGGGATGAAAGCACATAGGAGAAAGAGATATTCTTGAATAACTTTTTTTGTGAAGGTCGGAGAGACTTGCAAGTAGGCTCTACCCCCACTAAATGGGGTAGCGCGCATCGATCAGTACCATCCTTGAGCTTCTCCGACTTTCGGAAGGGTTAGGGTTAGGGTTAGGGATGAAAGCACATAGGAGAAAGAGATATTCTTGAATAACTTTTTTTGTGAAGGTCGGAGAGACTTGGAAAGTGGTTGCATCTGGACTAATTTGGGTCCTGCGGATCGATTGGTACCATCCCCGAGCTTGTACAACCTTCGGAAGAGGTCGACCGACGAAATTCCCCCAAATCTGAGGAGATATTCTTGAATAACTTTTTTTGTGAAGGTCGGAGAGACTTGCAAGTAGGCTCTACCCCCACTAAATGGGGTAGCGCGCATCGATCGGTACCATCCTTGAGCTTCTCCGACTTTCGGAAGGGTTAGGGTTAGGGTTAGGGATGAAAGCACATAGGAGAAAGAGATATTCTTGAATAACTTTTTTTGTGAAGGTCGGAGAGACTTGCAAGTAGGCTCTACCCCCACTAAATGGGGTAGCGCACATCGATCGGTACCATCCTTGAGCTTCTCCGACTTTCGGAAGGGTTAGGGTTAGGGTTAGGGATGAAAGCACATAGGAGAAAGAGATATTCTTGAATAACTTTTTTTGTGAAGGTCGGAGAGACTTGGAAAGTGGTTGCATCTGGACTAATTTGGGTCCTGCGGATCGATTGGTACCATCCCCGAGCTTGTACGACCTTCGGAAGAGGTCGACCGACGAAATTCCCCCAAATCTGAGGAGATATTCTTGAATAACTTTTTTTGTGAAGGTCGGAGAGACTTGCAAGTAGGCTCTACCCCCACTAAATGGGGTTGCGCGCATCGATCAGTACCATCCTTGAGCTTCTCCGACTTTCGGAAGGGTTAGGGTTAGGGTTAGGGATGAAAGCACATAGGAGAAAGAGATATTCTTGAATAACTTTTTTTGTGAAGGTCGGAGAGACTTGCAAGTAGGCTCTACCCCCACTAAATGGGGTAGCGCGCATCGATCGGTACCATCCTTGAGCTTCTCCGACTTTCGGAAGGGTTAGGGTTAGGGATGAAAGCACATAGGAGAAAGAGATATTCTTGAATAACTTTTTTTGTGAAGGTCGGAGAGACTTGCAAGTAGGCTCTACCCCCACTAAATGGGGTAGCGCGCATCGATCGGTACCATCCTTGAGCTTCTCCGACTTTCGGAAGGGTTAGGGTTAGGGTTAGGGATGAAAGCACATAGGAGAAAGAGATATTCTTGAATAACTTTTTTTGTGAAGGTCGGAGAGACTTGCAAGTAGGCTCTACCCCCACTAAATGGGGTAGCGCGCATCGATCGGTACCATTTTTGAGCTTCTCCGACTTTCGGAAGGGTTAGGGTTAGGGTTAGGGATGAAAGCACATAGGAGAAAGAGATATTCTTGAATAACTTTTTTTGTGAAGGTCGGAGAGACTTGCAAGTAGGCTCTACCCCCACTAAATGGGGTAGCGCGCATCGATCGGTACCATCCTTGAGCTTCTCCGACTTTCGGAAGGGTTAGGGTTAGGGTTAGGGATGAAAGCACATAGGAGAAAGAGATATTCTTGAATAACTTTTTTTGTGAAGGTCGGAGAGACTTGCAAGTAGGCTCTACCCCCACTAAATGGGGTAGCGCGCATCGATCAGTACCATCCTTGAGCTTCTCCGACTTTCTGAAGGGTTAGGGTTAGGGTTAGGGATGAAAGCACATAGGAGAAAGACATATTCTTGAATAACTTTTTTTGTGAAGGTCGGAGAGACTTGGAAAGTGGTTGCATCTGGACTAATTTGGGTCCTGCGGATCGATTGGTACCATCCCCGAGCTTGTACAACCTTCGGAAGAGGTCGACCGACGAAATTCCCCCAAATCTGAGGAGATATTCTTGAATAACTTTTTTTGTGAAGGTCGGAGAGACTTGCAAGTAGGCTCTACCCCCACTAAATGGGGTAGCGCGCATCGATCGGTACCATCCTTGAGCTTCTCCGACTTTCGGAAGGGTTAGGGTTAGGGTTAGGGATGAAAGCACATAGGAGAAAGAGATATTCTTGAATAACTTTTTTTGTGAAGGTCGGAGAGACTTGCAAGTAGGCTCTACCCCCACTAAATGGGGTTGCGCGCATCGATCAGTACCATCCTTGAGCTTCTCCGACTTTCGGAAGGGTTAGGGTTAGGGTTAGGGATGAAAGCACATAGGAGAAAGAGATATTCTTGAATAACTTTTTTTGTGAAGGTCGGAGAGACTTGCAAGTAGGCTCTACCCCCACTAAATGGGGTAGCGCGCATCGATCGGTACCATCCTTGAGCTTCTCCGACTTTCGGAAGGGTTAGGGTTAGGGATGAAAGCACATAGGAGAAAGAGATATTCTTGAATAACTTTTTTTGTGAAGGTCGGAGAGACTTGCAAATAGGCTCTACCCCCACTAAATGGGGTAGCGCGCATCGATCGGTACCATCCTTGAGCTTCTCCGACTTTCGGAAGGGTTAGGGTTAGGGTTAGGGATGAAAGCACATAGGAGAAAGAGATATTCTTGAATAACTTTTTTTCTGAAGGTCGGAGAGACTTGCAAGTAGGCTCTACCCCCACTAAATGGGGTAGCGCGCATCGATCGGTACCATCCTTGAGCTTCTCCGACTTTCGGAAGGGTTAGGGTTAGGGTTAGGGATGAAAGCACATAGGAGAAAGAGATATTCTTGAATAACTTTTTTTGTGAAGGTCGGAGAGACTTGGAAAGTGGTTGCATCTGGACTAATTTGGGTCCTGCGGATCGATTGGTACCATCCCCGAGCTTGTACGACCTTCGGAAGAGGTCGACCGACGAAATTCCCCCAAATCTGAGGAGATATTCTTGAATAACTTTTTTTGTGAAGGTCGGAGAGACTTGCAAGTAGGCTCTACCCCCACTAAATGGGGTAGCGCGCATCGATCGGTACCATCCTTGAGCTTCTCCGACTTTCGGAAGGGTTAGGGTTAGGGTTAGGGATGAAAGCACATAGGAGAAAGAGATATTCTTGAATAACTTTTTTTGTGAAGGTCGGAGAGACTTGCAAGTAGGCTCTACCCCCACTAAATGGGGTAGCGCGCATCGATCGGTACCATCCTTGAGCTTCTCCGACTTTCGGAAGGGTTAGGGTTAGGGATGAAAGCACATAGGAGAAAGAGATATTCTTGAATAACTTTTTTTGTGAAGGTCGGAGAGACTTGCAAGTAGGCTCTACCCCCACTAAATGGGGTAGCGCGCATCGATCGGTACCATCCTTGAGCTTCTCCGACTTTCGGAAGGGTTAGGGTTAGGGTTAGGGATGAAAGCACATAGGAGAAAGAGATATTCTTGAATAACTTTTTTTGTGAAGGTCGGAGAGACTTGCAAGTAGGCTCTACCCCCACTAAATGGGGTAGCGCGCATCGATCGGTACCATCCTTGAGCTTCTCTGACTTTCGGAAGGGTTAGGGTTAGGGTTAGGGATGAAAGCACATAGGAGAAAGAGATATTCTTGAATAACTTTTTTTGTGAAGGTCGGAGAGACTTGCAAGTAGGCTCTACCCCCACTAAATGGGGTAGCGCGCATCGATCGGTACCATCCTTGAGCTTCTCCGACTTTCGGAAGGGTTAGGGTTAGGGTTAGGGATGAAAGCACATAGGAGAAAGAGATATTCTTGAATAACTTTTTTTGTGAAGGTCGGAGAGACTTGCAAGTAGGCTCTACCCCCACTAAATGGGGTAGCGCGCATCGATCAGTACCATCCTTGAGCTTCTCCGACTTTCGGAAGGGTTAGGGTTAGGGTTAGGGATGAAAGCACATAGGAGAAAGAGATATTCTTGAATAACTTTTTTTGTGAAGGTCGGAGAGACTTGGAAAGTGGTTGCATCTGGACTAATTTGGGTCCTGCGGATCGATTGGTACCATCCCCGAGCTTGTACAACCTTCGGAAGAGGTCGACCGACGAAATTCCCCCAAATCTGAGGAGATATTCTTGAATAACTTTTTTTGTGAAGGTCGGAGAGACTTGCAAGTAGGCTCTACCCCCACTAAATGGGGTAGCGCGCATCGATCGGTACCATCCTTGAGCTTCTCCGACTTTCGGAAGGGTTAGGGTTAGGGTTAGGGATGAAAGCACATAGGAGAAAGAGATATTCTTGAATAACTTTTTTTGTGAAGGTCGGAGAGACTTGCAAGTAGGCTCTACCCCCACTAAATGGGGTAGCGCACATCGATCGGTACCATCCTTGAGCTTCTCCGACTTTCGGAAGGGTTAGGGTTAGGGTTAGGGATGAAAGCACATAGGAGAAAGAGATATTCTTGAATAACTTTTTTTGTGAAGGTCGGAGAGACTTGGAAAGTGGTTGCATCTGGACTAATTTGGGTCCTGCGGATCGATTGGTACCATCCCCGAGCTTGTACGACCTTCGGAAGAGGTCGACCGACGAAATTCCCCCAAATCTGAGGAGATATTCTTGAATAACTTTTTTTGTGAAGGTCGGAGAGACTTGCAAGTAGGCTCTACCCCCACTAAATGGGGTTGCGCGCATCGATCAGTACCATCCTTGAGCTTCTCCGACTTTCGGAAGGGTTAGGGTTAGGGTTAGGGATGAAAGCACATAGGAGAAAGAGATATTCTTGAATAACTTTTTTTGTGAAGGTCGGAGAGACTTGCAAGTAGGCTCTACCCCCACTAAATGGGGTAGCGCGCATCGATCGGTACCATCCTTGAGCTTCTCCGACTTTCGGAAGGGTTAGGGTTAGGGTTAGGGATGAAAGCACATAGGAGAAAGAGATATTCTTGAATAACTTTTTTTGTGAAGGTCGGAGAGACTTGCAAGTAGGCTCTACCCCCACTAAATGGGGTAGCGCGCATCGATCGGTACCATCCTTGAGCTTCTCCGACTTTCGGAAGGGTTAGGGTTAGGGTTAGGGATGAAAGCACATAGGAGAAAGAGATATTCTTGAATAACTTTTTTTGTGAAGGTCGGAGAGACTTGCAAGTAGGCTCTACCCCCACTAAATGGGGTAGCGCGCATCGATCGGTACCATTTTTGAGCTTCTCCGACTTTCGGAAGGGTTAGGGTTAGGGTTAGGGATGAAAGCACATAGGAGAAAGAGATATTCTTGAATAACTTTTTTTGTGAAGGTCGGAGAGACTTGCAAGTAGGCTCTACCCCCACTAAATGGGGTAGCGCGCATCGATCGGTACCATCCTTGAGCTTCTCCGACTTTCGGAAGGGTTAGGGTTAGGGTTAGGGATGAAAGCACATAGGAGAAAGAGATATTCTTGAATAACTTTTTTTGTGAAGGTCGGAGAGACTTGCAAGTAGGCTCTACCCCCACTAAATGGGGTAGCGCGCATCGATCAGTACCATCCTTGAGCTTCTCCGACTTTCGGAAGGGTTAGGGTTAGGGTTAGGGATGAAAGCACATAGGAGAAAGACATATTCTTGAATAACTTTTTTTGTGAAGGTCGGAGAGACTTGGAAAGTGGTTGCATCTGGACTAATTTGGGTCCTGCGGATCGATTGGTACCATCCCCGAGCTTGTACAACCTTCGGAAGAGGTCGACCGACGAAATTCCCCCAAATCTGAGGAGATATTCTTGAATAACTTTTTTTGTGAAGGTCGGAGAGACTTGCAAGTAGGCTCTACCCCCACTAAATGGGGTAGCGCGCATCGATCGGTACCATCCTTGAGCTTCTCCGACTTTCGGAAGGGTTAGGGTTAGGGTTAGGGATGAAAGCACATAGGAGAAAGAGATATTCTTGAATAACTTTTTTTGTGAAGGTCGGAGAGACTTGCAAGTAGGCTCTACCCCCACTAAATGGGGTAGCGCACATCGATCGGTACCATCCTTGAGCTTCTCCGACTTTCGGAAGGGTTAGGGTTAGGGTTAGGGATGAAAGCACATAGGAGAAAGAGATATTCTTGAATAACTTTTTTTGTGAAGGTCGGAGAGACTTGGAAAGTGGTTGCATCTGGACTAATTTGGGTCCTGCGGATCGATTGGTACCATCCCCGAGCTTGTACGACCTTCGGAAGAGGTCGACCGACGAAATTCCCCCAAATCTGAGGAGATATTCTTGAATAACTTTTTTTGTGAAGGTCGGAGAGACTTGCAAGTAGGCTCTACCCCCACTAAATGGGGTTGCGCGCATCGATCAGTACCATCCTTGAGCTTCTCCGACTTTCGGAAGGGTTAGGGTTAGGGTTAGGGATGAAAGCACATAGGAGAAAGAGATATTCTTGAATAACTTTTTTTGTGAAGGTCGGAGAGACTTGCAAGTAGGCTCTACCCCCACTAAATGGGGTAGCGCGCATCGATCGGTACCATCCTTGAGCTTCTCCGACTTTCGGAAGGGTTAGGGTTAGGGTTAGGGATGAAAGCACATAGGAGAAAGAGATATTCTTGAATAACTTTTTTTGTGAAGGTCGGAGAGACTTGCAAGTAGGCTCTACCCCCACTAAATGGGGTAGCGCGCATCGATCGGTACCATCCTTGAGCTTCTCCGACTTTCGGAAGGGTTAGGGTTAGGGTTAGGGATGAAAGCACATAGGAGAAAGAGATATTCTTGAATAACTTTTTTTGTGAAGGTCGGAGAGACTTGCAAGTAGGCTCTACCCCCACTAAATGGGGTAGCGCGCATCGATCGGTACCATTTTTGAGCTTCTCCGACTTTCGGAAGGGTTAGGGTTAGGGTTAGGGATGAAAGCACATAGGAGAAAGAGATATTCTTGAATAACTTTTTTTGTGAAGGTCGGAGAGACTTGCAAGTAGGCTCTACCCCCACTAAATGGGGTAGCGCGCATCGATCGGTACCATCCTTGAGCTTCTCCGACTTTCGGAAGGGTTAGGGTTAGGGTTAGAGATGAAAGCACATAGGAGAAAGAGATATTCTTGAATAACTTTTTTTGTGAAGGTCGGAGAGACTTGGAAAGTGGTTGCATCTGGACTAATTTGGGTCCTGCAGATCGATTGGTACCATCCCCGAGCTTGTACGACCTTCGGAAGAGGTCGACCGACGAAATTCCCCCAAATCTGAGGAGATATTCTTGAATAACTTTTTTTGTGAAGGTCGGAGAGACTTGCAAGTAGGCTCTACCCCCACTAAATGGGGTAGCGCGCATCGATCGGTACCATCCTTGAGCTTCTCCGACTTTCGGAAGGGTTAGGGTTAGGGTTAGGGATGAAAGCACATAGGAGAAAGAGATATTCTTGAATAACTTTTTTTGTGAAGGTCGGAGAGACTTGCAAGTAGGCTCTACCCCCACTAAATGGGGTAGCGCGCATCGATCGGTACCATCCTTGAGCTTCTCCGACTTTCGGAAGGGTTAGGGTTAGGGTTAGGGATGAAAGCACATAGGAGAAAGAGATATTCTTGAATAACTTTTTTTGTGAAGGTCGGAGAGACTTGCAAGTAGGCTCTACCCCCACTAAATGGGGTAGCGCGCATCGATCGGTACCATCCTTGAGCTTCTCCGACTTTCGGAAGGGTTAGGGTTAGGGTTAGGGATGAAAGCACATAGGAGAAAGAGATATTCTTGAATAACTTTTTTTGTGAAGGTCGGAGAGACTTGCAAGTAGGCTCTACCCCCACTAAATGGGGTAGCGCGCATCGATCGGTACCATTTTTGAGCTTCTCCGACTTTCGGAAGGGTTAGGGTTAGGGTTAGGGATGAAAGCACATAGGAGAAAGAGATATTCTTGAATAACTTTTTTTGTGAAGGTCGGAGAGACTTGCAAGTAGGCTCTACCCCCACTAAATGGGGTAGCGCGCATCGATCGGTACCATCCTTGAGCTTCTCCGACTTTCGGAAGGGTTAGGGTTAGGGTTAGAGATGAAAGCACATAGGAGAAAGAGATATTCTTGAATAACTTTTTTTGTGAAGGTCGGAGAGACTTGGAAAGTGGTTGCATCTGGACTAATTTGGGTCCTGCGGATCGATTGGTACCATCCCCGAGCTTGTACGACCTTCGGAAGAGGTCGACCGACGAAATTCCCCCAAATCTGAGGAGATATTCTTGAATAACTTTTTTTGTGAAGGTCGGAGAGACTTGCAAGTAGGCTCTACCCCCACTAAATGGGGTAGCGCGCATCGATCGGTACCATCCTTGAGCTTCTCCGACTTTCGGAAGGGTTAGGGTTAGGGTTAGGGATGAAAGCACATAGGAGAAAGAGATATTCTTGAATAACTTTTTTTGTGAAGGTCGGAGAGACTTGCAAGTAGGCTCTACCCCCACTAAATGGGGTAGCGCGCATCGATCGGTACCATCCTTGAGCTTCTCCGACTTTCGGAAGGGTTAGGGTTAGGGTTAGGGATGAAAGCACATAGGAGAAAGAGATATTCTTGAATAACTTTTTTTGTGAAGGTCGGAGAGACTTGAAAAGTGGTTGCATCTGGACTAATTTGGGTCCTGCGGATCGATTGGTACCATCCCCGAGCTTGTACGACCTTCGGAAGAGGTCGACCGACGAAATTCCCCCAAATCTGAGGAGATATTCTTGAATAACTTTTTTTGTGAAGGTCGGAAAGACTTGCAAGTAGGCTCTACCCCCACTAAATGGGGTAGCGCGCATCGATCGGTACCATCCTTGAGCTTCTCCGACTTTCGGAAGGGTTAGGGTTAGGGTTAGGGATGAAAGCACATAGGAGAAAGAGATATTCTTGAATAACTTTTTTTGTGAAGGTCGGAGAGACTTGGAAAGTGGTTGCATCTGGACTAATTTGGGTCCTGCGGATCGATTGGTACCATCCCCGAGCTTGTACGACCTTCGGAAGAGGTCGACCGACGAAATTCCCCCAAATCTGAGGAGATATTCTTGAATAACTTTTTTTGTGAAGGTCGGAGAGACTTGCAAGTAGGCTCTACCCCCACTAAATGGGGTTGCGCGCATCGATCGGTACCATCCTTGAGCTTCTCCGACTTTCGGAAGGGTTAGGGTTAGGGTTAGGGATGAAAGCACATAGGAGAAAGAGATATTCTTGAATAACTTTTTTTGTGAAGGTCGGAGAGACTTGGAAAGTGGTTGCATCTGGACTAATTTGGGTCCTGCGGATCGATTGGTACCATCCCCGAGCTTGTACGACCTTCGGAAGAGGTCGACCGACGAAATTCCCCCAAATCTGAGGAGATATTCTTGAATAACTTTTTTTGTGAAGGTCGGAGAGACTTGCAAGTAGGCTCTACCCCCACTAAATGGGGTTGCGCGCATCGATCAGTACCATCCTTGAGCTTCTCCGACTTTCGGAAGGGTTAGGGTTAGGGTTAGGGATGAAAGCACATAGGAGAAAGAGATATTCTTGAATAACTTTTTTTGTGAAGGTCGGAGAGACTTGCAAGTAGGCTCTACCCCCACTAAATGGGGTAGCGCGCATCGATCGGTACCATCCTTGAGCTTCTCCGACTTTCGGAAGGGTTAGGGTTAGGGATGAAAGCACATAGGAGAAAGAGATATTCTTGAATAACTTTTTTTGTGAAGGTCGGAGAGACTTGCAAATAGGCTCTACCCCCACTAAATGGGGTAGCGCGCATCGATCGGTACCATCCTTGAGCTTCTCCGACTTTCGGAAGGGTTAGGGTTAGGGTTAGGGATGAAAGCACATAGGAGAAAGAGATATTCTTGAATAACTTTTTTTGTGAAGGTCGGAGAGACTTGCAAGTAGGCTCTACCCCCACTAAATGGGGTAGCGCGCATCGATCGGTACCATCCTTGAGCTTCTCCGACTTTCGGAAGGGTTAGGGTTAGGGTTAGGGATGAAAGCACATAGGAGAAAGAGATATTCTTGAATAACTTTTTTTGTGAAGGTCGGAGAGACTTGGAAAGTGGTTGCATCTGGACTAATTTGGGTCCTGCGGATCGATTGGTACCATCCCCGAGCTTGTACGACCTTCGGAAGAGGTCGACCGACGAAATTCCCCCAAATCTGAGGAGATATTCTTGAATAACTTTTTTTGTGAAGGTCGGAGAGACTTGCAAGTAGGCTCTACCCCCACTAAATGGGGTAGCGCGCATCGATCGGTACCATCCTTGAGCTTCTCCGACTTTCGGAAGGGTTAGGGTTAGGGTTAGGGATGAAAGCACATAGGAGAAAGAGATATTCTTGAATAACTTTTTTTGTGAAGGTCGGAGAGACTTGCAAGTAGGCTCTACCCCCACTAAATGGGGTAGCGCGCATCGATCGGTACCATCCTTGAGCTTCTCCGACTTTCGGAAGGGTTAGGGTTAGGGATGAAAGCACATAGGAGAAAGAGATATTCTTGAATAACTTTTTTTGTGAAGGTCGGAGAGACTTGCAAGTAGGCTCTACCCCCACTAAATGGGGTAGCGCGCATCGATCGGTACCATCCTTGAGCTTCTCCGACTTTCGGAAGGGTTAGGGTTAGGGTTAGGGATGAAAGCACATAGGAGAAAGAGATATTCTTGAATAACTTTTTTTGTGAAGGTCGGAGAGACTTGCAAGTAGGCTCTACCCCCACTAAATGGGGTAGCGCGCATCGATCGGTACCATCCTTGAGCTTCTCCGACTTTCGGAAGGGTTAGGGTTAGGGTTAGGGATGAAAGCACATAGGAGAAAGAGATATTCTTGAATAACTTTTTTTGTGAAGGTCGGAGAGACTTGCAAGTAGGCTCTACCCCCACTAAATGGGGTAGCGCGCATCGATCGGTACCATCCTTGAGCTTCTCCGACTTTCGGAAGGGTTAGGGTTAGGGTTAGGGATGAAAGCACATAGGAGAAAGAGATATTCTTGAATAACTTTTTTTGTGAAGGTCGGAGAGACTTGCAAGTAGGCTCTACCCCCACTAAATGGGGTAGCGCGCATCGATCAGTACCATCCTTGAGCTTCTCCGACTTTCGGAAGGGTTAGGGTTAGGGTTAGGGATGAAAGCACATAGGAGAAAGAGATATTCTTGAATAACTTTTTTTGTGAAGGTCGGAGAGACTTGGAAAGTGGTTGCATCTGGACTAATTTGGGTCCTGCGGATCGATTGGTACCATCCCCGAGCTTGTACAACCTTCGGAAGAGGTCGACCGACGAAATTCCCCCAAATCTGAGGAGATATTCTTGAATAACTTTTTTTGTGAAGGTCGGAGAGACTTGCAAGTAGGCTCTACCCCCACTAAATGGGGTAGCGCGCATCGATCGGTACCATCCTTGAGCTTCTCCGACTTTCGGAAGGGTTAGGGTTAGGGTTAGGGATGAAAGCACATAGGAGAAAGAGATATTCTTGAATAACTTTTTTTGTGAAGGTCGGAGAGACTTGCAAGTAGGCTCTACCCCCACTAAATGGGGTAGCGCACATCGATCGGTACCATCCTTGAGCTTCTCCGACTTTCGGAAGGGTTAGGGTTAGGGTTAGGGATGAAAGCACATAGGAGAAAGAGATATTCTTGAATAACTTTTTTTGTGAAGGTCGGAGAGACTTGGAAAGTGGTTGCATCTGGACTAATTTGGGTCCTGCGGATCGATTGGTACCATCCCCGAGCTTGTACGACCTTCGGAAGAGGTCGACCGACGAAATTCCCCCAAATCTGAGGAGATATTCTTGAATAACTTTTTTTGTGAAGGTCGGAGAGACTTGCAAGTAGGCTCTACCCCCACTAAATGGGGTTGCGCGCATCGATCAGTACCATCCTTGAGCTTCTCCGACTTTCGGAAGGGTTAGGGTTAGGGTTAGGGATGAAAGCACATAGGAGAAAGAGATATTCTTGAATAACTTTTTTTGTGAAGGTCGGAGAGACTTGCAAGTAGGCTCTACCCCCACTAAATGGGGTAGCGCGCATCGATCGGTACCATCCTTGAGCTTCTCCGACTTTCGGAAGGGTTAGGGTTAGGGTTAGGGATGAAAGCACATAGGAGAAAGAGATATTCTTGAATAACTTTTTTTGTGAAGGTCGGAGAGACTTGCAAGTAGGCTCTACCCCCACTAAATGGGGTAGCGCGCATCGATCGGTACCATCCTTGAGCTTCTCCGACTTTCGGAAGGGTTAGGGTTAGGGTTAGGGATGAAAGCACATAGGAGAAAGAGATATTCTTGAATAACTTTTTTTGTGAAGGTCGGAGAGACTTGCAAGTAGGCTCTACCCCCACTAAATGGGGTAGCGCGCATCGATCGGTACCATTTTTGAGCTTCTCCGACTTTCGGAAGGGTTAGGGTTAGGGTTAGGGATGAAAGCACATAGGAGAAAGAGATATTCTTGAATAACTTTTTTTGTGAAGGTCGGAGAGACTTGCAAGTAGGCTCTACCCCCACTAAATGGGGTAGCGCGCATCGATCGGTACCATCCTTGAGCTTCTCCGACTTTCGGAAGGGTTAGGGTTAGGGTTAGGGATGAAAGCACATAGGAGAAAGAGATATTCTTGAATAACTTTTTTTGTGAAGGTCGGAGAGACTTGGAAAGTGGTTGCATCTGGACTAATTTGGGTCCTGCGGATCGATTGGTACCATCCCCGAGCTTGTACGACCTTCGGAAGAGGTCGACCGACGAAATTCCCCCAAATCTGAGGAGATATTCTTGAATAACTTTTTTTGTGAAGGTCGGAGAGACTTGCAAGTAGGCTCTACCCCCACTAAATGGGGTAGCGCGAAACGATCGGTACCATCCTTGAGCTTCTCCGACTTTCGGAAGGGTTAGGGTTAGGGTTAGGGATGAAAGCACATAGGAGAAAGAGATATTCTTGAATAACTTTTTTTGTGAAGGTCGGAGAGACTTGCAAGTAGGTTCTACCCCCACTAAATGGGGTAGCGCGCATCGATCGGTACCATCCTTGAGCTTCTCCGACTTTCGGAAGGGTTAGGGTTAGGGTTAGGGATGAAAGCACATAGGAGAAAGAGATATTCTTGAATAACTTTTTTTGTGAAGGTCGGAGAGACTTGGAAAGTGGTTGCATCTGGACTAATTTGGGTCCTGCGGATCGATTGGTACCATCCCCGAGCTTGTACGACCTTCGGAAGAGGTCGACCGACGAAATTCCCCCAAATCTGAGGAGATATTCTTGAATAACTTTTTTTGTGAAGGTCGGAGAGACTTGCAAGTAGGCTCTACCCCCACTAAATGGGGTAGCGCGCATCGATCGGTACCATCCTTGAGCTTCTCCGACTTTCGGAAGGGTTAGGGTTAGGGTTAGGGATGAAAGCACATAGGAGAAAGAGATATTCTTGAATAACTTTTTTTGTGAAGGTCGGAGAGACTTGCAAGTAGGTTCTACCCCCACTAAATGGGGTAGCGCGCATCGATCGGTACCATCCTTGAGCTTCTCCGACTTTCGGAAGGGTTAGGGTTAGGGTTAGGGATGAAAGCACATAGGAGAAAGAGATATTCTTGAATAACTTTTTTTGTGAAGGTCGGAGAGACTTGCAAGTAGGCTCTACCCCCACTAAATGGGGTAGCGCGCATCGATCAGTACCATCCTTGAGCTTCTCCGACTTTCGGAAGGGTTAGGGTTAGGGTTAGGGATGAAAGCACATAGGAGAAAGAGATATTCTTGAATAACTTTTTTTGTGAAGGTCGGAGAGACTTGCAAGTAGGCTCTACCCCCACTAAATGGGGTAGCGCGCATCGATCGGTACCATCCTTGAGCTTCTCCGACTTTCGGAAGGGTTAGGGTTAGGGTTAGGGATGAAAGCACATAGGAGAAAGAGATATTCTTGAATAACTTTTTTTGTGAAGGTCGGAGAGACTTGGAAAGTGGTTGCATCTGGACTATTTTGGGTCCTGCGGATCGATTGGTACCATCCCCGAGCTTGTACGACCTTCGGAAGAGGTCGACCGACGAAATTCCCCCAAATCTGAGGAGATATTCTTGAATAACTTTTTTTGTGAAGGTCGGAGAGACTTGCAAGTAGGCTCTACCCCCACTAAATGGGGTTGTGCGCATCGATCAGTACCATCCTTGAGCTTCTCCGACTTTCGGAAGGGTTAGGGTTAGGGTTAGGGATGAAAGCACATAGGAGAAAGAGATATTCTTGAATAACTTTTTTTGTGAAGGCTGGAGAGACTTGCAAGTAGGCTCTACCCCCACTAAATGGGGTAGCGCGCATCGATCGGTACCATCTTTGAGCTTCTCCGACTTTCGGAAGGGTTAGGGTTAGGGTTAGGGATGAAAGCACATAGGAGAAAGAGATATTCTTGAATAACTTTTTTTGTGAAGGTCGGAGAGACTTGGAAAGTGGTTGCATCTGGACTAATTTGGGTCCTGCGGATCGATTGGTACCATCCCCGAGCTTGTACGACCTTCGGAAGAGGTCGACCGACGAAATTCCCCCAAATCTGAGGAGATATTCTTGAATAACTTTTTTTGTGAAGGTCGGAGAGACTTGCAAGTAGGCTCTACCCCCACTAAATGGGGTAGCGCGCATCGATCGGTACCATCCTTGAGCTTCTCCGACTTTCGGAAGGGTTAGGGTTAGGGTTAGGGATGAAAGCACATAGGAGAAAGAGATATTCTTGAATAACTTTTTTTGTGAAGGTCGGAGAGACTTGCAAGTAGGTTCTACCCCCACTAAATGGGGTAGCGCGCATCGATCGGTACCATCCTTGAGCTTCTCCGACTTTCGGAAGGGTTAGGGTTAGGGTTAGGGATGAAAGCACATAGGAGAAAGAGATATTCTTGAATAACTTTTTTTGTGAAGGTCGGAGAGACTTGGAAAGTGGTTGCATCTGGACTAATTTGGGTCCTGCGGATCGATTGGTACCATCCCCGAGCTTGTACGACCTTCGGAAGAGGTCGACCGACGAAATTCCCCCAAATCTGAGGAGATATTCTTGAATAACTTTTTTTGTGAAGGTCGGAGAGACTTGCAAGTAGGCTCTACCCCCACTAAATGGGGTTGCGCGCATCGATCAGTACCATCCTTGAGCTTCTCCGACTTTCGGAAGGGTTAGGGTTAGGGTTAGGGATGAAAGCACATAGGAGAAAGAGATATTCTTGAATAACTTTTTTTGTGAAGGTCGGAGAGACTTGCAAGTAGGCTCTACCCCCACTAAATGGGGTAGCGCGCATCGATCGGTACCATCCTTGAGCTTCTCCGACTTTCGGAAGGGTTAGGGTTAGGGTTAGGGATGAAAGCACATAGGAGAAAGAGATATTCTTGAATAACTTTTTTTGTGAAGGTCGGAGAGACTTGCAAGTAGGCTCTACCCCCACTAAATGGGGTAGCGCGCATCGATCAGTACCATCCTTGAGCTTCTCCGACTTTCGGAAGGGTTAGGGTTAGGGTTAGGGATGAAAGCACATAGGAGAAAGAGATATTCTTGAATAACTTTTTTTGTGAATGTCGGAGAGACTTGCAAGTAGGCTCTACCCCCACTAAATGGGGTAGCGCGCATCGATCGGTACCATCCTTGAGCTTCTCCGACTTTCGGAAGGGTTAGGGTTAGGGTTAGGGATGAAAGCACATAGGAGAAAGAGATATTCTTGAATAACTTTTTTTGTGAAGGTCGGAGAGACTTGGAAAGTGGTTGCATCTGGACTATTTTGGGTCCTGCGGATCGATTGGTACCATCCCCGAGCTTGTACGACCTTCGGAAGAGGTCGACCGACGAAATTCCCCCAAATCTGAGGAGATATTCTTGAATAACTTTTTTTGTGAAGGTCGGAGAGACTTGCAAGTAGGCTCTACCCCCACTAAATGGGGTTGCGCGCATCGATCAGTACCATCTTTGAGCTTCTCCGACTTTCGGAAGGGTTAGGGTTAGGGTTAGGGATGAAAGCACATAGGAGAAAGAGATATTCTTGAATAACTTTTTTTGTGAAGGTCGGAGAGACTTGCAAGTAGGTTCTACCCCCACTAAATGGGGTAGCGCGCATCGATCGGTACCATCCTTGAGCTTCTCCGACTTTCGGAAGGGTTAGGGTTAGGGTTAGGGATGAAAGCACATAGGAGAAAGAGATATTCTTGAATAACTTTTTTTGTGAAGGTCGGAGAGACTTGGAAAGTGGTTGCATCTGGACTAATTTGGGTCCTGCGGATCGATTGGTACCATCCCCGAGCTTGTACGACCTTCGGAAGAGGTCGACCGACGAAATTCCCCCAAATCTGAGGAGATATTCTTGAATAACTTTTTTTGTGAAGGTCGGAGAGACTTGCAAGTAGGCTCTACCCCCACTAAATGGGGTTGCGCGCATCGATCAGTACCATCCTTGAGCTTCTCCGACTTTCGGAAGGGTTAGGGTTAGGGTTAGGGATGAAAGCACATAGGAGAAAGAGATATTCTTGAATAACTTTTTTTGTGAAGGTCGGAGAGACTTGCAAGTAGGCTCTACCCCCACTAAATGGGGTAGCGCGCATCGATCGGTACCATCCTTGAGCTTCTCCGACTTTCGGAAGGGTTAGGGTTAGGGTTAGGGATGAAAGCACATAGGAGAAAGAGATATTCTTGAATAACTTTTTTTGTGAAGGTCGGAGAGACTTGCAAGTAGGCTCTACCCCCACTAAATGGGGTAGCGCGCATCGATCAGTACCATCCTTGAGCTTCTCCGACTTTCGGAAGGGTTAGGGTTAGGGTTAGGGATGAAAGCACATAGGAGAAAGAGATATTCTTGAATAACTTTTTTTGTGAAGGTCGGAGAGACTTGCAAGTAGGCTCTACCCCCACTAAATGGGGTAGCGCGCATCGATCGGTACCATCCTTGAGCTTCTCCGACTTTCGGAAGGGTTAGGGTTAGGGTTAGGGATGAAAGCACATAGGAGAAAGAGATATTCTTGAATAACTTTTTTTGTGAAGGTCGGAGAGACTTGGAAAGTGGTTGCATCTGGACTATTTTGGGTCCTGCGGATCGATTGGTACCATCCCCGAGCTTGTACGACCTTCGGAAGAGGTCGACCGACGAAATTCCCCCAAATCTGAGGAGATATTCTTGAATAACTTTTTTTGTGAAGGTCGGAGAGACTTGCAAGTAGGCTCTACCCCCACTAAATGGGGTTGCGCGCATCGATCAGTACCATCTTTGAGCTTCTCCGACTTTCGGAAGGGTTAGGGTTAGGGTTAGGGATGAAAGCACATAGGAGAAAGAGATATTCTTGAATAACTTTTTTTGTGAAGGCTGGAGAGACTTGCAAGTAGGCTCTACCCCCACTAAATGGGGTAGCGCGCATCGATCGGTACCATCCTTGAGCTTCTCCGACTTTCGGAAGGGTTAGGGTTAGGGTTAGGGATGAAAGCACATAGGAGAAAGAGATATTCTTGAATAACTTTTTTTGTGAAGGTCGGAGAGACTTGCAAGTAGGCTCTACCCCCACTAAATGGGGTAGCGCGCATCGATCGGTACCATCCTTGAGCTTCTCCGACTTTCGGAAGGGTTAGGGTTAGGGTTAGGGATGAAAGCACATAGGAGAAAGAGATATTCTTGAATAACTTTTTTTGTGAAGGTCGGAGAGACTTGCAAGTAGGCTTTACCCCCACTAAATGGGGTAGCGCGCATCGATCGGTACCATCCTTGAGCTTCTCCGACTTTCGGAAGGGTTAGGGTTAGGGTTAGGGATGAAAGCACATAGGAGAAAGAGATATTCTTGAATAACTTTTTTTGTGAAGGTCGGAGAGACTTGCAAGTAGGCTCTACCCCCACTAAATGGGGTAGCACGCATCGATCGGTACCATCCTTGAGCTTCTCCGACTTTCGGAAGGGTTAGGGTTAGGGTTAGGGATGAAAGCACATAGGAGAAAGAGATATTCTTGAATAACTTTTTTTGTGAAGGTCGGAGAGACTTGGAAAGTGGTTGCATCTGGACTAATTTGGGTCCTGCAGATCGATTGGTACCATCCCCGAGCTTGTACGACCTTCGGAAGAGGTCGACCGACGAAATTCCCCCAAATCTGAGGAGATATTCTTGAATAACTTTTTTTGTGAAGGTCGGAGAGACTTGCAAGTAGGCTCTACCCCCACTAAATGGGGTAGCGCGCATCGATCGGTACCATCCTTGAGCTTCTCCGACTTTCGGAAGGGTTAGGGTTAGGGTTAGGGATGAAAGCACATAGGAGAAAGAGATATTCTTGAATAACTTTTTTTGTGAAGGTCGGAGAGACTTGCAAGTAGGCTCTACCCCCACTAAATGGGGTAGCGCGCATCGATCGGTACCATCCTTGAGCTTCTCCGACTTTCGGAAGGGTTAGGGTTAGGGTTAGGGATGAAAGCACATAGGAGAAAGAGATATTCTTGAATAACTTTTTTTGTGAAGGTCGGAGAGACTTGGAAAGTGGTTGCATCTGGACTAATTTGGGTCCTGCAGATCGATTGGTACCATCCCCGAGCTTGTACGACCTTCGGAAGAGGTCGACCGACGAAATTCCCCCAAATCTGAGGAGATATTCTTGAATAACTTTTTTTGTGAAGGTCGGAGAGACTTGCAAGTAGGCTCTACCCCCACTAAATGGGGTTGCGCGCATCGATCAGTACCATCCTTGAGCTTCTCCGACTTTCGGAAGGGTTAGGGTTAGGGTTAGGGATGAAAGCACATAGGAGAAAGAGATATTCTTGAATAACTTTTTTTGTGAAGGTCGGAGAGACTTGCAAGTAGGCTCTACCCCCACTAAATGGGGTAGCGCGCATCGATCGGTACCATCCTTGAGCTTCTCCAACTTTCGGAAGGGTTAGGGTTAGGGTTAGGGATGAAAGCACATAGGAGAAAGAGATATTCTTGAATAACTTTTTTTGTGAAGGTCGGAGAGACTTGCAAGTAGGCTCTACCCCCACTAAATGGGGTAGCGCGCATCGATCGGTACCATCCTTGAGCTTCTCCGACTTTCGGAAGGGTTAGGGTTAGGGTTAGGGATGAAAGCACATAGGAGAAAGAGATATTCTTGAATAACTTTTTTTGTGAAGGTCGGAGAGACTTGCAAGTAGGCTTTACCCCCACTAAATGGGGTAGCGCGCATCGATCGGTACCATCCTTGAGCTTCTCCGACTTTCGGAAGGGTTAGGGTTAGGGTTAGGGATGAAAGCACATAGGAGAAAGAGATATTCTTGAATAACTTTTTTTGTGAAGGTCGGAGAGACTTGCAAGTAGGCTCTACCCCCACTAAATGGGGTAGCGCGCATCGATCGGTACCATCCTTGAGCTTCTCCGACTTTCGGAAGGGTTAGGGTTAGGGTTAGGGATGAAAGCACATAGGAGAAAGAGATATTCTTGAATAACTTTTTTTGTGAAGGTCGGAGAGACTTGCAAGTAGGCTCTACCCCCACTAAATGGGGTAGCGCGCATCGATCGGTACCATCCTTGAGCTTCTCCGACTTTTGGAAGGGTTAGGGTTAGGGTTAGGGATGAAAGCACATAGGAGAAAGAGATATTCTTGAATAACTTTTTTTGTGAAGGTCGGAGAGACTTGGAAAGTGGTTGCATCTGGACTAATTTGGGTCCTGCGGATCGATTGGTACCATCCCCGAGCTTGTACGACCTTCGGAAGAGGTCGACCGACGAAATTCCCCCAAATCTGAGGAGATATTCTTGAATAACTTTTTTTGTGAAGGTCGGAGAGACTTGCAAGTAGGCTCTACCCCCACTAAATGGGGTTGCGCGCATCGATCAGTACCATCCTTGAGCTTCTCCGACTTTCGGAAGGGTTAGGGTTAGGGTTAGGGATGAAAGCACATAGGAGAAAGAGATATTCTTGAATAACTTTTTTTGTGAAGGTCGGAGAGACTTGCAAGTAGGCTCTACCCCCACTAAATGGGGTAGCGCGCATCGATCGGTACCATCCTTGAGCTTCTCCGACTTTCGGAAGGGTTAGGGTTAGGGATGAAAGCACATAGGAGAAAGAGATATTCTTGAATAACTTTTTTTGTGAAGGTCGGAGAGACTTGCAAATAGGCTCTACCCCCACTAAATGGGGTAGCGCGCATCGATCGGTACCATCCTTGAGCTTCTCCGACTTTCGGAAGGGTTAGGGTTAGGGTTAGGGATGAAAGCACATAGGAGAAAGAGATATTCTTGAATAACTTTTTTTGTGAAGGTCGGAGAGACTTGCAAGTAGGCTCTACCCCCACTAAATGGGGTAGCGCGCATCGATCGGTACCATCCTTGAGCTTCTCCGACTTTCGGAAGGGTTAGGGTTAGGGTTAGGGATGAAAGCACATAGGAGAAAGAGATATTCTTGAATAACTTTTTTTGTGAAGGTCGGAGAGACTTGGAAAGTGGTTGCATCTGGACTAATTTGGGTCCTGCGGATCGATTGGTACCATCCCCGAGCTTGTACGACCTTCGGAAGAGGTCGACCGACGAAATTCCCCCAAATCTGAGGAGATATTCTTGAATAACTTTTTTTGTGAAGGTCGGAGAGACTTGCAAGTAGGCTCTACCCCCACTAAATGGGGTTGCGCGCATCGATCAGTACCATCCTTGAGCTTCTCCGACTTTCGGAAGGGTTAGGGTTAGGGTTAGGGATGAAAGCACATAGGAGAAAGAGATATTCTTGAATAACTTTTTTGTGAAGGTCGGAGAGACTTGCAAGTAGGCTCTACCCCCACTAAATGGGGTAGCGCGCATCGATCGGTACCATCCTTGAGCTTCTCCGACTTTCGGAAGGGTTAGGGTTAGGGTTAGGGATGAAAGCACATAGGAGAAAGAGATATTCTTGAATAACTTTTTTTGTGAAGGTCGGAGAGACTTGCAAGTAGGCTCTACCCCCACTAAATGGGGTAGCGCGCATCGATCAGTACCATCCTTGAGCTTCTCCGACTTTCGGAAGGGTTAGGGTTAGGGTTAGGGATGAAAGCACATAGGAGAAAGAGATATTCTTGAATAACTTTTTTTGTGAAGGTCGGAGAGACTTGCAAGTAGGCTCTACCCCCACTAAATGGGGTAGCGCGCATCGATCGGTACCATCCTTGAGCTTCTCCGACTTTCGGAAGGGTTAGGGTTAGGGTTAGGGATGAAAGCACATAGGAGAAAGAGATATTCTTGAATAACTTTTTTTGTGAAGGTCGGAGAGACTTGCAAGTAGACTCTACCCCCACTAAATGGGGTAGCACGCATCGATCGGTACCATCCTTGAGCTTCTCCGACTTTCGGAAGGGTTAGGGTTAGGGTTAGGGATGAAAGCACATAGGAGAAAGAGATATTCTTGAATAACTTTTTTTGTGAAGGTCGGAGAGACTTGGAAAGTGGTTGCATCTGGACTAATTTGGGTCCTGCGGATCGATTGGTACCATCCCCGAGCTTGTACGACCTTCGGAAGAGGTCGACCGACGAAATTCCCCCAAATCTGAGGAGATATTCTTGAATAACTTTTTTTGTGAAGGTCGGAGAGACTTGCAAGTAGGCTCTACCCCCACTAAATGGGGTAGCGCGCATCGATCGGTACCATCCTTGAGCTTCTCCGACTTTCGGAAGGGTTAGGGTTAGGGTTAGGGATGAAAGCACATAGGAGAAAGAGATATTCTTGAATAACTTTTTTTGTGAAGGTCGGAGAGACTTGCAAGTAGGCTCTACCCCCACTAAATGGGGTAGCGCGCATCGATCGGTACCATCCTTGAGCTTCTCCGACTTTCGGAAGGGTTAGGGTTAGGGTTAGGGATGAAAGCACATAGGAGAAAGAGATATTCTTGAATAACTTTTTTTGTGAAGGTCGGAGAGACTTGGAAAGTGGTTGCATCTGGACTAATTTGGGTCCTGCAGATCGATTGGTACCATCCCCGAGCTTGTACGACCTTCGGAAGAGGTCGACCGACGAAATTCCCCCAAATCTGAGGAGATATTCTTGAATAACTTTTTTTGTGAAGGTCGGAGAGACTTGCAAGTAGGCTCTACCCCCACTAAATGGGGTTGCGCGCATCGATCAGTACCATCCTTGAGCTTCTCCGACTTTCGGAAGGGTTAGGGTTAGGGATGAAAGCACATAGGAGAAAGAGATATTCTTGAATAACTTTTTTTGTGAAGGTCGGAGAGACTTGCAAGTAGGCTCTACCCCCACTAAATGGGGTAGCGCGCATCGATCGGTACCATCCTTGAGCTTCTCCGACTTTCGGAAGGGTTAGGGTTAGGGTTAGGGATGAAAGCACATAGGAGAAAGAGATATTCTTGAATAACTTTTTTTGTGAAGGTCGGAGAGACTTGCAAGTAGGCTCTACCCCCACTAAATGGGGTAGCGCGCATCGATCGGTACCATCCTTGAGCTTCTCCGACTTTCGGAAGGGTTAGGGTTAGGGTTAGGGATGAAAGCACATAGGAGAAAGAGATATTCTTGAATAACTTTTTTTGTGAAGGTCGGAGAGACTTGCAAGTAGGCTTTACCCCCACTAAATGGGGTAGCGCGCATCGATCGGTACCATCCTTGAGCTTCTCCGACTTTCGGAAGGGTTAGGGTTAGGGTTAGGGATGAAAGCACATAGGAGAAAGAGATATTCTTGAATAACTTTTTTTGTGAAGGTCGGAGAGACTTGCAAGTAGGCTCTACCCCCACTAAATGGGGTAGCGCGCATCGATCGGTACCATCCTTGAGCTTCTCCGACTTTCGGAAGGGTTAGGGTTAGGGTTAGGGATGAAAGCACATAGGAGAAAGAGATATTCTTGAATAACTTTTTTTGTGAAGGTCGGAGAGACTTGCAAGTAGGCTCTACCCCCACTAAATGGGGTAGCGCGCATCGATCGGTACCATCCTTGAGCTTCTCCGACTTTTGGAAGGGTTAGGGTTAGGGTTAGGGATGAAAGCACATAGGAGAAAGAGATATTCTTGAATAACTTTTTTTGTGAAGGTCGGAGAGACTTGGAAAGTGGTTGCATCTGGACTAATTTGGGTCCTGCGGATCGATTGGTACCATCCCCGAGCTTGTACGACCTTCGGAAGAGGTCGACCGACGAAATTCCCCCAAATCTGAGGAGATATTCTTGAATAACTTTTTTTGTGAAGGTCGGAGAGACTTGCAAGTAGGCTCTACCCCCACTAAATGGGGTTGCGCGCATCGATCAGTACCATCCTTGAGCTTCTCCGACTTTCGGAAGGGTTAGGGTTAGGGTTAGGGATGAAAGCACATAGGAGAAAGAGATATTCTTGAATAACTTTTTTTGTGAAGGTCGGAGAGACTTGCAAGTAGGCTCTACCCCCACTAAATGGGGTAGCGCGCATCGATCGGTACCATCCTTGAGCTTCTCCGACTTTCGGAAGGGTTAGGGTTAGGGATGAAAGCACATAGGAGAAAGAGATATTCTTGAATAACTTTTTTTGTGAAGGTCGGAGAGACTTGCAAATAGGCTCTACCCCCACTAAATGGGGTAGCGCGCATCGATCGGTACCATCTTTGAGCTTCTCCGACTTTCGGAAGGGTTAGGGTTAGGGTTAGGGATGAAAGCACATAGGAGAAAGAGATATTCTTGAATAACTTTTTTTGTGAAGGTCGGAGAGACTTGCAAGTAGGCTCTACCCCCACTAAATGGGGTAGCGCGCATCGATCGGTACCATCCTTGAGCTTCTCCGACTTTCGGAAGGGTTAGGGTTAGGGTTAGGGATGAAAGCACATAGGAGAAAGAGATATTCTTGAATAACTTTTTTTGTGAAGGTCGGAGAGACTTGGAAAGTGGTTGCATCTGGACTAATTTGGGTCCTGCGGATCGATTGGTACCATCCCCGAGCTTGTACGACCTTCGGAAGAGGTCGACCGACGAAATTCCCCCAAATCTGAGGAGATATTCTTGAATAACTTTTTTTGTGAAGGTCGGAGAGACTTGCAAGTAGGCTCTACCCCCACTAAATGGGGTTGCGCGCATCGATCAGTACCATCCTTGAGCTTCTCCGACTTTCGGAAGGGTTAGGGTTAGGGTTAGGGATGAAAGCACATAGGAGAAAGAGATATTCTTGAATAACTTTTTTGTGAAGGTCGGAGAGACTTGCAAGTAGGCTCTACCCCCACTAAATGGGGTAGCGCGCATCGATCGGTACCATCCTTGAGCTTCTCCGACTTTCGGAAGGGTTAGGGTTAGGGTTAGGGATGAAAGCACATAGGAGAAAGAGATATTCTTGAATAACTTTTTTTGTGAAGGTCGGAGAGACTTGCAAGTAGGCTCTACCCCCACTAAATGGGGTAGCGCGCATCGATCAGTACCATCCTTGAGCTTCTCCGACTTTCGGAAGGGTTAGGGTTAGGGTTAGGGATGAAAGCACATAGGAGAAAGAGATATTCTTGAATAACTTTTTTTGTGAAGGTCGGAGAGACTTGCAAGTAGGCTCTACCCCCACTAAATGGGGTAGCGCGCATCGATCGGTACCATCCTTGAGCTTCTCCGACTTTCGGAAGGGTTAGGGTTAGGGTTAGGGATGAAAGCACATAGGAGAAAGAGATATTCTTGAATAACTTTTTTTGTGAAGGTCGGAGAGACTTGCAAGTAGGCTCTACCCCCACTAAATGGGGTAGCGCGCATCGATCGGTACCATCCTTGAGCTTCTCCGACTTTCGGAAGGGTTAGGGTTAGGGTTAGGGATGAAAGCACATAGGAGAAAGAGATATTCTTGAATAACTTTTTTTGTGAAGGTCGGAGAGACTTGCAAGTAGGCTCTACCCCCACTAAATGGGGTAGCGCGCATCGATCGGTACCATCCTTGAGCTTCTCCGACTTTCGGAAGGGTTAGGGTTAGGGTTAGGGATGAAAGCACATAGGAGAAAGAGATATTCTTGAATAACTTTTTTTGTGAAGGTCGGAGAGACTTGCAAGTAGGCTCTACCCCCACTAAATGGGGTAGCGCGCATCGATCGGTAGCATCCTTGAGCTTCTCCGACTTTCGGAAGGGTTAGGGTTAGGGTTAGGGATGAAAGCACATAGGAGAAAGAGATATTCTTGAATAACTTTTTTTGTGAAGGTCGGAGAGACTTGCAAGTAGGCTCTACCCCCACTAAATGGGGTAGCGCGCATCGATCGGTACCATCCTTGAGCTTCTCCGACTTTCGGAAGGGTTAGGGTTAGGGTTAGGGATGAAAGCACATAGGAGAAAGAGATATTCTTGAATAACTTTTTTTGTGAAGGTCGGAGAGACTTGCAAGTAGGCTCTACCCCCACTAAATGGGGTAGCGCGCATCGATCGGTACCATCCTTGAGCTTCTCCGACTTTCGGAAGGGTTAGGGTTAGGGTTAGGGATGAAAGCACATAGGAGAAAGAGATATTCTTGAATAACTTTTTTTGTGAAGGTCGGAGAGACTTGCAAGTAGGCTCTACCCCCACTAAATGGGGTAGCGCGCATCGATCGGTACCATCTTTGAGCTTCTCCGACTTTCGGAAGGGTTAGGGTTAGGGTTAGGGATGAAAGCACATAGGAGAAAGAGATATTCTTGAATAACTTTTTTTGTGAAGGTCGGAGAGACTTGCAAGTAGGCTCTACCCCCACTAAATGGGGTAGCGCGCATCGATCGGTACCATCCTTGAGCTTCTCCGACTTTCGGAAGGGTTAGGGTTAGGGTTAGGGATGAAAGCACATAGGAGAAAGAGATATTCTTGAATAACTTTTTTTGTGAAGGTCGGAGAGACTTGGAAAGTGGTTGCATCTGGACTAATTTGGGTCCTGCGGATCGATTGGTACCATCCCCGAGCTTGTACGACCTTCGAAAGAGGTCGACCGACGAAATTCCCCCAAATCTGAGGAGATATTCTTGAATAACTTTTTTTGTGAAGGTCGGAGAGACTTGCAAGTAGGCTTTACCCCCACTAAATGGGGTTGCGCGCATCGATCAGTACCATCCTTGAGCTTCTCCGACTTTCGGAAGGGTTAGGGTTAGGGTTAGGGATGAAAGCACATAGGAGAAAGAGATATTCTTGAATAACTTTTTTTGTGAAGGTCGGAGAGACTTGGAAAGTGGTTGCATCTGGACTAATTTGGGTCCTGCGGATCGATTGGTACCATCCCCGAGCTTGTACGACCTTCGGAAGAGGTCGACCGACGAAATTCCCCCAAATCTGAGGAGATATTCTTGAATAACTTTTTTTGTGAAGGTCGGAGAGACTTGCAAGTAGGCTCTACCCCCACTAAATGGGGTAGCGCGCATCGATCGGTACCATCCTTGAGCTTCTCCGACTTTCGGAAGGGTTAGGGTTAGGGTTAGGGATGAAAGCACATAGGAGAAAGAGATATTCTTGAATAACTTTTTTTGTGAAGGTCGGAGAGACTTGCAAGTAGGCTCTACCCCCACTAAATGGGGTAGCGCGCATCGATCGGTACCATCCTTGAGCTTCTCCGACTTTCGGAAGGGTTAGGGTTAGGGTTAGGGATGAAAGCACATAGGAGAAAGAGATATTCTTGAATAACTTTTTTTGTGAAGGTCGGAGAGACTTGGAAAGTGGTTGCATCTGGACTAATTTGGGTCCTGCAGATCGATTGGTACCATCCCCGAGCTTGTACGACCTTCGGAAGAGGTCGACCGACGAAATTCCCCCAAATCTGAGGAGATATTCTTGAATAACTTTTTTTGTGAAGGTCGGAGAGACTTGCAAGTAGGCTCTACCCCCACTAAATGGGGTTGCGCGCATCGATCAGTACCATCCTTGAGCTTCTCCGACTTTCGGAAGGGTTAGGGTTAGGGATGAAAGCACATAGGAGAAAGAGATATTCTTGAATAACTTTTTTTGTGAAGGTCGGAGAGACTTGCAAGTAGGCTCTACCCCCACTAAATGGGGTAGCGCGCATCGATCGGTACCATCCTTGAGCTTCTCCGACTTTCGGAAGGGTTAGGGTTAGGGTTAGGGATGAAAGCACATAGGAGAAAGAGATATTCTTGAATAACTTTTTTTGTGAAGGTCGGAGAGACTTGCAAGTAGGCTCTACCCCCACTAAATGGGGTAGCGCGCATCGATCGGTACCATCCTTGAGCTTCTCCGACTTTCGGAAGGGTTAGGGTTAGGGTTAGGGATGAAAGCACATAGGAGAAAGAGATATTCTTGAATAACTTTTTTTGTGAAGGTCGGAGAGACTTGCAAGTAGGCTTTACCCCCACTAAATGGGGTAGCGCGCATCGATCGGTACCATCCTTGAGCTTCTCCGACTTTCGGAAGGGTTAGGGTTAGGGTTAGGGATGAAAGCACATAGGAGAAAGAGATATTCTTGAATAACTTTTTTTGTGAAGGTCGGAGAGACTTGCAAGTAGGCTCTACCCCCACTAAATGGGGTAGCGCGCATCGATCGGTACCATCCTTGAGCTTCTCCGACTTTCGGAAGGGTTAGGGTTAGGGTTAGGGATGAAAGCACATAGGAGAAAGAGATATTCTTGAATAACTTTTTTTGTGAAGGTCGGAGAGACTTGCAAGTAGGCTCTACCCCCACTAAATGGGGTAGCGCGCATCGATCGGTACCATCCTTGAGCTTCTCCGACTTTTGGAAGGGTTAGGGTTAGGGTTAGGGATGAAAGCACATAGGAGAAAGAGATATTCTTGAATAACTTTTTTTGTGAAGGTCGGAGAGACTTGGAAAGTGGTTGCATCTGGACTAATTTGGGTCCTGCGGATCGATTGGTACCATCCCCGAGCTTGTACGACCTTCGGAAGAGGTCGACCGACGAAATTCCCCCAAATCTGAGGAGATATTCTTGAATAACTTTTTTTGTGAAGGTCGGAGAGACTTGCAAGTAGGCTCTACCCCCACTAAATGGGGTTGCGCGCATCGATCAGTACCATCCTTGAGCTTCTCCGACTTTCGGAAGGGTTAGGGTTAGGGTTAGGGATGAAAGCACATAGGAGAAAGAGATATTCTTGAATAACTTTTTTTGTGAAGGTCGGAGAGACTTGCAAGTAGGCTCTACCCCCACTAAATGGGGTAGCGCGCATCGATCGGTACCATCCTTGAGCTTCTCCGACTTTCGGAAGGGTTAGGGTTAGGGATGAAAGCACATAGGAGAAAGAGATATTCTTGAATAACTTTTTTTGTGAAGGTCGGAGAGACTTGCAAATAGGCTCTACCCCCACTAAATGGGGTAGCGCGCATCGATCGGTACCATCTTTGAGCTTCTCCGACTTTCGGAAGGGTTAGGGTTAGGGTTAGGGATGAAAGCACATAGGAGAAAGAGATATTCTTGAATAACTTTTTTTGTGAAGGTCGGAGAGACTTGCAAGTAGGCTCTACCCCCACTAAATGGGGTAGCGCGCATCGATCGGTACCATCCTTGAGCTTCTCCGACTTTCGGAAGGGTTAGGGTTAGGGTTAGGGATGAAAGCACATAGGAGAAAGAGATATTCTTGAATAACTTTTTTTGTGAAGGTCGGAGAGACTTGGAAAGTGGTTGCATCTGGACTAATTTGGGTCCTGCGGATCGATTGGTACCATCCCCGAGCTTGTACGACCTTCGGAAGAGGTCGACCGACGAAATTCCCCCAAATCTGAGGAGATATTCTTGAATAACTTTTTTTGTGAAGGTCGGAGAGACTTGCAAGTAGGCTCTACCCCCACTAAATGGGGTTGCGCGCATCGATCAGTACCATCCTTGAGCTTCTCCGACTTTCGGAAGGGTTAGGGTTAGGGTTAGGGATGAAAGCACATAGGAGAAAGAGATATTCTTGAATAACTTTTTTGTGAAGGTCGGAGAGACTTGCAAGTAGGCTCTACCCCCACTAAATGGGGTAGCGCGCATCGATCGGTACCATCCTTGAGCTTCTCCGACTTTCGGAAGGGTTAGGGTTAGGGTTAGGGATGAAAGCACATAGGAGAAAGAGATATTCTTGAATAACTTTTTTTGTGAAGGTCGGAGAGACTTGCAAGTAGGCTCTACCCCCACTAAATGGGGTAGCGCGCATCGATCAGTACCATCCTTGAGCTTCTCCGACTTTCGGAAGGGTTAGGGTTAGGGTTAGGGATGAAAGCACATAGGAGAAAGAGATATTCTTGAATAACTTTTTTTGTGAAGGTCGGAGAGACTTGCAAGTAGGCTCTACCCCCACTAAATGGGGTAGCGCGCATCGATCGGTACCATCCTTGAGCTTCTCCGACTTTCGGAAGGGTTAGGGTTAGGGTTAGGGATGAAAGCACATAGGAGAAAGAGATATTCTTGAATAACTTTTTTTGTGAAGGTCGGAGAGACTTGCAAGTAGGCTCTACCCCCACTAAATGGGGTAGCGCGCATCGATCGGTACCATCCTTGAGCTTCTCCGACTTTCGGAAGGGTTAGGGTTAGGGTTAGGGATGAAAGCACATAGGAGAAAGAGATATTCTTGAATAACTTTTTTTGTGAAGGTCGGAGAGACTTGCAAGTAGGCTCTACCCCCACTAAATGGGGTAGCGCGCATCGATCGGTACCATCCTTGAGCTTCTCCGACTTTCGGAAGGGTTAGGGTTAGGGTTAGGGATGAAAGCACATAGGAGAAAGAGATATTCTTGAATAACTTTTTTTGTGAAGGTCGGAGAGACTTGCAAGTAGGCTCTACCCCCACTAAATGGGGTAGCGCGCATCGATCGGTAGCATCCTTGAGCTTCTCCGACTTTCGGAAGGGTTAGGGTTAGGGTTAGGGATGAAAGCACATAGGAGAAAGAGATATTCTTGAATAACTTTTTTTGTGAAGGTCGGAGAGACTTGCAAGTAGGCTCTACCCCCACTAAATGGGGTAGCGCGCATCGATCGGTACCATCCTTGAGCTTCTCCGACTTTCGGAAGGGTTAGGGTTAGGGTTAGGGATGAAAGCACATAGGAGAAAGAGATATTCTTGAATAACTTTTTTTGTGAAGGTCGGAGAGACTTGCAAGTAGGCTCTACCCCCACTAAATGGGGTAGCGCGCATCGATCGGTACCATCCTTGAGCTTCTCCGACTTTCGGAAGGGTTAGGGTTAGGGTTAGGGATGAAAGCACATAGGAGAAAGAGATATTCTTGAATAACTTTTTTTGTGAAGGTCGGAGAGACTTGCAAGTAGGCTCTACCCCCACTAAATGGGGTAGCGCGCATCGATCGGTACCATCCTTGAGCTTCTCCGACTTTCGGAAGGGTTAGGGTTAGGGTTAGGGATGAAAGCACATAGGAGAAAGAGATATTCTTGAATAACTTTTTTTGTGAAGGTCGGAGAGACTTGCAAGTAGGCTCTACCCCCACTAAATGGGGTAGCGCGCATCGATCGGTACCATCCTTGAGCTTCTCCGACTTTCGGAAGGGTTAGGGTTAGGGTTAGGGATGAAAGCACATAGGAGAAAGAGATATTCTTGAATAACTTTTTTTGTGAAGGTCGGAGAGACTTGGAAAGTGGTTGCATCTGGACTAATTTGGGTCCTGCGGATCGATTGGTACCATCCCCGAGCTTGTACGACCTTCGAAAGAGGTCGACCGACGAAATTCCCCCAAATCTGAGGAGATATTCTTGAATAACTTTTTTTGTGAAGGTCGGAGAGACTTGCAAGTAGGCTTTACCCCCACTAAATGGGGTTGCGCGCATCGATCAGTACCATCCTTGAGCTTCTCCGACTTTCGGAAGGGTTAGGGTTAGGGTTAGGGATGAAAGCACATAGGAGAAAGAGATATTCTTGAATAACTTTTTTTGTGAAGGTCGGAGAGACTTGCAAGTAGGCTCTACCCCCACTAAATGGGGTAGCGCGCATCGATCGGTACCATCCTTGAGCTTCTCCGACTTTCGGAAGGGTTAGGGTTAGGGTTAGGGATGAAAGCACATAGGAGAAAGAGATATTCTTGAATAACTTTTTTTGTGAAGGTCGGAGAGACTTGCAAGTAGGCTCTACCCCCACTAAATGGGGTAGCGCGCATCGATCGGTACCATCCTTGAGCTTCTCCGACTTTCGGAAGGGTTAGGGTTAGGGTTAGGGATGAAAGCACATAGGAGAAAGAGATATTCTTGAATAACTTTTTTTGTGAAGGTCGGAGAGACTTGCAAGTAGGCTCTACCCCCACTAAATGGGGTAGCGCGCATCGATCGGTACCATCCTTGAGCTTCTCCGACTTTCGGAAGGGTTAGGGTTAGGGTTAGGGATGAAAGCACATAGGAGAAAGAGATATTCTTGAATAACTTTTTTTGTGAAGGTCGGAGAGACTTGCAAGTAGGCTCTACCCCCACTAAATGGGGTAGCGCGCATCGATCGGTACCATCCTTGAGCTTCTCCGACTTTCGGAAGGGTTAGGGTTAGGGTTAGGGATGAAAGCACATAGGAGAAAGAGATATTCTTGAATAACTTTTTTTGTGAAGGTCGGAGAGACTTGCAAGTAGGCTCTACCCCCACTAAATGGGGTAGCGCGCATCGATCGGTACCATCCTTGAGCTTCTCCGACTTTCGGAAGGGTTAGGGTTAGGGATGAAAGCACATAGGAGAAAGAGATATTCTTGAATAACTTTTTTTGTGAAGGTCGGAGAGACTTGGAAAGTGGTTGCATCTGGACTAATTTGGGTCCTGCGGATCGATTGGTACCATCCCCGAGCTTGTACGACCTTCGGAAGAGGTCGACCGACGAAATTCCCCCAAATCTGAGGAGATATTCTTGAATAACTTTTTTTGTGAAGGTCGGAGAGACTTGCAAGTAGGCTCTACCCCCACTAAATGGGGTAGCGCGCATCGATCGGTACCATCCTTGAGCTTCTCCGACTTTCGGAAGGGTTAGGGTTAGGGTTAGGGATGAAAGCACATAGGAGAAAGAGATATTCTTGAATAACTTTTTTTGTGAAGGTCGGAGAGACTTGCAAGTAGGCTCTACCCCCACTAAATGGGGTAGCGCGCATCGATCGGTACCATCCTTGAGCTTCTCCGACTTTCGGAAGGGTTAGGGTTAGGGTTAGGGATGAAAGCACATAGGAGAAAGAGATATTCTTGAATAACTTTTTTTGTGAAGGTCGGAGAGACTTGGAAAGTGGTTGCATCTGGACTAATTTGGGTCCTGCGGATCGATTGGTACCATCCCCGAGCTTGTACGACCTTCGGAAGAGGTCGACCGACGAAATTCCCCCAAATCTGAGGAGATATTCTTGAATAACTTTTTTTGTGAAGGTCGGAGAGACTTGCAAGTAGGCTCTACCCCCACTAAATGGGGTTGCGCGCATCGATCAGTACCATCCTTGAGCTTCTCCGACTTTCGGAAGGGTTAGGGTTAGGGTTAGGGATGAAAGCACATAGGAGAAAGAGATATTCTTGAATAACTTTTTTTGTGAAGGTCGGAGAGACTTGCAAGTAGGCTCTACCCCCACTAAATGGGGTAGCGCGCATCGATCGGTACCATCCTTGAGCTTCTCCGACTTTCGGAAGGGTTAGGGTTAGGGTTAGGGATGAAAGCACATAGGAGAAAGAGATATTCTTGAATAACTTTTTTTGTGAAGGTCGGAGAGACTTGCAAGTAGGCTGTACCCCCACTAAATGGGGTAGCGCGCATCGATCGGTACCATCCTTGAGCTTCTCCGACTTTCGGAAGGGTTAGGGTTAGGGTTAGGGATGAAAGCACATAGGAGAAAGAGATATTCTTGAATAACTTTTTTTGTGAAGGTCGGAGAGACTTGCAAGTAGGCTCTACCCCCACTAAATGGGGCAGCGCGCATCGATCGGTACCATTCTTGAGCTTCTCCGACTTTCGGAAGGGTTAGGGTTAGGGTTAGGGATGAAAGCACATAGGAGAAAGAGATATTCTTGAATAACTTTTTTTGTGAAGGTCGGAGAGACTTGCAAGTAGGCTCTACCCCCACTAAATGGGGTAGCGCGCATCGATCGGTACCATCCTTGAGCTTCTCCGACTTTCGGAAGGGTTAGGGTTAGGGTTAGGGATGAAAGCACATAGGAGAAAGAGATATTCTTGAATAACTTTTTTTGTGAAGGTCGGAGAGACTTGGAAAGTGGTTGCATCTGGACTAATTTGGGTCCTGCGGATCGATTGGTACCATCCCCGAGCTTGTACGACCTTCGGAAGAGGTCGACCGACGAAATTCCCCCAAATCTGAGGAGATATTCTTGAATAACTTTTTTTGTGAAGGTCGGAGAGACTTGCAAGTAGGCTCTACCCCCACTAAATGGGGTAGCGCGCATCGATCGGTACCATCCTTGAGCTTCTCCGACTTTCGGAAGGGTTAGGGTTAGGGTTAGGGATGAAAGCACATAGGAGAAAGAGATATTCTTGAATAACTTTTTTTGTGAAGGTCGGAGAGACTTGCAAGTAGGCTCTACCCCCACTAAATGGGGTAGCGCGCATCGATCGGTACCATCCTTGAGCTTCTCCGACTTTCGGAAGGGTTAGGGTTAGGGTTAGGGATGAAAGCACATAGGAGAAAGAGATATTCTTGAATAACTTTTTTTGTGAAGGTCGGAGAGACTTGGAAAGTGGTTGCATCTGGACTAATTTGGGTCCTGCGGATCGATTGGTACCATCCCCGAGCTTGTACGACCTTCGGAAGAGGTCGACCGACGAAATTCCCCCAAATCTGAGGAGATATTCTTGAATAACTTTTTTTGTGAAGGTCGGAGAGACTTGCAAGTAGGCTCTACCCCCACTAAATGGGGTTGCGCGCATCGATCAGTACCATCCTTGAGCTTCTCCGACTTTCGGAAGGGTTAGGGTTAGGGTTAGGGATGAAAGCACATAGGAGAAAGAGATATTCTTGAATAACTTTTTTTGTGAAGGTCGGAGAGACTTGCAAGTAGGCTCTACCCCCACTAAATGGGGTAGCGCGCATCGATCGGTACCATTCTTGAGCTTCTCCGACTTTCGGAAGGGTTAGGGTTAGGGTTAGGGATGAAAGCACATAGGAGAAAGAGATATTCTTGAATAACTTTTTTTGTGAAGGTCGGAGAGACTTGCAAGTAGGCTCTACCCCCACTAAATGGGGTAGCGCGCATCGATCGGTACCATCCTTGAGCTTCTCCGACTTTCGGAAGGGTTAGGGTTAGGGTTAGGGATGAAAGCACATAGGAGAAAGAGATATTCTTGAATAACTTTTTTTGTGAAGGTCGGAGAGACTTGGAAAGTGGTTGCATCTGGACTAATTTGGGTCCTGCGGATCGATTGGTACCATCCCCGAGCTTGTACGACCTTCGGAAGAGGTCGACCGACGAAATTCCCCCAAATCTGAGGAGATATTCTTGAATAACTTTTTTTGTGAAGGTCGGAGAGACTTGCAAGTAGGCTCTACCCCCACTAAATGGGGTAGCGCGCATCGATCGGTACCATCCTTGAGCTTCTCCGACTTTCGGAAGGGTTAGGGTTAGGGTTAGGGATGAAAGCACATAGGAGAAAGAGATATTCTTGAATAACTTTTTTTGTGAAGGTCGGAGAGACTTGCAAGTAGGCTCTACCCCCACTAAATGGGGTAGCGCGCATCGATCGGTACCATCCTTGAGCTTCTCCGACTTTCGGAAGGGTTAGGGTTAGGGTTAGGGATGAAAGCACATAGGAGAAAGAGATATTCTTGAATAACTTTTTTTGTGAAGGTCGGAGAGACTTGGAAAGTGGTTGCATCTGGACTAATTTGGGTCCTGCGGATCGATTGGTACCATCCCCGAGCTTGTACGACCTTCGGAAGAGGTCGACCGACGAAATTCCCCCAAATCTGAGGAGATATTCTTGAATAACTTTTTTTGTGAAGGTCGGAGAGACTTGCAAGTAGGCTCTACCCCCACTAAATGGGGTTGCGCGCATCGATCAGTACCATCCTTGAGCTTCTCCGACTTTCGGAAGGGTTAGGGTTAGGGTTAGGGATGAAAGCACATAGGAGAAAGAGATATTCTTGAATAACTTTTTTTGTGAAGGTCGGAGAGACTTGCAAGTAGGCTCTACCCCCACTAAATGGGGTAGCGCGCATCGATCGGTACCATTCTTGAGCTTCTCCGACTTTCGGAAGGGTTAGGGTTAGGGTTAGGGATGAAAGCACATAGGAGAAAGAGATATTCTTGAATAACTTTTTTTGTGAAGGTCGGAGAGACTTGCAAGTAGGCTCTACCCCCACTAAATGGGGTAGCGCGCATCGATCGGTACCATCCTTGAGCTTCTCCGACTTTCGGAAGGGTTAGGGTTAGGGTTAGGGATGAAAGCACATAGGAGAAAGAGATATTCTTGAATAACTTTTTTTGTGAAGGTCGGAGAGACTTGGAAAGTGGTTGCATCTGGACTAATTTGGGTCCTGCGGATCGATTGGTACCATCCCCGAGCTTGTACGACCTTCGGAAGAGGTCGACCGACGAAATTCCCCCAAATCTGAGGAGATATTCTTGAATAACTTTTTTTGTGAAGGTCGGAGAGACTTGCAAGTAGGCTCTACCCCCACTAAATGGGGTAGCGCGCATCGATCGGTACCATCCTTGAGCTTCTCCGACTTTCGGAAGGGTTAGGGTTAGGGTTAGGGATGAAAGCACATAGGAGAAAGAGATATTCTTGAATAACTTTTTTTGTGAAGGTCGGAGAGACTTGCAAGTAGGCTCTACCCCCACTAAATGGGGTAGCGCGCATCGATCGGTACCATCCTTGAGCTTCTCCGACTTTCGGAAGGGTTAGGGTTAGGGTTAGGGATGAAAGCACATAGGAGAAAGAGATATTCTTGAATAACTTTTTTTGTGAAGGTCGGAGAGACTTGGAAAGTGGTTGCATCTGGACTAATTTGGGTCCTGCGGATCGATTGGTACCATCCCCGAGCTTGTACGACCTTCGGAAGAGGTCGACCGACGAAATTCCCCCAAATCTGAGGAGATATTCTTGAATAACTTTTTTTGTGAAGGTCGGAGAGACTTGCAAGTAGGCTCTACCCCCACTAAATGGGGTTGCGCGCATCGATCAGTACCATCCTTGAGCTTCTCCGACTTTCGGAAGGGTTAGGGTTAGGGTTAGGGATGAAAGCACATAGGAGAAAGAGATATTCTTGAATAACTTTTTTTGTGAAGGTCGGAGAGACTTGCAAGTAGGCTCTACCCCCACTAAATGGGGTAGCGCGCATCGATCGGTACCATCCTTGAGCTTCTCCGACTTTCGGAAGGGTTAGGGTTAGGGATGAAAGCACATAGGAGAAAGAGATATTCTTGAATAACTTTTTTTGTGAAGGTCGGAGAGACTTGCAAGTAGGCTCTACCCCCACTAAATGGGGTAGCGCGCATCGATCGGTACCATCCTTGAGCTTCTCCGACTTTCGGAAGGGTTAGGGTTAGGGTTAGGGATGAAAGCACATAGGAGAAAGAGATATTCTTGAATAACTTTTTTTGTGAAGGTCGGAGAGACTTGCAAGTAGGCTCTACCCCCACTAAATGGGGTAGCGCGCATCGATCGGTACCATCCTTGAGCTTCTCCGACTTTCGGAAGGGTTAGGGTTAGGGTTAGGGATGAAAGCACATAGGAGAAAGAGATATTCTTGAATAACTTTTTTTGTGAAGGTCGGAGAGACTTGCAAGTAGGCTCTACCCCCACTAAATGGGGTAGCGCGCATCGATCAGTACCATCCTTGAGCTTCTCCGACTTTCGGAAGGGTTAGGGTTAGGGTTAGGGATGAAAGCACATAGGAGAAAGAGATATTCTTGAATAACTTTTTTTGTGAAGGTCGGAGAGACTTGCAAGTAGGCTCTACCCCCACTAAATGGGGTAGCGCGCATCGATCAGTACCATCCTTGAGCTTCTCCGACTTTCGGAAGGGTTAGGGTTAGGGTTAGGGATGAAAGCACATAGGAGAAAGAGATATTCTTGAATAACTTTTTTTGTGAAGGTCGGAGAGACTTGGAAAGTGGTTGCATCTGGACTAATTTGGGTCCTGCGGATCGATTGGTACCATCCCCGAGCTTGTACGACCTTCGGAAGAGGTCGACCGACGAAATTCCCCCAAATCTGAGGAGATATTCTTGAATAACTTTTTTTGTGAAGGTCGGAGAGACTTGCAAGTAGGCTCTACCCCCACTAAATGGGGTTGCGCGCATCGATCAGTACCATCCTTGAGCTTCTCCGACTTTCGGAAGGGTTAGGGTTAGGGATGAAAGCACATAGGAGAAAGAGATATTCTTGAATAACTTTTTTTGTGAAGGTCGGAGAGACTTGCAAGTAGGCTCTACCCCCACTAAATGGGGTAGCGCGCATCGATCGGTACCATCCTTGAGCTTCTCCGACTTTCGGAAGGGTTAGGGTTAGGGTTAGGGATGAAAGCACATAGGAGAAAGAGATATTCTTGAATAACTTTTTTTGTGAAGGTCGGAGAGACTTGCAAGTAGGCTTTACCCCCACTAAATGGGGTAGCGCGCATCGATCGGTACCATCCTTGAGCTTCTCCGACTTTCGGAAGGGTTAGGGTTAGGGTTAGGGATGAAAGCACATAGGAGAAAGAGATATTCTTGAATAACTTTTTTTGTGAAGGTCGGAGAGACTTGCAAGTAGGCTCTACCCCCACTAAATGGGGTAGCGCGCATCGATCGGTACCATCCTTGAGCTTCTCCGACTTTCGGAAGGGTTAGGGTTAGGGATGAAAGCACATAGGAGAAAGAGATATTCTTGAATAACTTTTTTTGTGAAGGTCGGAGAGACTTGCAAGTAGGCTCTACCCCCACTAAATGGGGTAGCGCGCATCGATCGGTACCATCCTTGAGCTTCTCCGACTTTCGGAAGGGTTAGGGTTAGGGTTAGGGATGAAAGCACATAGGAGAAAGAGATATTCTTGAATAACTTTTTTTGTGAAGGTCGGAGAGACTTGCAAGTAGGCTCTACCCCCACTAAATGGGGTAGCGCGCATCGATCGGTACAATCCTTTGAGCTTCTCCGACTTTCGGAAGGGTTAGGGTTAGGGTTAGGGATGAAAGCACATAGGAGAAAGAGATATTCTTGAATAACTTTTTTTGTGAAGGTCGGAGAGACTTGGAAAGTGGTTGCATCTGGACTAATTTGGGTCCTGCGGATCGATTGGTACCATCCCCGAGCTTGTACGACCTTCGGAAGAGGTTCGACCGACGAAATTCCCCCAAATC